>NW_023494787.1:29098245-29698245 GCF_904425465.1 Colossoma macropomum | reverse complement strand
GCACGGAGTAACAGAGAAATTTGTCACTGCTGTTGTGAAACAAGATAACCACGTCTGTGTTTAGTGAAACTGAAACTCTTGCCTTGAGCTTAAGTTGAACCTGCTTCATTAGATAGACCCCAGACTGACTTCTGCTTTTTGTCCAACAACAAGCCAAAATAACTAAAATGCCACAACGTTTACACCAAAAAAGCTTTTTCTCTTCATCTTCTTGTTTTCTTTTCCATTTTCAGCTCCAGAAGTGTATGTTCTTTTTTGAGATATGATCAGTCAGTAGTTTTTCCCCTTATTTGAGCATCTTAGACAATGTAATAGTACAGTGATAACTCAGAAGAACATTAACTACAAGTTATGACAAGTCAAAAGTTGAACAGCTTTGCTGGGAGGATGCAGCTGAGTTAAAGCAGAAGTAGGGTGAACAAAAGATAGATTTCATATTACCATTTTGTGTTAGAGGCATTTTTTTTCTGAATAATTTGAACTGAATAGCCATTTTGACCAGACACTGAATAAACTAAAGGGTGGTCTCTGACTTTTGCACCATGCTGTAAAAAGTTGTATATGGATTATTCTACTGAATTGGTTCAAAGTCAGAGTTTAAACACATTTCTGACTTTTAACTGACTTGGACTTTAGACTAAAATCCTTTTGCTTTAAATGACCCTCTGTTTATTTTGAATGATTTAAAATGATTGAAAATTCCATTTTATCCCTAATACAACACTAATAAAACTTTACTAAATGTCTCAGTAATGACTGTTTTGTGACAATTCTAGCTAATTTTGAGCATAACTAAAAAACACTATCCAGTACATGACTAGCAAACACACCTTTGAACAGCTGTGTAATGAAGATATTTTTCTTTAAAACACAACAAAAAAATACTTAAGTGCAGAAAATGTGTTTCAGTAGTGACGATTCTTAATGTTGCAGACATTTACATAAAAAACAAAGGGATCTAACTGCTCACCTTGTGGCAGTTCCAGTTTACGGAGGTGGCTAAAATAAGGCTCTGCCCTTGAAGTAAAACTCTTTGCGTTACGGTTGCGTTACGGTAGTGACATGAAACGTGGGACAGCATTTTTTGAAATTCTCTTTGGCCACTTCAAGGAAAGCAAACATGCCAGACTTGACACATGACACTTTTCGTTTCCTAAGAAAGCCTGCATGAGACTCACTGTTTTAACTAAATGATTCTGGAAACCCAGTCAACACTTCTCCGGTAATCCTCCTATTCCAGTAAGACTGACTGTCACAATGCATCACATCTGTGGTGACACATCTTCAAGTACATAACCTGACCTATTACGCAGTCCTCATTATAAATCATTTCCTCATCATATATTATTACTAAATGAATTACCATGTGTATACATATGTCGGTTCAGTTGTATTCGGATAATGCTTTTTATAGACTTTGCCACTTGGCAAGCAGCTAAGGCAAAACAAAAGCCCTAATACCATAAGATAGAAAACTTGAGAGGAACCACATTACAAATAGGAAACTAGGAAGCTCTGATCAACACTGCATAGTGGAATTATTGGTAATACTAATGCTACAGTGCCTGTAATGTAATACAGGACTGCTAGAATGTCTGTTGTTCTCTTTTGGTAACCTCTACGCTGAGGTGGGTAGTAACATTTAGATACATTTACTCACTTACATGCACTTAAGTAACATTTTAAAAGAATAATACTTTTACTCTTATGATTTAGGTATAGTTATCAGGAAAATAACTGGTTTTACTCAGTTCCTCTTTAGTTCCTCACATTTAGTTAATAATTTTATTTATTTATTTAATTTGTTTATTATTTAAATGTGATTGTGTTACGTTGGTGACACCATCTTAATTGCTTTGCGATTGGTTACGCCTCTGTTTTCAGAGGTTTAGCAATTTTATTTTAGAGCAAAAAGGTAAGAACAGAGCCTAACAACATAACTTCAGTTCCACTGCAGTTCTTTAAGTTACTCAGTATTCAAGTAGCTGTGATGTAACTTTTGTGCTTTTACTCAAGCAGTTTTTCAGAAAGGAGATTTCACCTCCATTTGAGTTGTTGTTTCACAGAAGTACAGTGCAGTATGATGTAAGATACTCTACCCACTTCTGCCTTTACTGCATCAGGCTGTGGTGCTGCTGTTAGAAATAAATTGTGTGATGTTTATTAGATTGAAGGAGGCCTTGGTCTCCTGGCTCTAATTGGATCACACAGGAAGGAGGATTCAATTAAAGTGCTCATATTCACCCATTAACACGACTTTTCCCGCTGGCCATAGACGGCCACCATTCATCACTCCTGCTGTGGGTGCGTCATCCAAAATGCCCCCTGGATGCAAATAAAAGAACACCAGTCTTTCCTAACCTATGGTTTTCACACACAGTTTCAGTGCATGTATTCTAATCTGTAGAACCTTTTAATGACTTGCCATATCCTACATTTTTGTTTTCTACAATAACTTTGTATACAGTATAGACTCAAGAATGATAAACTAGACACAATGTAAAAAAAAAAAATACTGTTAAAGTTCTGTAAAATGTAAGGGTTAATACCCATGAAAAAAGGTTAAATGCCTGTAAAAAAATATGTACACTGTATTTTAAGACCAAAAACAAATAATCAACTTTTTTCAGACATTTGTGTTTATTTTAATAGCTGTTGCTGTTATTATTATGGTGAAATACTGTATGTCAGAATAACTAGCTGAACTAGTGAAACTGGTGAATTATAGTTAAAGACAGTATTTCTAAGAAATGGAATAACTTTACATAATTTTATTGTTAATCACTTAAAGTAGTGTTTTCATTTTTTTATTATTTGAAGTGTGAAGTTAAACACTAGTAACTTTATATTAGAGTTCACTTATATCTCCAACAAATTTGTGTTAAATTTTATGGAATTTTATTAAAATTGTATTTATTAAAAGAGCTCTCACCTTTAAAACACATTGTTTCCCTTCTTCTTAGCTTACACTACAATGTCAAAACCAGGAGGCACCTGAAGAGTTCTGTGCCCAGTGCCATTGCAATAGTTAGTCAACAATCAAGTTCTACCTTATTCCCTCTGCTCCCCTGTCTCGCTTACTTTACCCCCAGCAATTCACTCAATTTAAACACTATCATTATTACTTTTTAGTTTATTGATCAGGAATGAGATACAGTTCATATTTACACTTCTGTCTGTACTTTACACACAAACTACTGCATGTACAACAGAACTGTTCACTGTCTATTGTTTACTGAGGCATTGTGGTATAATAGTTGTAAAAGCTTTAGCCTAAAACACATTTTTAACTCCATTCATGGTAGAGATGTACGTGCAGATCATTGCAGGATCAATTGTATCGTAAAAAAACTTTCAGATTCATCACTATTTTAGCATTATCAACATTACACATAAAGACTCACATGGCAATTAAGTGGTGGTTTGGACTGTAAATAAAATGTTATATTTGTACTGTAGAAATTGCAACCCCTTGTTTCGGTCACCCCCTCTGTAAAGAAATCCAAGCCAATAAGCTTCCCTACAATGCAGCATTTCACATCAAACCACTTTTTTACATCTCAATGAGGACAAGTTAGTGCAATTCACCTTTAAGATGTAATTAACCTTGGATTTTAGGGCTCATCATATTCATGTATACCTATCCTTTGAATATTTATCTATGTGTATTATTTAAAAATGTACATGCATTGTTTAAAATCATTTATTTAAATAATACAAGTGATGTACCTGTAGCTAAATCCTGTGGATCATCATAGCGAAACTGAAGCAAAAAAGAGGGAGCAAATGCTGAATGAAAGAGTAGAACAGAGAGATTGGAAAACTCCACCTGTGTGGAGCCAAATATGGAGAAACTGAGAGAGAAAAAAAGAAAAGGAAGGAGGAGAATACAGCGAGGAAGAAGATATTGAAAGGCCATGAAAGGACTCTGCAGGGGACAGTGCTGAACTGATGGTGTCCTGCAGGAATCATCTGGATCCAGTTGTTCTCCCGGCTGCATGGCTGAGTTCTGCAGGCGGCACTTACCAAACAAACATCTACCCTCTGATTACAACCAGAGGGTCAAGCCTCATCTGCATGTGCACTTTCATAAACACACATACTCCTCTCAGTACTTGTGAAAAGCGAGCTTCAACACACATTAACACAGCATAGTCAGCAGTAGAAAAAGCTTTAATCTGTTCTGCACTTTTCTGGTGAATGTGCAAGAGAATGCGGGCTAGTACGCTCAAGCAAAACCTGACATTTGATTGAAGCCTATGCTATTGGAAAATGACTCGTGAACTTCTGCCAGAGACGATTTTTCCATGACAGATGACAGCATGCAAACAGACCTATTAAACCTAGCAACATGATAAAGCGGCCTTTTTCACAGGTAGTTGTCAGCGAGAGCGCATTACAGGAGCGTAACGGGATCCTGTTAAGCACAAAATGATGGTAAATGCTGCAGGGCTGAGAGATCCAGCTGAGTGAGCTCTAATTTTCTCTGCTTTACAGCCTATGGTGATGTGCGTTTTACTAAGCATTATCATACCAGAGACAGTGCCAGGGAGTTGGATAGAGGGGCCTACCAAGGGGGCTTTGTTACAGGAGTGTTTCTTCTGTGCTCAGATGTGTTGCATATGGTACATGTAGAGAAAACCCGAACAGACAAGAGAAGAGAAGAGAAGAGAAGAGAAGAGAAGAGGGAAAGAAGCCACAAGAAGAGAAGAATAAAGATACAAGAAGAGACAAAAAGAGAAGAAAACAGTTGACACAAGAAAGAAAGAGATGAGAAGAGACATAAGAACAAATGGGAAGATACAAGAAGAGTAGAACAAGAGAAGAAACAAAAAGAGAAGAAAATAGACAAGAAGACACAAGAAAGGGAGAGAATAAATGAGTAAAAGAAAAATAAAAGAAGGGAAGAGAAGAAAAAAGAGACAAAAAGATAAGAGATGAGAAAAGAATAGAATAAAATGACAAAGAAGATACAAGAAAATGAGAGAAGCAGAGAGAAAAGAGGGAAGAGAAGAAAAGTGGAAGAGATGAGAAGAAGACAAGAGAATGATACAAGAGAAGATGAGAAGATACAAGATTAGAGCTAAGAAAATAAAAAAGGGAAGGGAAGAATCAAAGAGATTAGAAAAAAAATAAAAGATGAGAGAAGCAAAATGACAAGAGAGGACAAGAGAAAAAGAGAATAAAATTGAAGAGAAAAGACAAAAAGAGAAGAAGAGAACAGAAGACAAGACACAAGAAGAGTAAGGAGCAGAAAAAAAAAACAAGAGAAGAGAACAATGGAAAAATAACTGTACTCGATTACACGCCTCAGTTATTCACCTTCCAAAAACAAAAGCCGGCATGGTTGATATGATGTGTGGTTTCGGAAACATGAGTGTTCAACAGAGAAGAGCATGTTCTCTACTCTAGCAGTGTTTTGGTTTGGGGGGCTGGGGGGACAGCTGAGAACGAGCTGCATGTCTTTGTTGAAACATTGTGTTTCTGCATGTTTTGAGAGAATGCTAAGATAACATTTGGACAGCTGCTCTACCTTCATCAAAAAGCCTTCCACTGGCTCCCTCCTGCCGAAATCCCGGCTCCACTACTGCCCCCTGCAGGCTGCCGGGAGTTTGAGGAGACACTGCCAGCTGGTCAGTGGTGGCAATAGCAGGTGGCCTAAACAAGACTCTGCATGCAGGGTGGTTTTGAGTTTTTCGCAGCCACTCAGGGCCTGAGAGAGTGTCTGACATCTGCGCATTGCATCCTGCAAGACTGCGCAACCCGCGACCTTTGAGGAATTCTGGGGTTCTCACACTCTGAACGTCCCAAGCGGGAAGCCCTCCGAGAGCATTCCCACAGTCTCCCACAGTGGTCCTGTCAGGAGTCACAGGGGTCAGGGAAAGAGAAGAAAGAGGGCCTTTCTGAGCCACTACCTCACCGCAGGGACTTACAGTGCCCAGTTTATAGCTTTTGTAATAAAGTTGCAGTGGAGTGTTTCCTTCTTGTTCATATTTGACACTTATGCCTTCCTTGGCAGGCGTATTTGAGCCCTAGCCATGGCCTGTTCAGGTCACCGTTCACTTGACTGAACAGCCGTCAAACCCAGCCCACCAATTACTAGTGCAACACTTGGGCCTTGTTGAAAGAATTTGCAGAAAATTACAAGATATGAATCACCTAGAAAATGTACCATGCAAGTGTTCTTCTTTACTGCCTCTTCCACTCAAGCATCCGGTAGGGTGGATGACTCGCACCCTCAGCTAGGTAAGCTGCCTGCAAGTTTACTGCCTGGTGCTGTGCCGTCTGCTTGCCATGTTGCTCCGCTATGGAGGGGACGTGCTGCCCCTCACATGCACCTCCTGGCTCTCTGCCCAACCTCCTGAATAGCTGGCACTCGGAGCTGTCCGCCACACAAAGCCCTCCACTGTGCCCAGACCTTACTGTTAATTGTGTGCACCAATCAAACAAACGTAGTTACTTTATTCACCTTCGAATTCGTGCTGTCAGAGCTGGCCTGGTCCTGCAGGGAGGTTTCTGTGTCTGACTCAGTGTGAGCACCCAGCAGGATGGTTTTGAAACCCTAGCAGTGTAAATGTCTGCTTCCCCCTGGCTCGTTTGTATTAATTAGATGTGCCAAGGAGTGCATTAGCAGAGTCACTGAGGAGCTGGAGGACGTCTGCTGACCTTGCAATGAACCAGGAGGCTGCAGCCATGGCAACCGGTACCATTCTTCTCCTTTCTGTGGTGGTGGCCATGGAGACTGGTGGCTTTTTCTGGGCCTCCAAGACTTCAAAGGAAAGAGGCCGTGGACACTTGGGGTCTGAGCAACTGACCACTTGACTCACCAATGCCCTGCTTGTGAAGGGCTAGGGCAGGAAATGAACTGAAGATTACAGCATCGTGGTGATAAAGGAAGGGGAGAGGAGTGCCATATACAAGGTATTAGTGCTTCAGAGGACAGGGGTTGGACTGTGGGGGGAGCAAAAAGACAAATACAAGAGTGGTGGTCCTTCACTTTCAATTAAAACTTGCTCTGCTGAGTGAGCTATGGGGCTCTCTGCTCTATTGCCTTACTAACACTGGTGCGGAGCCTGGAAGAACACAGCTAAAGATCACTGAGAAGTTTTTTAATGAGCAGGGAAAAAAGAACAACGGGAAAAGAAGTTTCATGCTGCAGTTCTAAAGAAGAGCGGTGGAAAAACAAACGTGTGGTGTAGAAGGGTTTGGTGATGTTTATTGGATTTCAAGTCCTTGGGCTTCGGTCAGATCTGAGCCTCACTATTTCTAAAAAGGTACAGATTTGATCTGGTGGCCTCAGGGTCCTCAAAATCATGCTGTTTTTCTGTCTGTTAGCTTAAACAGCTGCAGCCCAATTTGTGCTCATCTAGCTGTAGTCAAACACTAAACACAGCGTCACATTCGGGGTGTTGCAAAACCAACTTCTGTCGTACTTGTGCAATGACGATAAAGTGCACTCCTTTCCATATGGTGTGGAAGAGTCAAACCATCTGAAGCAGAACTGAAGCAGTCTAGCAGTCACTGAGCCTACATGCAGGAGGACTGCATATATGACAAGGGAAGCAGAGTGCGCTTGTACTGTAGGCCTTGTGCTGTAGGCGTAAACACGGCATTCATGTGGCCTGGACTCACCACAATAATGCGCCCCCCACCCCAGGGCCCCACCCAGTAGAGCATTTGAGCAGTCTCAAAAACAATCCATGCCAACACGAGACTGCCATAAGAGCAAGATAGTCTCACTCTTTTGACTTTGTTTTCCCTCTCTCAGATCAAGGCCTCCTTTTCTTACATGCATTTTAAGCTAAAAACCTGGCCTAGAGCCTGTGTAACAAACAAGCCAGCCCATCTGATCCAATCTGACTACCCTTGAGGGTAGGAGCCAGTGTGGGGCTAACTGATTGTGTGAGTTTACAGAGCATACAGGCCTCTCAGCTTGGGTTCATCTCAAGCTGTGGCACCATTTCATCCTGTTTCAGGTCACAATGCTGACCCTGCAAGCACAGAGGCATGGGAAGAAATCAGATGAAGCTCATGTGATGCTTTGGATGCATTTTAAAAAAAAAGGATCATCCCTGTAAGCAATGCAGAGGCAGAGTTGTATGTTCACTTGTGTAGCTGATTTGGTATAGCTCATAAAAAAGGTTGCTGGAAGTGTCAACCACTAAATCGAACAGTACTACTTTTATTCAAGAAATCATATGTCTCTCTCTCTAGCCCCAGAAGCTCAAGCAGATGCTCTGTGTAGTTATTATGTGTTGTTGAATGTAAATGGTATTGTAGCTTGCCATATATGAACACCAGAAGGGGGTTAGCCACCCGGTCATGACCCATACTTTTTAAAATTGTTTTTTATATGGGCCTAACTTCTCCTAACCAATCAGTATGCAACATGCAGCTCTATCTCACAAATTTTCTTGGTATAATTTTTTATCCTTCCCATTCTGCAGTATGTAAACAGAGACTGAACATATTAGACCTATTGGGGTTACCTTTATCATAATCAACATGATTAAAAATATATTTTTCTGCTTTTTTTAGTGTTGGGTTAATGTGTTACAAATTAATATGTTACAGTAATGCAGTTGCTTTCTCCATGTAACAAAGTAGCGTAATGCATAACAGTTTGAAGCAGCACTATGTAAGATTTTTTGGTTAAATTGAAAGAAGTAGCATTACAGTCAGGAGTCAGGAGAAAAAAAAACACACTAAAAACATGGCTGCTGCATTGCTGCGAGACATCCTGTAAAGCTTGAAATAGCAATTTAAAAGTCAGAGATGTCATGTTGGATTTTGGAGTTTTGGAGACCACATTAACAGTCTCAAAAATGAATGTCCTGCTTGATGTTTAGGTCGCAAATGTGACATCAACATTATGCTGGTGGAGATATGATGACGATAGTAGATAATTCTCTTACGTCCTCGGTATTTCATGTCCTTCAGCAGCGTTTAACTGACTTCTCTTTGAATACCCTTTCAACAACTCATACTCGTCAGATTCATGTGCTTAGGGAAGGGGTCCGAAACACAACCGACATTACGAAATGCTCTTCTGCACATTGCGTGCAATTACACATTTCCACCAGAGAGGTCCCCAAATCCACAAATCGTACATAGTGGAGAATTAAATTCTTGTAATTACTTTAGGTCTGCATTTGATGTATTTACTGTGTAGTGTGTATTTTTGTTATGTGTTTGTGTTTGTAAAGCACTTTGTGACTGATGTCTGTAAAAAATGCTGTATATTTTTTTTACTTACTACTTGCTTAATAAAAAATTAGTTACTTGCGCTAAGCATGTCTCGAAGAAAAACAATATTAGTTTTGTGCGACTGATTTAAAACTGATGTACGTTAACACTATGTACAGTATCTGCGCCTGTTCTTGTACGTATTTTACACTCAGCTGGTTACACAACTTCAATTGTGAATATAATCAGCATGAGTGTGGGGGGAATCTTTACACAGCTGTAAAACCCAAAAAGAAATTTGTCAAACCATCTAACTGTGCTAATATAAAGTTTATGCTGTTGTGATTGTACTATGTTCAATTCAATACAGGGTTTAAATGATTTGCAGATCATTGCATTCTGTTTTTATTTGCATTTTGCACAGCATCCCAACTTTTTGGAAACAGGATCATAAAGTAACGAGTAGTGGGATTACATTTTCAAAAAAATATTAGTTTGAGAGAAGTAATTAGTAACTTGTAATGGATTACATTTTTGTGTAACTACTCCAACACTGTTCTTTATGATCGATTGGTTTAATTCTGCTATAGCTTAAATTTAACCAATCACTAATGACAATCTGTCATGGGACTTTCAGAGTAGATTAAATACACTGTTGTCTTGATGGCAATGTAGCATACAGCAAAGACAACTGAAGAAGCTAATACACACAAAGCTAACTTTATGTGTATATAACTTTATATTCTTATTTCTGCTTCCACCTATCAAAAATATGTTCCACAGTCTATACAAGTAATGGCTGTTTATTTTCTGCTGGTTAATCTCAGAGGATCTACACTGGCTCCCTTTCCACCCTCTGAATAGTGCAGTTCTTATACAGATAATAATGGGTTTTTTCATTCTTCATCTGCAAATGGGGCTTTTTCTCTCTTTCTCTCTCTCAGAGATGAAGGGGTGACTCTGCGCTTTCACGGAAAGCAGCTGAGCAGGAAAGGACAGCGCCACTTCCAGTTCAGTTATGCTTTGACAATTCATATCTGTGTTTGCAAATGACCCATATCTATCATCAGTGTCAGCACATATGGGCCTTGAAGGAACCCTCATGCACACACCCAATGGTGGGTTATGACTACAATGATGTCTGCAAATTTAGATATTTTTTTGCTCAGATCCCATCTTCCTACCCTGACAGTACACAACTGTGTTTGTGAGTGACCCATTTCTCTCACTAGTGTAAATACACCTGTGTCCTGAATGAACCCGCATGTGCATATTTTATCAACATTAATCGCTACTGACCTGCTGTTGACACTGGATGATGACAGTATAACGTGCATGCACAGTCAAGTGTGATACAAAAAATCATATGACTTCCAATCTGACCATACTCATTATGGTCACATGGCTTCGTGTTGGATATGCAGCTGATCTAGGACCACATATGAGAGGCTACGTTCATATTACAAGTTTTACTGCTCAATTCTAATTCTTCTGCTTTGAAGGTTCACAGTTGTGTGTGTAAGTGACCCATATCTATCTTTAGTGTGACCAAGCTTTTCCCAATGTGTACATCCTAATCAGTAACATCACATGAATGGTCCATATGCATCATGAACATCAACAAATAAAGTGAGCAGTAGCACAGACCTTCATCGCAAAGACCATTAGCTCTGAACAGCTTTCACCTGTTCTTTATTAGGGAGGAAAGTGAAAAATGGCCAGATGCATTAAAGGTTCTACAGAGTTTACTAGTACAAACTTGAAGAGAGCCACTACTGCACACTGTAGACAGGGTTGCATAGCCAAGAACTGCATATGAATCCAATGTAGGATTTTAGGAAAGGCTATGTTCACATTACCAGGCTGAACTGGTACAAATCAAATTTTTTTGCCTCAATGTGACACAGATCTGAGGTTTTTTAGAGTCTGTGTGGACACACACGTCTGATCTTTCAAATTCGATCTGAGCGCACCAAACCCAAAAGCCATAACTGAATTCCAGGAATTCTATGAGGCCGTTTGTAGAATATAGACTAGCAGAAAACTACGTCACTATGAGGGTAAGGAATTGCATACTGATGAACTTTGGTTTCTTATTTTACAGTTAATGTTACTAATTATCTGATGTTCATTAGAGCTGTTAAATTGCCCAAAGATGATGTTGATTATTCCTTCTAAAAAATCAAGTAGGTTTGAACCATTCAAATATATGAGTTTCCCCTCATATTCACATTCCTCTTCATGAATCAAGTCCCCAAGGAGCGCGCATTCAACAAACACTTCAACTACACAAAGTGTAAAAGGTTCAGGAATGACATAAATCTTTGCTTTGCCACCAACTGGATTATTAAATTCAAGCAAAAGACTTTTTCAGCCATTTTGTTTTCTAATGTTTCAGTGCTGTGTGTATGCTTTTTTCACAATCAAATGTCAGTTTTTAACAATCAAATGGTTTACAATTGAATTTTATGTGAATTTAGAATCTTCATCGACAGCCCTAGTGCCTAATATAGTATATCAGACAGATATTATGCGTATGTGACTTACCGGGGGGGTGGGGGGGGGCTGTTAGGGGAGAGCCAGTGATTGTGTCAGGGTGGCTGTGGATCCCTTGGCCCCCCCTTAATCTGAATGGCCACCCATGATGCCACCCCAAAATTTCTGCCACGTCATTGGCTTCCACTTTGCTGTGGGGTGGGTGTTTGTCCCTTTAAGAGAAGAATTGTTTTGCTATTAGTGATCGCCGCAACAACTGTCCAATCTCTCTCCAACATCACACAGCTCAGATGCCCACACATCTTTGAAAACATTGGATCTGTGTCACATTAAAGCAAAAAATCAGATTTGCGGCATTTCAACCTGAAAATGTGATCATAGCCAATGAGGCTCAAATCTGATTTGAAGAGATCAGATTTTTGTGTTCACACAGCTTTGAAAAAATTAGAAAAATTTAGGCAGAAAAATCAGATTTGAGCCACTTCATCCATGTGATGTGAACATAGCCTAAGAAGCTGAGTGAAGACGATGGAGCTCTGGCCTCACTGTGCTAGCCCTGACTACATTCCTGGGGGTTGAACTGTCCATTATCATTTCTGTTCCCTTTTGACAACAGCCACAAAGGAGTTGCTGTGCTGGCCTACCCTTGGCCACGGCTCTCCGCAAAGCATAATTACCCTGACACCACAGCCAATCTGCAGCCCACCTGCGGCCCTTTTCCACGTCCTCTTTCAACAGGTGCCTACGTTGTGCTCTTATCTCTAGAAATCTAATTACGTGTTTGTCAGCACAAAGCAAAAGAACTTCGCTCACTTTCTTTCAGACTGCTTCTGGTCAAACAAGTTTATGTTTGCTTTGTGGTTGATAGCACGCTTCCCCCCTCTAACAACTCCCAACCTCAACTCCTCACTACCTCAAGCACTCTGCTAAGCTTTGAAAAGTAAAGGGGTTTTTGTGAAGCTCTTTTTTTGCCTTAAGAGTGGCTCATACTCTGTCTCCATGGCTTTGATGGCAGCTGCTTTGCTCTCTCCCAGGAGGCTGGAAGTTCCCAGTCAGAAGAGTCTCTGCTTCCACCGAGCAAGTTTCAACATGACTAGAGCGAAGCGATCTTAGCGGTTAATGACATCCCAGTGCACATAAATCTCTGATGTAAATGCATCTGCGGCAATATCATAACCTTAATCCTCTGCTTGAGGGTTGAACAGGTAAGAAAGAGCAGCACTGGGGCTGTGCTGGCGTAATCCCATGGAGGAGTGGTTAGGCTGAGGTGCAGACAGTCTTTTTAGCGTTAGATGTCTCTGGAAGGATTATTGCTGCATGAGAGCAGATAAGGCGTTGGGGGATCAGAGCGCTGTTAAATGTACCTGCCAGAGCCAGAGCCAAAGATGTAGTCACCACTGAGCCTGGCACCCTGCCAACATTCCACCCTCTCCCTCCTCCTCTTCCACCCTCCCACAGACCACTCGTTCCACCATTGCGGCACAGGATCCTCATGATGCCCTCGTCTTGTTTTTCCAAGGAACGTTTGACAAAGAACCTTCAAGCGGGAAACAACGTTTGAATGCCTCTTTTGATAAGGAAGCAACAGATAAGATGAAATATGAAGGGCTAAAAGCCCGCGAGCTTAGGAGTTCCAGAAAAAGGCAGAGGAGTTCTGGAGAAAGCTGGAATATTTCACTTCTCATTAAAGGATGACATATTTGCTTGATAACACCACATGCAGTATCTTCAGAGACGCTGATTTTAGAGGACGGTGTTACTGGATGTCCTGCTGAATGTAATTTAGCGAATATATTCACGTCAGAGATAGGAGGAATTCCAGGATATCAAAATATGTCTGTTTTTTTCTCCTCTCACCTCCTCTGCACTCTGGTTTGCATTAGTCAGTGTCTTGTGCTTGGGGCTCTATGGGGCATTCAATAGAGAGCAGCAGCCTGCCTGAGTTTCATTGCTGTTTCTCATGCATGCATACATAAAGAGGGGACAGAGTTGGGGTGGTCCCTCATTTCCCTTAAAGAAAGACAGGTCCTCCCTCTTTCTTACCACCCTCTGGTGTCTTTAGGTTAAAACAGGCCTCAGTCCTCATCACCTTTGTGTTACTGCAGGTGACCTCGTCTGCTCCGTCCATCAGAATCACTTCTGGAATCCTTTTCCAGTACAAAGTTTTACATTTTCATTGTTTTGCCCCTCTGGATTTCATATGGACTTTCTTCCCTGCAGTCCTTCTCATTTGTTCAGATCCTGAGGTATCAAACTGGACTCAGTCATGTTACTCAGTCCACAATGACTGGCAGGTCTTTTGGTGCTATAGCTTCAAGATTTCACATTCCCCACCACAGTGTCTCTGAAAGCCTTTCATTCTACACATTCCTCTACATCATAGTTGCCAACATTTTTTTTTGTCATTGTAAATTCTTGAAAATAAATATGCCAAAAAAGGAGTTGGAGTGATGCCATATGATAACCACTAAACTTTCAGCTGAAAAGTATCAACCATCAAACTGAAAGGTTCTTTAAGGAACCAAAAATGGTTAATGGAATCATTCCAAAGTGCACTTGTTGGCCTGGACAGGTGTCATGTGTGGGGAGCAATGCTATGATCCAGGATGGAACATCTTGCCACACCAACATCTGTTAATAACATTCTAAAACAAAGGACGTAATGGTTTCCTGACCTGAGATCTGGGCTTCCCATCTCTTTCTCACCCCCACGTGGGACAGAGCAAAGCGAGCAGCAGCCTTCTTGGGTCCCAGAAGGCCCACACACCAGGTGTAATGACCAACAGGGCCTGACCACCAGCAGGAGCTACTTAGAGCTTAACAGCCCATGGCTGGCTTTATGAGCCACAGCCAGCCAGTGCAGAAAATGTGGGGAAATCCTAAACCAGCCCTATTTCTGACACATGCCTGCTCCAGGACACAGTGCACTGGACCAACCAGCTCAAGACAACAGGAGATATGACAGTGGGACATTAGCACCAGAACACATCTCAGCTTCATTTTTTTTTGTTCTGGCTCTGCACACTGGATTGACTGTATCAGATTTCATTTGCGAGTATGTACGTCCTTGAGTGTGACCTATGTATGAATTGTGGCACCTTTTATACGCAGTCCTCTGATTATTACGGAAGCAAAAGTAGCTGGACAAAGGCCTTAAGTTGATTTTAGATGTGGCATATTTATGTATAGCCTCTCAACATGAAGTGTCAGTGTCCATAAAGAAAGTCTGAAATAGCAGAATAAATTCATTACAGACACAGCCAAAACACTGGATGTGTCAAAATGAACAGTTTCAGACATTGTTAAGGAGCAGGAACACAGTGAGCTTAGCAATAACAAACCTGGATGAGTGGTGAACACTTTCAATCAGGTCCACTGGCTTGATAAGGTTGGCCCCCCACTGACTGACTGCCACTGCTGGTCCACTCTCCGACCACCCAAATTACTGTCCTGCATACAAGCTCTAACTAATTTGTAATGTCGTCAAACAGATTTTACGCACACAGAGACTTTTATTTTGGAAAATAAACTAAGACAAACATTACAAACAATTGAGAGAAAAAAAAATGACTAGGTCAGATATATAACGACTTTACAGAAAATGTTGTTGCTGATTCTGTGCTCGATTAAAATTATTTACTAAACTAATTTACAAAGTATAACTAAAGAAAGGAGGAAGGAAAAATAAGTAAATTGGACTGTGAGTAGAATATGAGCGATGATAAGTGGAATTTTGTCTATTACTCTGCTTAACCACTAGTGGGCCACCTGGAAAACGCTGAGCAAAACGCCAGTGGACCACCGGCTTTGCCATCAGTGGGCCAACAGTGACCCATTATCCTCTTGCTATCAGGGTTTTCAGATGGTGAACAGATGAATCAAGCTCTCCAGGATGCAGACACTGATGCGAGAGAAGAATACACCAGCGTGACCTGAAAGTCTTTAGTACAAAATACAAATCACTTGTAAGCTTTAATAACAGAAAGTCCAGGTTAAAGCCTGTAGAGCTTTGGGAGAAAGTTATATTGACAAAAGAGAGAACAACTAACCTGCCGTTATATTCATTTGTCCTGTTACTTCTGGCCAACCAAAATGTGGTTTAATTCACATTAAAGCTGACATCCTGCGCTAAAACTCATCAGTCATTATTTCATTCCAATTCCAAAATTGTGCTACTATTTTTTATGGACTGCGTTATACAGGATGTAGTCGGTATATGAAGTTTATATACTGTCTAACAGATACTGAACTGGGAAAACACAAGCTTCACTGAACACCTTAGTCTGTGCTGGAATTAAATCGCAGGGTCTAATTATATGGTGTGCATGATAAACAAGTTCATCTCGCTGCTGTTGTGATTTGTGGAACTTTCAGCTTGGTGGCCAAATTGAAGATAATAACTGGGTGTCTAGGTCCTGTTTTAATGCATGTTCATAATAATGATGTTGCTATGCTCCTATTACATAAGCTGCTGCTGCACCTCCTCCGGTAGGCTAATTGCCCTGTTGCTCTGGGTTACCGTGCTTTGATAGGAAGAGCAAAATGTCTGATCATAATGCCGTTAAATAGTAGATTATGGAAGACAAGAAACAACAGCTGCTCATAGTTTGCAAATCCTAGAAAGCGAACAAGCTCATGTTACTCTTTGTTTTTCATTTCTAAGTGTGCCACCTGGTTTCCAGCTGAAGAATTGATGTTAGTTGTGTCTGAAACTTTAGGGACACCTAGTGGTGGCTCCTAGTGGTTGATTTTCCTGCTTTGGCATTTTCAACCCAGACCACACCCATCATGCAGACAGACAGAAGTTACATAAGCAGCACCTGGGATTTAGGTAGTAACACATACATGTGTGAGGCGCATTAACATATGAATTCAACAATATAGTCTGCATCAAATATGTTCAATATTGATGACCATATTACATCAGAGGTGCCCAACCTTGGTTCTTGCAGTACCTTTAATCTACATATAGTTTTTTCAGCTTTGATACACTTGATTGCTGTAATATACCTGATTAAAGGACTTCTCAATGAAAGGATTGTGAGGGTCTGGCATGTTAGAGGGAAAACATTAAAATATGACATTTACATACTTCTTAAACTTTTAGTCAGTTAACTTTTTTACCAGATTTTACTGATGCAGATTTGCACTTAAATTAATTAGAATTTTTCTTTATTTTACATTTTTATTGTATTCTAATTCGATTGTAACTCTTACAGAGCACCACTATGGATGAGAGCTTGGTCTCAGTAACCTACTCGTAGACTGTAGGCTGTGAGAAAGTATTTCCTCTCATCCTGATTTTCTCTACTACTGCATAGAGTCACAGTGAATGCTTTTGGATCTTTTTTATTTTTTGGAACGAAATGTAATATGATATCAAATTACTGAAAATGTTGGTTGCAGTTACGATCTTTTCGTTAGTTAGTTAGTTAGTTCTGTTACTTTTTTTAATAAAAAATTAAGAGATTTGTTTGCTTCTCTTAGTTTTTAATCCATGCAGATTTACTCTTAAATGAATTACTTTTTTCATTTATTTTGTATTTTTCTTGTATTCTAATTCTATTGTAACTCTTACAGGGCCCCACTATAAATGAGGGTTTGTGCTCTCACACAAAATGCAATATAATATCCAATTATAGGACATGTTGGTTGCATTCATTTTAAAGGGGCGACTACGTTTTCACACATCTTCTCTCCTTTAATAAATGACATAAAAATGTTTCTTTGTCTAATATTACATGCTGCTTAAAGATATTAAAGCATTCACTGTGACAAACAGGCAGTAATAAGAGTAAATTAAAAGGGGGGGTAATTTTTCAATAATTTGTACTGTAAATAAATAAATAATGTAATGTAAAAAATATGCAGGGAAGGGGTTCTCTAGAACCACTGGATTATTCTATGCAATCTTTTCAGAAAAGCTTTTGTGTTATCTTGTTTTGCTTGTAAACAGCGTGTATGCTGCACTGTTGGCTTTGAAAACATGGACAATCTGGCAGAGTCAGCGGGCTCCATGCACTAAGTGCAGCTCTTTTAAGAAAAGCACCGTCTGTGGGATTGAGAGCCTACGGTGCTAATAAGGCTGACAAGGCCTCAGCTGGTCCGATCCAAGCTTCCCGAGACTGCATTTCCCAGCGTGTGACCCGAGGGCAGTGTGGCCCAGATGTCCGGCCTCCACCTGAGCTCTTATTGACCCCCTGCAAATGAAGCTTTCTCACTCACAACACATTCCTCTTGATGAGGTCTCGTCTATTGTTCTTGTTTTTTCTTTATTAAGTTCACTGCACACGTACACACACGCGCGCACGATACACCATTAGTCAAGTCACATGGGGGCACGGAGAAGTGCCGACAGTTTCACATACTGCTGAGAAAGTGTTAAACAGCGGTGCCAATGCATTTGTTTACCCTTGCTGGATAGCAGGGCTGTTCCTCCGTCCTTGTTTCTGTCTGAGTTTTCTCTACAGGAGGCCAATCTTGCTTAGGTCAAAGGAAAAGAGGTGTAGAGGGAACATGGAGAGAGGTTAGGCTCTGAAAACAGGAGACCAAGCTACAAAACAGCTGAAAAAAAAATGTTTCCCTGCTGTGGATATATAACAGACAAATGGTGCTATTAAGTCTAGTTCTTTTCATAAATCCGCCAGAAATAAATAATAAACAAATAAATAAATGACTTTGGAATAAAACAGGGAGTGCTTTTGAGTCACTTCTTTAAAAAAAAAAAACCTTCAGAAACAAACAACAGGACTTCTGAAGGTAGAAGCATTTTCAGAGAAAGAAATGATTTGCAACTATGCTCAGTCAGCCCCAATCATATATTTCCCTTCAAAAAACAAGTTCGGCATTCAATATATGGGAATGCGGTTAAAACAAAACAGACTTTGCATTGTAAAAAATGTGAAGCCCTTTTTTTAAAAAAGACCTCTGACAGACTTCTCTCTGCTGTTTTGAGTGCTGCATTGCCAATAGTAAAACTGTAGAGTGTGAAAAGTAGGGAGAACCAAATGAACATCAAACCCAAATTGAACAACCATTTAGCATAAACAGACATTCTTTAAGAAAGACCAGGTCTCACAGAAATGCTACAGTAACATTCTCAACACAGTCCAGTGTGATTCAAGAACAAATGCATAACATTCACAGTTTTAGATAGAAGATTTACGAAAGCGTTTTCATCCCATAACAGAGACCATCTCAATCAATATTGTAAACACAGGTGAATAAGCTTTACTTTAAATTTTACAAGCTGTTTTTGAAGGTTGTGTCTTGCTCCCCCTCTTTGCTACAAAGGCAAAACACCTGTAGTGTGTATAAAGTCTATGAAACTTGCCTTTTTTGAATGCCTTTTTGAGTATTTGTAAACTGTTTCAAAGCAAGTAAACCTACCTGTACAGCTCATCTTCTCGTTAAACATCTCTTAGACTTCAAGTCACAGGAAACTGTACCTCAGATAACGTTTCAAATCTAATTCAACAGAGAATCAACTAAACATACTTCAAAATATACTATTGTTAAATTCATATAATTCTCACAAGCTCCTTTGGTGAGCCAAAACATTAAAACACAGCACGCAAAGTGCTGAACAGCGACAAAATACTGATCTTTAAACAGAGTCTTCATATAGTTCACTTTTTCTCAGGACAACAGTTAAAACTGCACACTTGAAAGAGATTCATTTTAAATAGCAAACATAGTACAACAGGTAGAAAAGCACAAGGTCGGAAATAGTGTGTACCACTGCTGAAAATTACTCTTCCTCCATCGACTTCTCGATCTCCTTCAGCCTTCGCACAAACTCTTGAGCCTCACGGTCTCCTGTTCTTGCCTCCAGCATCTTCATGATCGGTTTCTCTGGATCAGGAAAACAGATTGAGCCAGGAGGGAATCCAGGGGGACATGTGCGACAAATAACCTCTTAATAGAAATCCTGTTAGCTGGGAAAGTAATTGGATATCCATTCAAGTAAAAAATGGATGTTTTCAAACTATGACAGGTGCTGAGAAAACTGCAATGCATTTGATTTAGGAAATTTTAGTAACATGGAATCTTTATAAATTTATAGCCTTTTACAAACATCCACTACAGACCAAACATCAGTGTTAATGCCAACAACCAACACCACAAAACATGTCTACTGATGTCTAATCTGACCAAAGGAGCTTTTTTTCCCCAGAATGTTTCACTGGTTGAGTCTTCACTGTCTCTGTTGATAACAACCCTTTACATTGACCAGTTTTACATTATTTGCATACTCCTGATTTAACACACCTAATTTAGTTAACGAAACCCTCATGAACATCTAAAACTATGATTCAGGTGGATATTTTTAGAGCTGCAGGGGAATAACCAGCAGCAAAGCAAATTAAGAACCCGCTAGATGTACACGATTGCTGAGGACATTTGAGTCAAACACTTATCTCTTATCTGTCTTTTTTTAAGTGCTGCTTTCAGACTTACAAACCGCCTGTACTGTATTCTCTTGGTGTAGGCGACGCATGCACTCACCCACTTGTGGAGAATATGGTGAAGGATGACTCATCTGAATATATCACTTTTTCCACGTCTCTGTAGGCCAGTGACTGTGGTTTTTACATCACTGAACTCTCAAGTGTGCATTTGTCTTTAAAATGAGGCTTTAATGCACTGCAACTCTACTACAATACTATAGTATCCCTTTCTACATAGCAGTGGACGGACTGTTCTTCCTCTGTCTGATCATTTCCTGCGTTGACATTCTCAGTCACCTGAGAAACAGTTGGTCTTTCATTTTGTATTGAATGTGTGCTTTCTTGAAAAAAAGACCTTTTTAGTACTGCTCTCTAACTTTTGGCCTGTACTCTACTCAAGTTCAGTCCTTTCCAAAAGCAAAGAAGGTAAAAGTTCTTCAGAGACATGATAATCCACCAGGAATTATCATGTCTCTGAACCCATAAGACCCTATCTTATGGGTTCCTTCTTTAGCTGTATGTCTTCTGTATGTCTACGGTGAGTGAGAAGGTACATACCGCTTGGTTTCTGACGGGACAGGTGTAGGATGAAGGGCTGCACGGTCTTCCCGGCAGGGGTCGCATTGGGTCGGCCTGGCCAGCAGAAGTCACTCAGAGGAGCCACTGCCTCACCGGCGAAATCATTGGTGGACAGCCAATCATAATCCATCACAGTGAAGGTGAGGCAGGCAAATCTGTGCCTGTACTGCTCAGGACTCACGTGACTGTGGAGAGACCAGCAGAGAAAGTCCTGAGAGAGCACTAGTAATTTGACACTTTGGTAAATGCCAGGGGAACTGAGGGCTGCGCAGTTTGATGATTTCTCTGCTTAAACCACCAAAGCCTGGCAATGAAGTGATGAGTTCAATCAGGTGTGCTTGACCTGTAAAATTACCAAACTGTGTAAGAATCTGGCCTTAAGAGTGCTTCAGCCCTGCTATATAGTATCTTATAAGGGTTCCTTACAAAGGCAAAAATAGTTTAGTGTAAAACTTAAATTTGCACAATTTTCCCCTACTGCAAATGTAGTTAATCAGCCAAGACATGCTTGGTGTCCTATATCTGCCTCTGGAAGTTTATAATCTACAATTAGCATTGTGCAAACTTCACTGTGCGAAATCACTGCACACTTCCCACAAACCATGTGGAGTTGTTAAGTAATCTCAGATAGGCTGGCTTGATATCCCACACTGTATGACACTGCTATCTATATAAATTCAGGCGTGAAGTTGGCTGCTCCCACTGTTTACAGTTGTGGGATGTAGTTTTGTCCATTGTTATTGATAACAGTGGCTGATCGATGAGTGACTATTTTGTGGTAAGGGGAAACTTTTCAGAAAACACTTCATCCATCTCATGCCTAGTTTTACTAACAGATAAAACAGATAGCACAGACAGATGACAAATTAAAAAGGAAAAACAACGAGGTGTTTTATTGAGGTGTTGGGTCCAACAAGCTGCCAGAACAGGTTCAATGTGCCTTTTGGACTCTACTGGGGGGATGGAACACCATTCTTCCAAATATGTTCCTCTCAATTGATGTTTTGATGATGGTGGTGGAGAGCACTGTCTAACACACTGGTGCAAAATATCCTATTGGTTTCAACTGGTTTGAGATCTGGTGATTGTGAAAGCCATAGAATATGACTTGCATCATTTTTATACTCATGAAACCATTCAGTGACCCCTCATGCATCCTGGAAGAGACCATTCCCAAAGGTGATCAGTCAGAATGACTTTGTACTGATTTGCAGTAACGGTTCCCTCTAAAAGGACAAGTGCCCCCCAAAGCACATGAGAACCACTGGACTCCTTCACTGTAGGTTCTCTTGGTGTCTCTTTGTTGAGAATATGGTGAAAGATGGCTCATCGTACTGTATTTTTTTCCCCATTTGTAATGGGTGGTTTATGCACTACAACCACTACTCTAATATCCCTCTCTATACAGGTAGCAATGAACTGTTTGTGTCAACAGTCTGATCATGTCATTCCCAGCTATCATGGTCACTGATTGTGCATGTACAAATTCCAACCTTAAGTCTTTTCCATAGATCTAAATGCAGATGCCATTTTAGTCACTTTTCCTATTAACACTAGCCAGTTGAGCAGACTTTACAGATTTTTCACACATACCACAGAGCATGGTGTGTTATTAATAGCTTAATTGTATCATGCAGTACACCTGTCTGGAGACATCTGCCCTCATTATGTTTCTCTACTTATTCTGCCTTTTCTTTTCATTCGTCATCCGTCTGTATATATGATACATTTTGATAATGACCTGTTACTGGGGTAAAAATGATGAGCCTGGTAGTTGCACTCTAAGCACTCAATGACAGTTCAAATATAACAGAGATGCACATTTATCCAGTCAGGTCTACTCACAAGTAGAAGAGCTCATCAAAAACAGGGTGCAGCGTTTTGAGCTTCACTTGAGTGCGCTGACTTCTGGAGTTGGGGAAGAGGTGGTGAGGACAGAGCTCTACTATGACAAATGGATCACTCAGCCCTGATGGAAAGACAAGAGAGAGGAGATGGTATTTATGACATAAAGGTCACAATCAAGATGCTTTTACAGGTGTGCAGTTTAGAAAATGCTTCATTTAAAATCACTGTTTATATTACAAGCAATGTAGGTTTCATCAAAACAAGTATATGTCAGAGGTTAGAAAGAACTCCAGATCAATAGTGTAGCTCAGGTCATTTTCATGCTCACCATTAGCATCCAGGGCAATGAGGTCAGCTGCATGCAAAATTTCCACAGTGAGTCTTTGCTCGGGGGCATCATAGTAACATTTCACACTAATGCGGCCAAACCGACTGTGCTTCAGAATTCTCTGAAAGACAGATACCAAAGTTGTAAATCTCTGACTTCAAAACAGTTCAGTTTGATTATGGCTATGTAGGTCACGATTCAAAGCATCATGAAATCTCAAATTCCACCAGGATTCAATTTATCTTGGTGTGATTCAGAATTATTTTTAAAAACAAGACTGAATACACAAATGTGACTAGAGAAGCTATTTACACAGAAGTGGAATATTGACATATGTACAATACATCAGGCTTTTTTGGATTTTTATTCTTGAAATGACCTGCAAATTTGAGCTCACACTAAACCAAACATGATTATAATCAATCATAAATGATTTTAACATTGAAATCGATGCAGTTGAATCGCCATCTTTAGATCGATGCATCCATTTCCGGCCTAAACGACTCCAGTTCTAGATCTTAGTCAACATACAAACTTAGCTGGATTATGCTCACAGCTAACTACTTTGGCCAGATTACTTCTTCTGGTGGCAAATAAGTGACTGAGACTGCACCCAAAGTGCCATGCATGGTGCAAAACACGTCTAGGTCGAAGTGGAAATGAGTGGCGTAAACTTTTAATCATCAGAGGAAGTGAAGTCTTTGTGATATCTCAGCTCCTAATCAACACCTCCTCTCTCTACAGGACTGGAGGCAGAGCCCAGCAGGGCTGCAGCCTACCTGCTGAGAGATCTTCTCCAGGAAGTACTGCTCGATCAGCTCGAAGGACGAACACTTGTTCAGTCGCAGCTCCTCATCCAGGGCCTGAAAAACAGCAAATGGATTTACAGGCAAGTCATTTAGTCAGTTACCACTGGTCACTATTTGACCAATGTAAGGAGCCCATTTTTACCTTGTAGTCTCCACTTTTGAGATCCTCCAGCAGCAGCCCTTCACCATCGGCATGGAAGAACCGCACAAGAGTCTGAGAGAAAAGGCTTATAATTAAAAAAAAAGTTTCCACTAAAACTCAAACTCACAGTTTTCCTCTTAAATCAAATGTAATCAAGACATATTTGTCAGTCAGTCAAGACATATTTGGTACTCAAATTTTTATACTGTAAGGCAAACTGTTAAAACTACAGACTAAATTCAGGCTTGTTATTACTGTTTTCACCTACGCACAGTACTTCTGCTCATAACAGCATGTCGAAAACCACATAAACGAGTCTATTTAAGACTATTTGGTTTGAAGCAAGTGTGCTATGATTATACATGTGGTTTGCATGATGCTAATGGGTGACGCATCAGTTTCCATTATATGTACAGTATATGATTGAGTAAGATAAAACTTGTAAATTAGTTTTTTGCCTGGAGTCATTTTAAGGCTGAACACTTATCATTGCTGTCAGCACAAAACATTGTATCTTCGTTTTTGACTTTTTTTAATATAATTTGAAAACACCAGCTACTGTTTACACTGTGTCAACGTTTTATAATAAATGGACCAAAAGAAATGGTCTGAACATAATATAATATTATCTTATTCTGTTAACTTACTTTAAAGGTTAAGAATGCTTCTTTCTTCTCCTATAAAGGATATATAATATGAGGTTTTTGAGATATAAGGTTTTGTTCCAACAGCAACATTATGTAAGACACCAACAGTGATAAAAAAACACTTTCCCAAAGTTCCCAAGGTTTTTCGCAGCGTCTGTGCTAATACATCTCCAGGGCTCTCTGCAGCCTTGTTTCAGCCGTCCAGCCCACCTTTCATTAGAAGCCACTTGGCCAATGTTTTCTAGCAGACCTGCACACTCTTCTAACAGCATGGGATCCCTGCTATGCTAATGGAGCAACTATATGGAGAACAGCATGTTCGCCCACGCAACCCAGCAACTCATGACTTTTCATGCAAATCTGTCCTGCGTTCCTGCCAGTTCCTGTCCCTTGGAATAGTGCTACTCGCACATTGTCATTCTTGTGGGGACTCCCCTTAATACACGGACGAGTGGTTGCCAAGATGACTGATGAATATCTGATGGGTGCTCATGATGCCAGGATGCTGAGAGTGGAAACTGCAAGTATTAAAGGAATACTTCAGTCAAAAAAGTGATCGTGACTCAAATTGAATGGAAGCTAGCAGGAAATTAAACTTAGCACTTGCTGTGGTCTTTAGAATTAAAGTGAGGGTTTAACTGTTTAAATGTTGAGAGTTTGATACTCAGCAATGCCACAGCCATCTGTGGTCGGGAGTCTAAGAATGTGGCTCGAATGTGACAGTCTCCATTCCAACTCATGATCAACTAACCTCTATGGTGTACTGGAACCGTGTGTAGAACTCCACCTGGACCCCTCTGTTCTCAGCCACTGAATCCAGGATCATCCTCAGCAGCAGTTCCCAAAGACTCTGGAGAACCCTGCCGTACAAGAGCGTTGGAGAACCACATACTCCACACACATAAATACTACCCACACTAACAGTAATCGTCTGTGCTCCATCACATCACGAAAGGTAGGCACGTAAATACAACTCCTCATGTCGCTGATATTTACAGTTACTACAAGCTAGGGTGTTATTACAAGCCATTCCCTTCGGGTGCTGTAATAATATGTAATGATGGAGGTAATTACCTTGCCAGGTTCTCCTTCACCAGTGACTCATTGAGGATGACTAAGGTGGAATCTAGGTATTTCATCAACGGAGACACAGCCTGGAGCAGTTTACAACACAGAGTGGTCACTGATGCATATATTACTGTAGAAAACTCACACCGTCAAGCAAATCACTGAGACCGCTGTACTCACATCGTCATTGTTTATGGTGTCTGGAGAGAGGCTGATGTGCTGAATGTATCTCCTGAGCTCAGGAAGCATCTGCACAAAATGACCCAAACAGAGAGTCGTCAACAACGACTGAAAAAAAAGCCTCTGCCCAGCATGCAGGAGTTCATCTACCCGTGAAAGCTAATACAGGATGAACAGCTCTTTATTAAACGTGCTCCATAATGGTTCGCCTCAAAGGTCCTCTCAAGCAGCAAAGACTGCAGGAGAAGAGTGAAAGATGCTGTGACTACTCTCCATGTCTAATGACCACGATTCATTGGCCTCACTTTGAAGATGCGGATGAGTAATATTGGTTAGTACTACTCAATGTCCAGTGAGCCACCCCATCCCCCGTAAACACCACCCCCTAGTCTTCTGAATCTTTTACTGCATAACAGAATTCATGTTAAAAAAAATACACCTGTTTCTTTTGAAGGCACAGTCAACAGGGATGTTATAACCAGTCCCATATCTGATTACTAGGAATGGACATTTCTGTCATTTTCACTCTTTGAAGATCCGCATTTTAAATAAATTGTCTAAAAAAATAAAAAAGCAAAACCATGAAGGTTTAAGCAGATGTGGCGACTTATCTTTGTATTTTAGGTTTTAGTGTTTTAAAGGGGAATTCAACTGATTTCTCAAAATTCCTGCTTATCTACAATATCTACAATATGGCCATCTTATTTCCCTGTCAAAAATGACCAAAAATGTAATGTTGATAATGGTAAAATAGTGGTAAATCTGAAAAACTATATTTTTCTAGGGCTCTACATTACATTGGTTGTATTTCTCTATCGAGCATATACTAAAATGTGTTTTAGGCCAAAAATCTATTGCAAAATTATCGTAAAACAATGTTTCAGGAATCAGGCAATGAACTCATAACTCATTTGTGTAACAATTTTATGTGGGGTAGCTTTCAGAAGCATTAAACACATCTGATGTCTGGTTTCCCTACAATGAAGCATCAAACCTGAACAACTTTGTTTACACCATTTAATTGTGCAGAAATAATTCCCCTTTAACACGCTACCAGCTGATCTCAAGAATGCTATCTCAGGATGGCACAAACACTGTACAAAACTGTCATCATGTTTTCAATGTTTTCATCATTGGCATATTTTGGTTTTACCTCTTAAGGGTACTTTTTTATTAGATGGACCCCTGCAAATCCTGCCTTTTAACAACTAAATCTTTTTTTTACTAACTAAAAACTACATATTCTTCTCCTCTGTCACTATTCACACTACCTAGTTAGCTAAAGTTTACTTCACCTGGGGTGCACATCTCTCTCCCGCTCCCTGTGTCTCCTTCCCATTCTTCTTGCTGAGGTTTCCCTTCTGTTAACTTGAGTTACTTGTATATAACCTTACTCCCCTTTTTAAAAAATTATTTTAGTTGCCATTGTCAAATTAATGAGATCTCTTTTTCTTGACATTACATACATGTTCTTCCACCTTCAACTTTCAGGACGTGGATGTAAGCTAATAATTAGCTCTGTGAAAAAAACATCCTTCATGATTTCTGCTTTTTTGCATATTTTACAATTAATGGTTTCAGATCCTCAAACAAAATGTAGTATAAGACAAGAAGAAAATGGAGAAAAAATGAAACACTGTTTTTAAATGATCATTTAATTTATTGCAGGAAATAAATTTTTGCAACAGCCATATGCGAAAAACTAACTGGAGGGCTTCCGGAGCATGAACTTCCCATTTAAGGTCCTGACACAGCATCTCAGTGAGGTTCAAGTCAGGACTTTGACTAGGCCTCTCCAAAATCTTAATCCTCTATCTTCTGAGCCATTCAGAGGTGAACGTGCTATTGTGCTTCAGATCATTGTCTTGCTGCATAACCCAATCGTGCTTGATCTTCAGATCATGGACTGATGACAAAACATGGTTCAGTCAAATATGTGTCAGCTTTACACCAGATGTAACTGGACTCCTGTATTCCAAAAAGATCCACTTTCGACTAATCAGTAAACATTCCAAAATGTTTGGGTGTCATCAAGGTGTTTATATCGAAAGTGAGATGAGCCTTATTGTCCTCTTGGTAAGCAGTTGTTTTCACTTTGCAACTCTGATACCATATTGGCACAGTCCCTTTCTATTTTTGCAGTCATGAATGCTGACCTTATCTGAGGTGAGCGAGGCCTGCAGTTCCTTAGACGTTCACTTGGGTTCTTTTGTGACTTTTTTGGAAGAGTCTTCGTTGTGCTCTTGGAGGAACTTTGGTTGGCCAGACACTTTTGGGAAGACTAAACAAGTTTTTCCATTAAGAGATAATGGCTTTCATAATGGTTTACTGGAGTCTCAGAGCCTTAGAGATGGCTTTGGAACCCTTTCCAGACTGGAAATTTATTGCAGTATCTTTCCTTCCCATCTTTTCTGGAATTTGTTTTGAACATGGCATAGTGTGCTGCTTGATGAGTCCTTTTAGCCTACCTAACATTGCTGGAAAGGTTCTTTTTAAGTTATATTTTTATTTAACAGGGCTGGCAGTAATGAAGACTGGGTATGTCTAGTTTAATAGATCCCAATTATCAATCACATTGGTTAATATGTTGATTGAGAAACTAAGGGGCAGTTAAGGCAGTTACTTTTTCACACAGGGCCAGCTGGTGTTGGCTAGCTTTTTGCTTTCAATAAATAAAATGATCATTTAAAAATTGTATATTGTGTTTATGCAGATTGTCTTTATTCTATATTAAATTTTGTTTGCATATCTGAAACAATTAAGGGTCACAAATAGAAGAAATCAGGAGGGGGCACTGTACCATAACATAACATCAAATGCATCACACACTTGCTTACTCCTCTTTCTCCCTCCCTCAGCTGTAGCCTACCTGCCTGTCTGCCCATCGGCCTCCAGCTATTTAAACCAGGATCAATATACATTCATAGGACAATTAATTTGTGTTTTTAACATTCTGAAATTGGCCCATGAAAATACACCCTGTTGTGTATTGGCCCATGAAAATACAGTCTGTGTTGACTGCTGTAGAACAGATCATCACATAAAGCTAATATATTACAGAATAGTTACAAAATTACAAAATTGAATGATAATCAAGGGATTTGCACAGAATACATGGTATATGTTTAAGATTAATTTTATAATTGTCATTTATCAGTAATGTATAATGCTTTATTTTGCTTCCTTGTAAAATGACATAAACGTGGCTTTTTAATGTGAGGCACAATATCAGGTGCTGGTGTCATGACCTTCTCTATGGTTCTATGCCACATTCTCAGCAAAAATGACTCAAAAATGATGATATACACAATTTATTTTATTTTGTTTGTTCCAAACAACACATGCTTTATTCAAATACCCAATTAAGTACAGAAAAACTAAAGTAAATTGAACTCAGATATCTGCGTACCTGAATAACCATGCCCATCCCTACGTATTTCATCCCCCTGTAGGAGGTGGCAATTTGGACATTTTGGACTTTTGAACTATATTCAGACAGGTATATGATAGAAGCATTTGGGTGATATGGATACGTAACACCAAGATGTGGCTTTAGAGTGCCAGTGCTTTAAAGCATTTGGTTCCTGAAATTGACCAAAAATTGTGGACCTCAGTCTCCCCTACCTTATCAGTGAGGTGTGTAATCATGCGCTTAGTTTCCCTTTGCAGGTCCAGGTCAGCGTTGTAGAGCTGACCGTTCAGGGCTTTGTTCACTTGCTCCTTTCCCTCTGCCCCGCACGACTCCTCCATGGCCTGTTCAACCCCCCGCCAGTCCAGTTCCCGCGGCAACCCGGCCAAGTACACGCGCACATGCTCCGTGTCGTTCAGTGCCACACACAGCTGCCCGAAAAGAAAAGAGAAGGAGGAAGAGGAAGAGAAGGACAGGAGGGAAGTGACAAGAGCAAAGGGGAGAGAAGGAGGGAGAAAATAAGGAGGTCTAGAAGGGGTGGGAGGAAGGCAGAGGTGGTGGACATAAATGGCGGGAAACAGAAAGCCAGGAGGTAACGAAGGCAGAAGCATCACGGTGTAGGCATGCCACTGAAATGGCATTGTTGTGAGGGAGAAAACCTCCATGCTGACATTTACCAAGCCACACAATGAAAGCCTACCGCGCACCGCCACCCCCCCCCTCCCTGCCCACCCCACACACACCTCCGCTGCCCAGGGGGACGTACCTGCACTGTAAAGCTCCGGTGGTCTCGACCCAGCTGGCTCCTCTCGATCTTGCGCTTCAAGAGCTCAGAGTAGGACACCGCCTCACTGCAGAAATTCTGTGCCAAAGAGAATAGAACAGAACCATGCAGGGAACCTGTGATATATCACTGGTACTATGCTTTTATTTGAAGAACTCCTATTTTATACATAGTTTTATGTACCAACAATAGTTGTAGTCTAATTTTACGTGACTGTTCTTCAGCCTCCCGTTATCCCTTAGAGTTAAACAAGCTTTTACTGCAGCTTTGAGACAGATATATGTAAATGGTCTCTGTTCTGATTGGCTCCCTGTTATTGTGTCTTGTTCAAAAAGGAGTCTGTGCTGAAATGTATGAGACAAACTGTCAACTCCATCAAATCAAACAGTGGTTTGTAGCATAACTAACTCCACCCATGTGTTCCAGCTCAGGACGCTTGGTATCCCAGCAAGAAGGCTAACCAAACTCAGCACGGGTACTCAGGTATAGTACAGCTCACTTGGCAGTGGAAATGACAGCAAAATGAGTGATCACAGATTTATAACCATACCCTGCCACACTGCACTGCCTGGTGGATAAACCATTAGGACCATTAGTTTCCACATATGGACTGGGCAGTAAATGATATGCTTTGAAACTTTACAATGTACTTGAAACTCTTTTGTTTAAAAAATCAAAGAAACTATGGTTTCTCCATTATCTGGGCCATTTATTTAAATGTGTTTTCAAGATGGTCTAAATGTGCATGAGCTCACATCGGTCAGACGAGTGATGAAGATGAAAGCCCCTGCTGAGTCGGGCCAGGCCAGCTGAGTCCAGAATTCTCGCACCTGGCCGAAGCATGTGGTGACATCCACTGCTGAGATGCTGTGTTTCGCCTGCGGGACCGGCTCCAACTGTGACACATATACACACATATATAGACCCACTTACAGTGACAAGAAGCCTTACAATAGACCTCTTGCTACACATCCGATCAGACAAATGTGCAGATAAAGAGTAAAGGTACACCCTGCTGGTACACTTGAATGTGAGATATTTGTGTCCTAGCAGGAAGAAAACTATTCATTTTTCACACCAGAGGAAGTGGAAATCAGACAGACTGGCTTTCCAGGGTCATTATGTAAATAGGGGCCATATTTCCACGTCTCTTAAAGCTTGTTGTGCAATCAAGCCAAGGACTTTCTATATTTTCCCTCGCTCCGCATCCAACTTGCCTGGTCCTGCTCCACTGCTTTGCGGATTCTCTCCATCGATTTCTCATGTACGATCTGCAGCCATTTGTGGATGGAGGTTTTGAACCAGTTGTGAAATCCAGTCAGCGCCAGCATCTTAGTGTCTCTAAAAAGAAACGTGCACACAAAACAGATGCCTATCTATGATTCATCATTTATAAATAGCACTCGCCAGAACATTCAGCATCGATGCAAAGTCTGCCTGAGCCAAATATAGCTACAATAACTTTTTCATCTATCTGCCACATATGGCCACCCTCCCGCTGTATGAGTCACTCTCTTTCATATGACACAGCTGAGGGTCCAGTGATCATCTGATCCTCGCAGATGGATTCCGAGGGACGTGGTGACTCACCTAAGGGGCAGAAACTCCCTGAAGCGTTTGAGGGTCTTCAGAGACATGAACAGCTCAAACAGGGTCTCCCCCATGGTTTGGGACAACCGAGAGCTCTCCTGCTCCAAGGTCCCACAAACCCGCTCCATGGCAACGCTCACGTCATCGGCCACCTGGACACAAGGTTCTCCATTAGTCCCCCTCTCTCCCAATTCATGTTTATCAATGGAACAATTAACTGGAGGTGAATTGTGTTTCATTCGCATTTACATACGCACCAGCTTCTCCAACTGCCGAAAGGAGATGCTGAAGAAGTCCACCTTCACCGAGCTGAAAGAAATAACAAACTCACTTTTTGTCAGATGGGAATGACTGCAGTCCCTCTTTCTCGTGAGGCTGCTAATTTGTTTAACCCTTAGAGGTCTCAGTGGTTCCTAGCGATAACAAGAGTCATGGTGTAATTTAGTGTTAATTATTTCTCACTCACAGCTCGAACAGGCAGGTTAATTCTGTCAGAACTGGGGATTCTAAACTCAATCAATACCACATATTTTGCATAGAGTATTGTTTTGTAGTATTGAGTTTTGTTGTTATTTCTTGACATTAAAACATGCAAAATATAAATCAAATTGAAATGTAATTATTTACATAATTTTCTATGCCATTAATTATTACAATGGCAATTAATTTAATTAATGAATTAAAAAAATTGTATAGGAAAATGATGAGAGTAACTCCAGACTTCCATGGATTAATTTGACTATAGCAGCAGCACTTCGTTTCTACAGTCCTACCCCACTGCTTCCAACCTGTCCAACCCAACCAATCTAGCAGCAGAAAAACCAGAAAACCAGAAATCCAATATGATCAGAAGCAGTGAAGTGTGGGCGATATGACAAAAATATAACATCACAGTAAATTTTCATGATACATGATATGTATCACAGTATTTCATTTTTTTCAAGTTCTAAACTTGTAACCGACGAAAGAAGTGAGCAAAAACTACTTCTAAACACTGTAATATTACGGTATTTTCATTATTATATGACAAAAATGACAAAGTTCGTGAAATTACTGCAATATACGATAATGGTTGACTGAATGTACTTGTCCTCCTTAAATAGCCCATGCTTGGCAATAATAGAATACACTAAATGAACTACATTTCTTGGAAAAAAAAATGTTTATTAATAACAAGAAATTATTTATTGAAAATTTGTTTGTATCATATTTATTGTTATCATATTTTATGCTGTGGCCATCATATAAAAAAAAAAACACCCTATAAAAACCACTACCCAAAATAAAATCACTGTAAATCACAGCCTCTTACTCTTTTAATGACACCATTAATATACTAAGAAAACCATATTGCAATGTCATTTATTCCGATAACAATTCCATATTGCAACATATCATCATATTATTTAGTTAAAACTAAATATCCAAAAACAATATGGCCACTAGTGGTCAGGATCTTGGGCTGTTACCTGTGAAAGAGCTTGTTGTAGACATTCTGCCCTCTCTGAACATCGACACACACCGCATCCACCACCAAAACCAGTCTCTTCAGCTGCTCCTCCAGAGTCTGAGTGTAGAACAGCAAAGAGAACGATCAGTCAATAAAAGCTTCGGTACCCCACCATCAATTTGCCTGTTCAGACAGCAGCCCATTAATGAAATATGACATAAATAGAAACTCTGCTGAGCCATACTTTTTTGTGAATATAGACACTTACCCCTTCATCTGATTTGAAGTGTGAAATTGTCGCCTCATACCACTCAACAGTGCCTTTCTGTATTCAGAGGGGAAAATTGCAAGAGGAGGACCTGAGTAACTCAGAAAGTGCTCAATGATTGACAACAATAGGCAATCCTAGTTAGTTTGGGTCAATCATACCTTTATAACAGTCGCTATTTCCAGGTGTAGTTCATTGCGGTTGGGACAAACTGCCTTAAATGCTTGCATTGACTGCATCTGCCCAATAGTCCTACATTTGAAATGGGGACAAAAAAGCATAAATCACAGGAACAGGCATAGAAATAAAATCCACCTTGCTCTCAGACTCACATTGAGTGCACACTACTATTTGCATGTGCACTGTATACTGTCAATAGCTAGAGCAAACAGACTGGGACCATATCTGTCATTTCTGTCAGCATATTTAATCAAACTGCAGAATATGTGTGCTTGTGTATGTGTGTGCACTAGTATTATTGACTCACTCTTTGGAGACCAGTGCACTACACTATATTTAAAAGCAACAGTGGAAAAAGCCCCACAGGATATCAATTCTTCCAAATCCCTCTTTCCGATACAGACCCCCCTAGAGAGTACAGAACCAGAAAGGGCACAGCAACACGGACTTCCACACACACAGCTACTTTATTGACAGGCGAAAAAGATTTGAATTTGAATAGACTGCCGAGTTCGGTGCTTTCAGAACTGAGTGTGTGCGTGTGTATGTCCTGAAATGTCCCAAAGAAAAACCTACAATGTAAAGACCGACAAGGTGGTCCTGAAGGGGAAAGTCAAAGGAAAACAAAAAAAAAAACACAAGTTTTCAAAACTATAGTTCAAAAAATGATTAAAAGATATGGAGAAAATGGGACACCTAACAACCGTGCAAGATCTGCTAGACCACCAAAACTATCACCATCAGATAAACAGTACTTAAAAAAAAAACATACATATGTTTCTGTCCATCCTTCCACTGTATGAAGACAACTCTGTGCTATAAGTCTAAAAGAACATGTAGCTGTCAAGAAGCCATTAATCAAACAAAGAAGCCACTGGTGTTCTCAGAACAATGGACTGTCCACCCCAGAGTCCAGACCTCTGGGAATCCCTTTGGGATTACTCAAACCATGAGAAGCAGTGAAAGCAAACAACTTCTGAGACTGAACTTTAATTTTTTTAATTCCTAAAAAAATTAAATCTGTAATAAAGGCAAACAGTGGACAGTTAATATTGAAAAAGTGGTATTTGTTTGTTGAGGCTTCTATTAAATATATGTTGATTTCTGCACAGTCCTGTCATCACTGACATGTCAAGACCTTGTAACATTTTTTTTTAAACTTGTAATAAAATCTTATTACATTAATGTGCACTACCAGTCAAACGTTAGGATGTTTGGTCACAGCTACTCATAGAAGGGTTTTTATTTTTATTATTTTTCACATTTTACAATAACAGTGAAGACACCAAACGTTTAACCCCTAAATAGCCCAGGCTTATTACATACTAAGCCTTATCACTAAGTAACTACAGGGACTCCAAGGCAAACTGGTTGAGCTATTCTTAGGTTATAGAAGCATGCAATAAAACTTTGGACTCTGGCCGTTTAAGGGGTTAAAGTAACTTAAACTAACAAATTTTAAACCGACCATTCCAAGACCATAATTTTCTGTTTTGGCAAAGTATTCTTTCAAAAGGGGGCTGCTGTGTTTCAGATTGTTACTGTTTTAGCAGCTTCTCCTTAGTCTTCTGCAGGTTTGCATCCAAAATGTCAGCCCCAGACTTTGATATTTGCACTTCTGTGCTTCACAGTAGCCTTAGTGTAGTCCAGGCTTTCTCCACACAAACAGTCTATCATCAGTTTGATGTTTTGGTGTCATTCTACTTAAAGTTTGATGAAGTAACCTAAAGAACTTCATTAATGTTTATCAGTGGTTAAATGCTTAAAGCAGCCAAATACTCCTGAGGCCACTGTATGTATGACCCCTTATCCTGACTTTGTATGAAGAGGAACCACAGTGTGTATGTGCTTACCTCAGCATTAGCTCACACCGTGTGATGGCAATAGGGCTGGTGCAGGGGAAAACCTGCCTTATGCTCTTCATCAGAGACAGGCAGTAGTCACAGTAGAGTTTAAAGCTTTGTGCCAAGAGGCTCTCCTGCATGCATGCAGCAACAGCCAACATTAAGAGCAAGAAGAGACACAGAAACACTCCACATGTAGCTCTTCCTAGATGAATGTCAGTTAACTCAAAGCACTTTTCTAAGACTTCCACATCCTCTCAGTATCTAAGCATAAGAGCCCTCGAGAGCAGAGCTTCGAAGACATTTCACCATGGAATGAACATTTCCCACCATTCTGGATCAATGAGATTTCAGAAGAAGGGGTCTTACCAGCTCCTTCTGCACATCTCCAGCCTCCCACTCGGCCTCCACGGCCCTCAGCAGTCGAAGCAGCAGAGAATAGCACATCCTCTGAGAGTGATGGTGGCTGCTATAGCACTGCCAGCGACTGCAAAAGCATATAAAATGCAAGTTGACTAGCCAGAAGTTTGCTTGTTCACAAAGTTCAGATGTGATGTCCTTATTAGGATGGTATTTTTTGGCTTAGAGCATAAACTTACGTTTGTTGTCAAGTTTGGGCACACATTGCCATCTTTTTGATTTTTTTCTCAAACAATTATTGTTTTTGCTGTGCAAATATTTTATTAACATAATGCAGCTATGTATTAATACTTTGGATGTATTTTGTAAAACTCAGCTTCATGTTTATTAAAGTGTCTTCCTTGGTAATAAAGAGGTATAAAAAGTTTTGCTTAAATAACGATTTGACAGTAACTAGATTTTAGAGTATTGATACAAATGGGAAATATCAAATGGGATCACCAAAATTCACATAAATGTTTATAGACCATTCTACCGAATTAATAGAACTGCAGTCCCACAGTAAAACAACAATTTAAAAAACAACTAAGGATTTAGACCATAAATATTTATAACATGTAAATGATGTATTTAAATTCAAGGCATTAGTTGATATAGTAATGAGCTAAATCTATACAAAGTAGTCATTTATAGGGAACTTTATGGTGGGAGGTGGCTGTCTCAAACCCTAACACCTAAATTTCCGCTTGTGAAAATAATGCACTGTTTTGGCCTTTTTTTCAGTGCTTTTTTAAAAGATCTATTTGATTTCTTTTAAAGTGACGTTGAAAGACTCAGATTTACCATGAGTTTAATAAAAAGCCTGCTGTCCCAAGTTTCTGTTACAAACACAAAGAGTTTTAACCCACAGACAGAGTCTTATTTTAGCCACACTCCTGCATTGTAGAGCAGAAAGTGAAACTGCATCTCTGTTCCTCATGGTCACACAGTTAGCAGTTAGATCCATAATATTTAAATATAATAATAAAATAATATCAATATAATATAATCATAGATAATAATAATGAAAAAACATTCTAAATTCCATAACAATTTAAGTGCAGTAAAGACATATGTGCTAGCTTTAGTTTGGAGTTTTCAAACTTTAAAAACTCATCAAGTAATGAAGCTGTTTGTAACACTAAGAACTGTCACTAATGAAACACAAATTTTCAGCAATTAAGTAAACTTAACATTTTTGAGTTCTGCTCAAAATTAGCTAAAATTGTCCCTACTGAAACAGTCACTACCAAAACAGTTAGCATTGAAACATTTAATACAGTTTCAGTAGTTTTATAATTGTTAGTGACATAATGGAATGTTCAATTATTTATTTGGTATATGGTGACTCAAAACAAAAGCACTTTAATCTAAAGTCAGTTAAAAGTCTGAAATGTGTTTGAACTCAAACCATTTCAACAGAATGGTACTCGCTTGAGGTGAAAACACTTTTTGCCTGTAACAAAGAAATGTGATAAATAAACACTGTAAAGGCAATTAAAGTAATTTGACTGATAGGTGTTTCTTTTTTTGTGTTCAGTCACAGCTATGAAACATGACAGAATGCTAAAGGTACCAGTGGACTGAATAAATTAATATCTTATCTTATATCTTTATCTTATCAAAAAAAACAAGGTAAAATTAGACAGCAAAATGACAGATGTTCCAGCTTATGTTTGCCAGACTGTATTTTACGATGTAAAATACTTGAAAATATGTGAAATTAAACAAAACAGTAACAAATAGTTCCTCAATATTAACGATTCCTCTGTAGATCTGCTTCATATTCTTCAGAAGGGTTTGTGCAAATGTGAAGTAGAAGGACGGAACTCAGACGGAAACTCAGTCTAATTTGTATGAGTTTTTGCAACTTCAGTCATTTGTCTAAATTTAATTTGACAGCTAGATGGAATCCTGGCTTTAGTTACTATTCTTAAAAGAACACACTGAGAATATTTTGGTCCTAAAGGTGGTATAAACACTTGAAACACTTGAAGTGCCGATGAGAGCTGATATGACAACAAGAGTATGAAATGCACGCAGTCTGGTGCTGCCAATGAACGTCTCCAGAATGCTATGTTGCTAAAAAGCAGTGTGGTGGGCTGACTTTGTTCTTATAATGAACAAGAAATGAGTACACACATGATTGCCTGCTGCAATGGCGACAGGTCAGCCTGCACAGCATGATGGGAAAGCACAGTCCATGCTGCTGGACACACTTGTCCATTCCAGTTATAGGGTTCCTTCTGCAGGAGATTTCAAGCAGAGAAGATACAATGACAATTCTATATCTGTACCAAAAATTAGTAAATTATGTTAGATATAAATACAATACCAACCTGAGCATGACTGTGCTCATACTCCAAAATCTGACTCAGCAGCTTCTGATGGATGACCACATTGGAGACCATTTTAGTCAAAGCAGTGTCTCTCTGTGGAACAGAGTAAAAGGTGTATTTAAACAAGAAGAACTTCAGGCAGAACAGCCTTAATTCCAATTCAGGCAAAAATAAGCCTCTAATAATTTTCTAATGATTCTAATCCTTTTGTATTTGGCAAATCCATTGATAACAAATTGCCTTAGAACGCGTTTTTGAAAATTACAGTGCTGAATGGTTTTGTCTTTTTCAATAATTACCCACCACTAAAGAGTTTTTGGAGAACATTAGCTTTAATTTGAAAGGCATTATGTGGAATTAGAAGAAGCTACACCTTTTAAAAATTAAAGCTGTGCACTCCCAAAACATTAATTATTCCAAGTAGAAGTAGATAAGGGAGATGGTGGGGGAGGTTTTAGAGTTTAGAGTTTGGTCTAATCCAGATGAACTGCTTTACCTGGGTGGTGAAGAGCCTCAGGATCAGGTGACATTCTCCCTGTACTTTAGACGCACTGGACCGTGGCTCGAGTTTGAACCACTTATCATAGCCAACCACTGGAATCTCCTGGTGAGAGAGAGCCAACCACTGAGTTTCCAATCAATTTAACAAATGCAGATTGTTGAGACAGGTAGTGACCCTTGTGTTGGAAATCATGCTGATGTTCCTTATTTAGAAAAAAAAAAAAAACTCTCACACTCCAAAAATCTTGTGGGAATCCTTCCCAGAAAAGTGGAATCTGTTATATCCACAAGGGGGAACATACTACACATTAATACCCGTGCTTTTGAAATGAGATATCCAAGATCAAACAGATGTGATGGTCAGGTGTCCACATACTTTTGGCCACATAGTGTAAAGCGTATTACAACCTACTACAGATTTTTCTGTACTTAATAGGGTTTTTTTAGTATTTTATAAGCTTATAGTTAATTGCTCTTTGAAAACATCCTTCGCTTTTTTGCACTGAGCTTTGTGTGGAGTGTTGCGCTACTGCCTCTGGGCTATAAACTGGTTGAGGTGGTTAGTCACAGTCATTTGAAATTAGGCTAATTGGTTGCTTGATGGGTAATATTTTATGTTTTTCTCACATTTTCTCATAGACCTTAAACACTGCTGTATTCCACCTATTTGAGAACCACCAGTGTGGACTGTTTCACTCAGGATTCAATTGAACTTACGCTTAATGGAATGTTCAGGCAACCCAGAAAGTCATCAGCGTTCTCCTCGCTGCCTGATGCTGCCGCCCCATTGGCCCTCACAGATTTGGCAATTTGCTTGAAGTACCTAAATGTGATAATGGGTTCAAGTGTCAACAAATGGAAGCAAAAGCAAGCAGCATTATAGACTTCTCCATGGTTCGTGGGCAGCTGTGAGCTAATTCTCACGACAATACAGGACATACCTGCCCATTCCTCTCAGCCCACTGATCTCATTCAGCTTTCGACATGCCTCAGCCACAGAGACATCATCGTCATGATCCCTAGAGAAGGAAATTGGGTTTCTGGGTTACCTTGTACATGAGATGGATTATTTGCTTATGGATGACTGGTTTGAGAAGAGCAGATACTCTGCCAGTCAGAAAGAATTTCTGAGATGCACGTATGTCATATACTGATATTTAGCAACTGGGTCATTCCATGCCAACTCCCCTAGGGCCTGCCTAGTCATGAATTCAAGCAAAAACTGCAATGCAATTCATGCATTTTTAAAGTTTGCCCCATCGGGTTCTAAACTGCATCTGTAATATTAAGTTTAACTGCTTTTAGAGTGACTTAACTGAGTTGAAATGGGTAAGAATACAACACTAAGAAGAAACTTTAAATCAACTGGTTTCATGTTAATAAATGCCCAAAAGGAGTTTTTGAAGGACGATCTTTCACTTAGTTTAAAAATTGTTTTTGCAAAATTTCATAGTATATCTATGATTATGTTCTGTCAATTTTTAGGCCTTTTTCTCTGTCTGTTATATCCACAAGGGGGAATATACTACACACACATATAAATATATATATGTGTAAATATTTGTGTAAATATATATATATATATATATATATATATATATATATATATATATATATATATATATATATATTTACATATTTACACACACACACTTTTTTAAAGAGTTTTCACAGTGGTTGTTTCTGTTTAGAGTTTCATTTTAGCTTAACTGGGATAGCAAATGCTAGACCATATCCATGAACAATTAGTGTGCTAATACTTTGACAATTAGCTTACTGAAAAAGCAGGTAAAATTAATTTAGCACTTTTCTTAGCAACAACACAAAATCTCTACACACAGAGATTCTTTATAGATGTGCCAAACGTAACATTTTTCTTTCTTTTTTCTGCACTTTAGCTAATTTATGTTAAATTAACTGGGCAAGCCAATACCAGGGAATGGTTCCCAGGACTAAACCAAATCTTGGGCCAAATTGGAGAGCCAATGGTGAATCACCACCAGAAATTCCTTTTAGTATTGGCCTAAGCTTAATCTGGGAAACTGGCTCTAGATGACAGGCATGAGCAATCAGCTGACTAATAAAAAATAAGAGGTAGTCATGAAGGCTAGAGAAGAACCTACAAAATACTGATAAACATTCAAAGCTTAATTGCCTATGTACTGTTTACATTCATTTTTTAAGTATATCAGTGTTCATATGTTTATATGTTAACAAACATCTTACCATATGTCCAAATGCAGAACATCATTCTGGACATCATCAATGTCACTGAGTAAAAAAGGTAAAGACAAATGTTACATTTCATGGTCATTTCCACTTGCAAACTAACAACATTTCGAATGCTGCCAAGTGTGAAAAGTTCACAAATATGCATGTACAAAAACAAATTAAACAATTATGATCGACTGCATTTCTATTACTGTGCCTCTCATGCCTTGTTAAGCAAAGCAAATTGAAACATGGTTGTTTCTACTCACAAAACAAAGTGCTCATTCCACACGGGGTTCAGCGTCTCAGGCTTCACCTCGGTCACATGGATGTCCCTTGCGGCCAGCACTTCTTTGACGCTGGAGCGCTTCTCTAGCTTGTCCTTTCTCTTGCGGAAGCTAAACTTCCTCTCTTTCCTTTCCTCTGTCTCTCGGGGGCTTTGTCCCAAGAGAATTCCTAGCATGCAGTATGGGTCGCTGTAACCTACACAGCCCCCAGTGAACCAAAATAAGGTCAAACTCTTCCAGAAATAATACAGAAAAAAACATCCTCCCACACTAACACTGACAAGGAATATACAGTGGATGGGCTGCCCTGATTCTGAATTGATCCTGATGTTTGTTGCATAATTAAATGTTTAAGATATAAACAAAGTCATTCAGAGTGGTCTGATGTGAAATGGTCTGTTCTAGAGACACTTACTGGGTCAGAATTGATCACAGTGGTGGTGATAGGAGCCAGACATATGAAGTGTTTATTACCTCTAAATGCTACATCATAGAAAGCTGAGGTTACTAGTTACATTTAATTAAGTACATGGATTTCACTACAAGACTGATGAATCTGAGCTCTCCTGAGTACTTTCAAATTATATTACATTAGATTAGTGAGTAAAGCAATCTGCTTTTTACCTAGTTACCTTCAAATTTAATTACTAATTCCTTTTTGTGTTTAATGTAATTCAGTTTTGTACATGACAACATCTGTACTGCTTTGAGATTGGCCACCCCTCTGACTTCAGCCCTTTAGCATTTTATTTTGGACCATAAGAATCCCACAATGAGATGAACAGATCTGTACACACTTCAGTTCTTGCTACTACTAAGACATTCCACTGCAGCTCTATAAGTTACTCAGCTCAGTAGATTTTTGGCCTGATACTTTTGTATTTCTACTTAAGTTGTTTTTTTGGGAAGGTACTTTCACTCTCACTTGCATCATTATGTTAGCCAAGTATCAATACTTTTACTTGAGAATTGATTTAGTTTACTCAACCTACCTCTGACACAAAGCTATTCCATGAAATGGTTATGAATACAGTACCTGATATCTGAGATACTGTCTTATGATAGTTTTGAGAAAAGGTTTTGGCCTAAAACTGTACCTTTTTAAATAAATATAAGAAAAAAAAAGTAAATAAATTGACTATATCCATGTTGCGGACATCGCGACCCTGGTTCCTCTCACCACCACTGTTTAAACAATAATAATTATGTTTCTCTACAGTTAACCATTTCACACCAAACTCGCTTTACGACTTGATTCTTATATAAAAAAAACCCTTACTAAATGCTACCAAGTGTCTCAAAAATGTAATACATTTTTATTAAAGTGAATGTGTAAATAAAAAGATATGTTGAATATGTCACATAAGACAAAGGCAGATTTAGTCACAACCCTAATATTAGGTTATTTTAAACCTGTAAAAGTTGCTTGAGAAGCATAAAATTATATTAACGGGTTGTTTAGTAAAAATAAACAGGCTGGACTGGAAAATTTTGATAATACTAATGCAAAGACTGTATACAATATTTTATATACAACATATTTGAATGAATGCATAATAGGTAATATAGGTTTTCTGCCTATATAAATATATTCCAGCCTAAACTTTTTTCAGTATAAGATCGAAAAGAAACATAATGGTATTATCTATTTCTAACTGGAACCATTTTCTCTCCAAAGTGCCAACACTCACATAATGCTTGATGGCACAGCGTGTTCTACGGTATTACCCTACTAAAGTGCAGGAACACTGCAGAGACTACAAAGCCAACAAAAACTTCTCACCGTTGGCATCTTTAGCCATGAGATTCTTGCCTTTCATGACAGAGACCCTTAGAGAGAAGTTTGCTCTCTGAAAAAGAAAGGGTCAGACATGCAGGTTACAAAAGTGTCGTAACAGCGACAAAAGCTCTTATTAGTAGCTCTGCTTTGTGAGAAGATTTCGCAGCAGAGGCTTCTCTGGTGGACAGTTAAAAAAAAGGAACCAGGTGTGTGAAAACAAAAGGCTGCTGCACTACTTGATATATTATTTTAGCTTCACTAGGATAGCAAACCATATCCGTGAACAATTAGTGTGATAATATTTTGATAATTAGCTTTTTGAAAAAAAAGGAAGCCGGCAAAATTAATTTAGCACTTTTCTTAGCAACGACCCAAAAATTCTGCACACACAGATTCCTTATGGCTGTGCCAAACATCACATTTACACAATTTTCTGCTTCTAAAGACTGCTTCTTTATAGTTTTGCACTGTAGCTAAGAGATTAAAGTACAATTGTACGGAAAAGTTTAGGGGCTGATTTTTAAATTGATTTTTAAAGATAAAAGAAAAACATTTTTCTGTCAATGTTCATGCACAGTAACTTTGCGTTTTATGTCTGGACAAAAAAAGAAGCAGCATTTGATGCAAAGAACACCATGCCAGCCAAAATTCCTAAAATAAGAACAGAAAGACTCTTACAGCTGGCTATAAAATGTACTCGCAAGCCATAATATCTGCTCAAGGGGATGTTACCAAGTACTGACCTGCCACAATTATTATGACACAACTATGTTTTAAATTTGGTCAAATATAAAGTAACTGAGCATTAACATTTTCAGAAAAATGCTACTTTTTAAAAAAATAGTTTGCTGCTGTTCACTTCTTTTCACGTCAAAAAAACAACAAAATATGTAATTTGGCCAGGAGGGACAAAACTTTTGCATACAACTGTAAATAACGACTAATGGAAGCTAATACCCCTCCAATTTACATTGTGCAAACTGCATGCTGAAATAATCACATACTTGCCTAAACTCAGTAGACTCGTTCAATAATCTTAAACAGAGTTACTCGTGTGGTTTCTGACACTGTATGACATAATGCTATAGAAATGAATAATACTACAGATAAAAAATGTAGGCTTCAAAATGGCTGTTGCTATATGTCCAGATAACAACATCTCATACAGTGTCAGAAACCTTTGTAAATTAGATTTTTGGCTGAACCGTCTCTTTAAGGCTGTCGCATTGTGTTCAAGCCAAACTACAGCAAGTCATTAGATATCCTCTTAAAAAATAAAGATTGGAAAAGGTATTCTTTGGAGCGATGCCACAGAAGAACCACTGCCGGCTCCCTAAAGAACCTTTCAACAGATGCAAAGTTTTCTGCCTAAAACTGTACATCCAAGCCAATAATCATGCAGGATCCTTTATGTTTCGGAGCATAAAGCCACAGAAACATGGTCGTTTGGTTCTCTGCTCACCATGAAACCATCTATTGACTGAGAGTGAAAAATCTACTAGATGCCTCAAGCCCTCTCCTGTCTGAGTTTCAGGAGCATGCAGTCTTGCAGTAACAGAACCTTTCAGGAGTGCAGAAATCGATAGGTGCTCTCTCTCGGTCAGGTGCCCGAGTGTGAGGGCATTGTGTCTCACTGAGCTTCAGAGTGACCACTGCGAGAGAGTGCGCCAAGTGCTCGGCTCATTGTGAGCACCACATAAACAGCACAATATTTCCCAATTCCTTTCATAACCTTTTTAAAGATATGTCTGAGGAGCCTGGGGCCTCTTTCACTGTGACATTTCAATAAGTACATGACAGTCGCACAGAAGATGAAGAATTCATTCCTTCTTTTTCTTTTTTAAGATCATGCATCAGTGTTTACAGAAGGAACGTTATTGTGCAAATGAGCACATTGTTCCAGCTGAATGTGAACTTCTTTTGAAAGCAATGTTTGATTTTCACTGTTACTTTTTTAACTAGGTAAGAAATAACAAGCAAAGGTTGCTAATTTTTGCGATATGGACTGTTACACTGAGCTTCATGTTCAGGTCATCAAATAATCTTTCTTGCTATGAAGGGCAGGTTTTGCTTAAATAATGAGATTTTATATGCAGACTCTTGTTTGAGAATGAAATTTAAATAGTACAATAGCTACAACTTCTTGCATTTGCTTTTTTTAGACTTATTTAGATGTATACAGTAATGATGGAATGTTTCACAATTGTTCTTTGTAATCTCTTTATGTTTCATTGTAACAGTCAATTAATTGTGTTTTTAATAACATGGGAATTTTAAAACCTGTAATAATGCTGAAGCATGAATGAATGAATGAGTATTCTGTCCCAAACTACTCTTAAAAGCACATATTGACATTTTTTTGGCCTAAAAAGCCTGAATATGAGAGCTATTATCATTTTGTAAGTACTATTTAAATGTAAATACAAAATCACATATTCAGTTGCTTAGTGAACTGCACAGATTTACATTTACAATATACTGATTTTTTTTTTAATTCTGACATAAAGTAAAGAATTATTTTATTTCAAATTCAGATAATAAAAAAACATCTCATGTATTTTAACTGCTTTCTTTTCCATCAGTCAATTCTCTAGTATTCATTTCATTTTCTACTTTGTACAGCAAAACAAGACCCCTAATGCAAAATCTGATGACTACAACCAACGCTTCACATTCACAGCTCTACTTCTAAGGGAGCACACTCAGTGTTTATGTTCAGCTGAAACTGAGTTCACACAACAAATGACAAAAAAACTGACATTCTAGCCTTTAGTCTATTTTTTAAAATGTGGAACACAACAAGTATATCACAAAAATAACCAACTTCACCCCATCACAATATTTTGGCTTCTCACTGCATGTTAAGCTATTGCAAACTGACGAAGAAAAAAATACCTTTTTGAAAAGCTAGGTCTCCAAAACTTTGACAGGCGGTGTATGCAGTCGTGCTATTTTAACTCCTATGAGGCCTGAATGATCTCAGCCAATTCAAAAAGGATCACAGAATCAATCTCTAAAGGCAGGTCTAGCTGGCCACACTATGGTGACAGAACAGAGAACAGAAGCTGACACGAGCCGGCTGAGGCAGAGAGATAGAGCAGGGATATCTGCTGATGAACAATGCTTGACTCCATACCTTGGACTCCCTCACTCTCTGCAGAATGATGTCATGCTCTTCTTGACCCATATCAAACACCTGGGGTAGAGAGACAACAGGGTGAAGACTGTTATTTGTAGAATGGACATTAGTTTTTCATTTTGGTTTTAAAATTAATACAACAGTAGACTGAGCTCAGCTCAGCTCCAGATTTCCTTAAAGACAGCTAAACACAGAAGGGATCCACTTTTAAACTCGCATTCACACACTGAAAAAAAACAAAAACAATTGTTTTTCTAAGTAATTCCATTCAGTTTTAGTTAGTTTTGCAGTGGACATTATAGTTTTGATTGATGTTTTGTGTTTTTCATTTTTATTACAGTTACCAAGCACATTTAGCAGTGCTAGTTTTAGTTTTAGTATAAGTTTTAGTTTGCCATAAAAACCCTGCTTGGGAGCCTCTTCTAAACCTCTTTTTATGGAAACATCAGTGTTCTGTCGTAGTGATGATACCACCAAAACGCAAAGAAAAGCCTTTTGTGATGCAAAGTATCATGATTTTGATGTATCATTATATCATCCACCTTTAGCCTAGGATTATTTCAGTTATTCATGTTAAGACTAATTATTCGGTCACTACTGTGAGTTATTCGTCAGGCACATACAACTATTCAAGCTTCGTTAGTTTTACCTGGACATGTCTTGCTATTTAAACCATATTGTCAAAATCCACAATTTGAATCCAGTATGAATCTAGCTTTATAAGCTAACCCCGCTCTCTGTTTGGTAACAGACGTGTGCCGTGTTGTTATCGTTATTGAGTGTGGTGTGTAGTATAATGTTGTGTACATTCAAGAAGTTTCAATTCAGGGAATGTTGAGGAAATTACACAGCTACCTTATCTTGTACAAACTGGCCAGTCAAATTTCTTACAAATTATGTTACAGAACATCCCATGGTACAGCTTGACAGTGCTTAATATGCAAGTCTTGTAGTTATGAGAGTGAGTACAGTGTAATCCCAAAAATGTATTTTGTGTCACTGTACTTATTGTTCTAGGTTCATTTATGCTGTTATTTTCAGTTCCATGTAATAAGTAGTTAACTTATTAAGTGGTAACTCAAACTCACAGGTGATAGTTGAGGTAAAGATATCTCTTTTCTGAGCTGTTTCTTTGCTGGTAAATCACTGAGCGGGCACTTCAAACACCACGCCCGATGTCACCTCCTCGTAAGAGGAGACGGATACAAGGCAGGCGGCCTTTGGAGTGACAGCGGCTGAGCGGATGTAATATCAATGCTGCACATCAATCCCCAGCAGGCGTGGGCTTTGATGTTTAATCACGTCTGAGACAAGAGCATCTGCTCCAATTCATAAAACCCAACCCAAAGCAAACAAGCCACCGACCCCCTTTTCCCCCTTCGTTCTCTGAGGGATAGGTCAAAAAAACAGCAACAATGATCGTGTATATGTGTGTGTGTGCACGTGTATGTGTGAGTGTGTGTGTTTGTCATGTACCTGTGTGCCTTCATTCTACATTTGGTGGTAATCAAAGTCTGCTAATTGTTTCTATCTCAGCGGATCTTGACATAGAGTGGAAACAGCATGATTGCGACGGTTGTTTGTTTATTTTTGTTGTAGAAAAAAAACCTTCCAGAAAAGTAATGAATTCCAGTATATGAGACATACAGTGATCTGTTCTCTTTGTGAGAGGGAGAAAGAAAAGAGTGTACCTTCTGCAGGTAGTTGAAAAGGTCCCCTTCATTGGTCACATATTCGGGCGATGGCACTCCAACCCGATTGACCACGGTGTAAACCGCCTCCTCATACAATAAATCAAGCTAAAGGAGAACAATTTCAATTAAACATGCAATTCAGAACGACATCCAGACAGCATTGCAGCACAGAAGAGCAAGATCTGATCTGTGAAATCTGTGATTAAAGTGTAATTATAATAATTAAACCACTGGGGACAGACTGGTTAGATCTATACTGGTCCAATGTCACTTGTCAGTGTGCTGTGACTTGAAGTCAACACTGAGTGTAGAAATTCTACTGGAATATAGTCAAATTTGCCAAACACCATCAATGTGTTCTGTTGTAAAGGCATATAGAGTTCTATCCCAAAAAACAAAAGTATTTCCAAAATGGCAATTTTCCTGGAGAAGGAAAAAAAGCTCTTTACTTTTAATGTAAAGAAATTTTATTCCAAGCAGTTTCTTTTGGCCCATTCATCATAAAATTTGCACACAATGTAAAAGCAGCTGCTGAGCTCAAATGATGCAGAAAAATCAAGAATAAGAAAAAATTGGGATGCTTGTTTTTTTTGGACAGTGACGATATAGTACTAGTTAAAATGTGGATAGAGCTTTTCTTTATTTTTAACTCGTTGCACATTTTAGAATGATAGTAAAGACACCAAACCTAGCCCATGTAGAATTACTACAATCATAAATTGGTGTATTTAGACCCACTGTACCAAAAGATAGGCTCAAAATAATTAACAAGAACGACTTTCCACAAATTAACTGCCTTGAAGAGGTATGCAATCTGATTAGGACAATATAACGATTGTGGTTCAACATTAAGCAACTCTAAATTTTTGAGACAATTGTCTTAAAGTTCAAAATGAAAACTACTTCTTGGAAGAAAATTTCAAAATAAAGTTTTCCATTTTCATTTTTGTTATGGAAATGAATTTATAAATGGGCACCGACTTCACTATTGATATTTGTCTTTGAAACAAAATGCCTTTAAGACAATGATGAACAAACATTTATCAGGCGACTCCAAACTGTTACTGTAAGAACACATACCCAGTTTTTCAAACTCTAGTCCCAGAGGGTCACACCTCTGCAGAGTTTAGCATTCTACCCCTTAACACATTTGATTAGACTCAGCTAATCAGCTAATTAGCAATTCCTTTGTGAGTCATACAGTTTGTTGTTTATTGTAGCATCTTGTGTAATTTATTTCATTTACTTGTATCTGTTTGTACTCCTGTCTGCTGCTGTTCTTTGATAAACGTAGCATCAGGGGAATTACATTTTCACTCAACACGTTTGACGTGGGAAGAAATGACAATGTTTGACTTTAGCTTGATTTATTTATTTATTTTTGATTTATGTTTTTATCTGTGTTTTAGCCACCTGTCCATGTGAAAATGGTGGTTAGTCACTAAAAACAAAGCTTTTGCTAACACTTTTTAAAATACTTTAAAAGTTTTCCATGTTTTTGAGTGGTAATATCATATCATATAAACATAACACTGATATCATGGCATCAACATGTGCATGGTCAGTACTGTTTTCTGCATGTGTTGAGCACTCTCCAGGACTCTGTATCAGATATGGTTGATGACTGGGTTGTTTCTGTGTGGCCGGTAATATTGAGCTTGATCACTGTGCTTTAGTTTATGATCACACATACACTGTATAAAATGGAAACCTAAAAAAATTACTTCATGTGTTAATAATCAACTGAACTAATTCACATCAAACAAATACTTTGAATGAAACACTGGTTTAGTTGAATAAAACTACTTAATTTGCTTGTTAACACATAAAACCATTTTTTTAGGTTGAACTGACGAACCAGTTTTACTGTGTATGAATCTTGTTTTTTGTCATTCTTGGTGTTCTTAATACTTTTAGACAGTCTTTGTGTTGCACTCTCATGTCATCTCTACAATGTCGCGCTCTACATTTCATGCAATCCACATGCTCAAAATGTTCTCATTGTGGATTAGCACGCCTATATAACAGTCTTCAATTATTTTTGCAATCACTGTCAATGTGGACGGGATGTTTTTTGAAAACAGAGGGCAAAAAATGTATTGTCAGATGATATCGGGATGCAGGGGGACAAGGCCTCAGAGTGTTGGAAGAGGAACGATAATCACTAAAGAGCAATATCTGATTTACATGGAAAAAGACCAGTGGAGAGCTTTATGTATTACAGTATTTGTTACTCTTTTCTAAGCCTCACCTCATTTCTGGTGGCTTTCTCCGGAACGAAGGCCTGGTCTGTGCGCTCTGGAGGAGGTGGACCTGCGATAATCTCCTCCTTGAGACATGTGAGGGAGAGAGGAGTAAGAGGCTGAGACGAGGCTTAGAGCGCAGGGCATGGAACAAAATCCCGAAATTGCTCAGCAATATCCAGCTCTGCCACCATGCAGAACTAAGAACCATTTTGGATCTGCTTTGAGCCGCCTATATCAGCACCATTCTGTTCCATTATCAGAGACTATGCTTTCTTTTTAATTCCTAGTAAAGAATGAATACATATGCTGGTCTGCCTTCATTATTGATTTTTCTTCTTGATGCCAGAACACTGGGGGAGCAGTGCTCCCCTATAAACCTCTCAATCTGGAAAATTAAATCAGACGCTTGCTCTCTGTGTGGGTGTAACTTAGAGCAAAAGCCATCAAGAGCAGCTTGTGACGACTGAACCTGCAGCCTCTATAACCAGCCTCATCCTTCTGTCTGCACACAAAGCTTTCTATACCCCCTAGGTCGCCTTTCTCCCACTTGCCTCCCTACGGAACGACTCCGAGGGCTGCTGGAGCACGGTGGGGCGTGCAATCCCCTGCGAATCCTATACTTACCTCAGCGTGAGTGGCAGCTAACAGACTCTCTTGCTTCTGGACGATTTTGTGCATACGCTCAAAGAACTCCCCGTTCCCCTTGGCAACCCTGCAACACATAAACGGATTTGTTTATCAAAACAAAAACTGCATCTCATACTTGTTTACCTCAAATGGCTCTGAAAAAAGAGCTTCTCTACAGAGCACAACAGGAGAAAAGGATTTTCCTCTGATGTAGCATTGTGCGATCATTAGCAGACTCTAGCAGGCAGCCCATTTGGGACTGCTGAGGTGTCAGTCATCTGCAGTAATAAGCTAAGTTGGAGCCATCAGGGATTTATAGCGGATGCAGATTTTGGAGGCTGCTAAAAATCCCTGTGGTATTTCGGCATCATCCAGAAGGATCATACAAGCAAAGAAAAACAACACCGGCAGAGATAACTTCTCTGACTGGAGAACTTTGTCAGGGGATGGTTGTTTTGTCTAGTTTATCTGCTAAATTCCTCTGCTTTACTGAGGATAAAAGGTTAGAAGGTCCCCCATTCTCTTTCTGCCAAGACCTGAAAAACAACAGCCAGAGGCTAGTCTCAGCCTCCATCACACAAGGCAGGATGATAGACAAATTCTCATTCCTGTCACTGCCTAGCTTAGCTAGAAGAGCACAGCCTTGATGCAACAAGTAGAGTTTTACGTCTGTAACAGTGGAAATCTTTCGCTATCCAACTTAATTCATCTTATTAGGCAGAGATCCGCAGGAGAGGGAGCTGATGTATTTCTCCCGCGAAGCGGGGTGAACTCCTGGACCCCTGCCACTTGCTAATTTTCCCAGTCTCCGTCGTCATGGTGACGATAACACATTCGTGGCAGGATTGGTCGAAATTGCCTAGAGAACCTTGGGAATACCCCCCCATCCCATCGCACACCCAACACCCTCCCCGACCCAACTCCCCCCAATCCAACCCCCACTGCTTTCCCCTGCTCTACCCTCCTGACTCAGGAGTGACTGCAGGAATGAGAATGTCTCTTTCTCTCTCTCCCCTTCTGTCTCTCTCGTCCTCATTATTCACACACAGACCAGTGGTCCACATGATATTTTGACAACGGGCACAAATCTTGTTTTCATCTGGTGGGGAAAAGAGCCTTTTATCATTAATTGATATTTCCTTTAATATCACACAATCTGTTAGTTTGATCTAACATCACATCTGAATGTTTCTAGTGGTCTTCCATAAATATTTGCCAGGCATTTTCACACATACAACCTACATTACAAATGTTTACACCCAGCTGCCAATATATTAGGTATATTAGGCCCATACAACATCAGTTTTTAAATCCTCTGTACATATATTCCACTACATTAGACACACCATGTTTGTACACCTTTTCCATGAACATTCTGTGTTAGCCCATCATCTTTGGTCAGGTTTCTGACCACAGGACCTGTATGTTTTTGATTGGTGGACTATTCTTCACCCAGCAGTGACAGTGAGGTATGTGAAAACTCCAGCAACACTGCTGCTTCCAAATCGCCACCACTTAAATAATCTCTGATCAGCAGTGGTCCTATGGTGATCCCCTTCCATTGATGGGTGAAGTCAAGGGTGGCTGATAAACTGTGCAGCAGGAGTCAGTAACTGTTCACTTACAAAGTGCATCTACATTTATAGAATTTGAAAAATGCCCTTATTCCAAGCGACTTACAATTTTAATCATGTTACAGAGGTAGGCAAATGTAGTGTTAGGAGTATTGTCCAAGTACCGCTGTCATTCATTTTTGGCCAGATTCGTGGCCAGATTTGTGTGTCACATGCACCACTGCATGTATGTGAGGTACTTGCAGACCACTGACATAGACTGTCAACGGAGGACCGTGCTCCTTTATTAACATCTTAACAGCATGTGTTTAACTATCTCTCAGTTCATTCTGGCTATCTCCTCAAGGGAGGTGAGGACAAGGGGTGCCAGAAGAAACTCTATGAGACTGAAATGAAGCCTTTTGGTGTGCTTGGCTGGGTTCCAAACGGCTAAAAAAATTGCAAACTGCTCTTTGAATTAGAGACCATTAAAAAAAAAAAAGTGACTTAAAAGATAGTATATTAAGAAGTCTTTTTTTCCTGGAGCAAACTTCAATACAGTGGAAAAACTACTACCACTGTTTGGTGGGCTGTCATACAAACTCACCCAAAACAACTTTCTGTGTGTGTACCTACATAGTTTAGCACAATAAAGGAAAACAGCTCCATTCCATGCAAGAAAAATTCCCTCTTAGTACAAGAGATCACTGTTTGTGAGTTTATCATGTTACTATAAGAAAAGAAAATGGGGGAATAAGGATGAAATAATATGAGCTACCTTTATTAAAATGCATTTGTCATTTATTTGCATCTACCTGTGGACAGTAGTGGTGCCAGGTCTGCTGTTTGGCATGAGCATGACACATTTGTGGGAGGTCCAAATTTTACTCCTGTGGAGGGGGATATAGGCTACAAAAAATGAATAACTGCAACCAAGCCCTTTTCTAAGCATTCGAACACTGCAGTGGGAAAGTAACCTCAGTAGAAGACACTGACTTACTAGTGGACTATAGCATATAAACCTCAGAGCTCAAAACAAAAGAAAAACTGGCAATTCTGGCAATTTTATACCATTAATGCCTTTGGTGTTGGTTGACTGTGTTCAGAGTTGGATAACTGTCTGTAGTTCCTTTATCTATCTAATGAAATGTATAGTGCTTTGATTGGCCAATGCCAAAAATGGAATTTCGAATATGTTATATATTTAAAGTGCATTTTCATATTTTCTCCCTTTTTGCTTTATAAATTCATAAGATTTAAATATTGTAAGCAAATCTGAGCTTTAAGGCGCCAGCTTAGCCCTTAGTAAAATTCCTGGACACTCAATTAGTGGCTTTTACTTACTGTAGTCCAAAGTAGACAGATGTCAGTTCATCTACAGAATCAAATCTTCTCAGTTATCATGTTAAAGTGCTGCCTAGTGCCTAAACATGTCACCAGCAGTGCACCTTTCCCAAACTATGGTCCTGACGTTGAGGGTAATCTAAAATAATCAAACCCATTCTTTGCATACCAGTGAATTGACTGGATAGAAAGAAGCAGTTTAAACGTCAGAAGAAACACCAACATATAAAATTGCTTGGATCCCTAGACATTTTGTGTGCAGGGGCAGAATTATTTTTCACTTGGACAGGCAACCAAAATACAATCTAGAAAAATCATGGGCCGAACATTTTGTCATATTGGGTAGGCCAATAAAAGTGAGTGGGCCTAGGCCAACTGGGTCCAATCATAGTGCCACCACTGATGTGGTTGACTATTACACAAGAGGGAAATGGAGGTTCAGGGTCAAATTAGTCACTGCATGCTAAAATGTTACATTTTAGCCATCAGCGATTTCATTCTAAAAAGCTTCATTATAGGCTTGTACTAAGAAACCAACACTTTTCCAACTGAAGACACTAAAAGGCTTTTGAAGCTTTATCAGGCCCATCCTTTTCTTCTCCTTGCAGTAACATCAAATCCACAGTCCTTAACTGATCGATACCCCAGACAAACATACCAGAGCCCTGGGTTTCTGCAGGAATTTCTGGCTGATTAATAAAAAGTAAAATTAGACGTCTCAGGGTAGAGGCCCAGATCGCGGGAAAAGGTCACGATAGTCTATTTGTTCTTCTGCTCATGCTCGCAAATCTCATGAGGTCACCTGTGCAAGGCTGTGCCAATCAAAAGTTAGTCGAGAGCTAATTAAGAAACTTACAAGCATGGAAAAAAAAAAACAACTGACATGACTTTTGGGGCATCGGCGCAGTGCTTGTCTAGCACTCTGATCAATGAATGATTGTGGACTGCATGCACATGGAAATGCACATGGACAGAATACGAGACCATCACCCAAAGCCACTCAGACTATGTCTGTGTGAAATAGGACTTCCACTGACAAAATAACAGAACCTATAAGGAAATTATTTGAATCGTTTAGAAAACATTGAGTGCAGTCTGCACCTTTTTAACAAGGAACTACTGAACTGCAGAGCTGTTAAAGTCTATTTTAACATCTTTTTAATGGAACCCCACTCACTTCTTTTCAAAAGCTTGACTTGTGTTTCCTGTAGTCAGACTGTGTTTTCTCCATGTAGGGCACCACTAACTCCATCAATTCATACAGCCTGGCAAAGTGTGCAGGGGTTCCAAATTTATTCAGTCTTTTGTGAATACCTGACCAGAATTTTTTTTAATGCATGACATGATTAGCCTCTTTTAAATAAAGAGGTGACTAGGCCCTTAGTTGTATTGTAGGTGTGTAGTAAGTAAGAACATAACATTCCTTGAAAAGTAAAGGACCTACATCCTACATTTTTTCTTGTATTTAAATTGCGTGGTTTTAATACCAGTCATAGTTCACTTTTATATCACCATTTTCCAGCCTTTCTTTATTCTTTACATCCGTTCTCAGCCCACACACAGTTTGTATGAACACCATAGTAAAGCATTGCTAATACAATGGGATGTTCTGGAAGAGCCACACATTAGTCTAAACTGAAACATTACATACAACTTCAGAGTAAATAGGCGGAGCTAAACTGTAGGCTGAACACAGCCTATATTAAATATATGTAAATGTTGTGATTTTCCTGTTTTTTTATCAAAAATAACAACTATTTTCACTGCTACAAGTGATTATACTTGGAATGTATGGATTTTTGCTACTATTCTGTTCACACACACACACAGAGGCACACAAATGCACAACACGCACACACACACAAACATGCAAAGCTTGGATGGCAGCCCCCTTTCATGTTGCTAGGAAACAGACTCTCCCCATGAAGCCTTTTTATTATTATTCCAATATTATTTATTTTGATTATTCAGACCTTGGAAAGGTAGCGTGGAGAGTGTGTAGAATTAAAAGGTGAAATGTATGTGATAATTAACACGAGCTAGCACATATAAGAATATATTAGGCACTGCTGGGCTTCAGATGAAGGGCAAAAATTAGTCTTTGCACTTATGAGTCAAAAGTGTACCTTCCGATATTAAATGTTAAGTATGCAATAACCATTCTCTGGGCCGGGGCGACATTTGGAGGGAAATCATTTCGGCAGGTTATTACAGGAAATAAAAGTAATGCTTGCCCACACGTCAGGAAATAAAATTTGGACAGAATTCATTTCCTCCGGATCCAGTAGGGTTTCAGTCTTCTCTCTGTACATGGTCAGTGCTTTCTAAAATCATAAAGAGTGACCTTTAGCCTAACCGGGACATTTAGAGTTCTGTCACAAATCTTCGGCTGTGTCTTCCTGCAGCTACTCCTGCTGATAAAGGCTTAATTTGTGTATACACAGGAAAACAAACTGGTCATCCCTATTAGCCAGCCCTAAGGATTCCTTCTCAAATACACACATTGTGTGGCTTATCGGATTAAATATAATCACAGGAGTTTGATGTAGCATATTTCCTGCCCTTTATTCAGTTAGGTGCTTATTCTAGAGAGGCTGCAGGAATATCATGTGGTAATTAGTTTTGCTAAGCCACTGAGCCGAGTACCCCAATTTATCAAGAGGGTACTACTTAAGAAAGATGGCGCCCTATTTTAGGAACTAATAAAAAAGGCCCCAAAGTCATTAAAATCTATTTAGTTAAATTGCAATCAGGGACACAAAGTCTTTCTAATGACTTTATAAATATGCAACCTGAGAAGAACCCTAATCAAACATCCTATGTACAGACAGCCATGGTTTTCAATCCATATTTTTGTGTTTGTCTTTTTTTTCCAACACAGGTAATTATGAGCTTTTCATGAGCTGAATCAGTTGTGTTGGAATGAGGAAAATACACATGTATTCAGATCACCAGGATTGGACTTTGAAGCAATGAGTCAATTTCCATTAGTACTGGAGTGGCTTGTTTCATTATGAACACAAATATAAGTTCAAGTGTTGTTGCTTCTACACCTAACGAGGCTTATTATACACTTTTAGACGTATGGTAGGAATTGTATTTTCCCCCTGAAGACCATTTACAACATTTGTGTGGTTTTATGTACAAAAACAGTAATTCATTTTTTAACACAATCCATTCCTGGGCCTTATTCAAACCTCTCTTTATCCCTTAGAATTAAATAGGCTTATTTCTTTTAGACATGTACATGAAGAAATACATGTTTTTGTTCATTTGTCTTGAATATAATCATCATGTTTGTTAGTATACTAGCTGTTTTAGTAATGCTCTCATTTAATTTGGTTGGAAATAAAAGGGTTCAATTCTATGAATGCAAATCTGAAAATTTTCCAATCAATTTTCTTTTCTCTGTGGTATCTAGGCGAACACAGCCAAGCAAGCTCTCCCATTGGTTAGGACTTTAGGAGCTAGTCTGATGTGTCAGATAAACTACTAATCTGACAGTGGAATCAACCAATTTCCAATTAATGGGACCAAAAACATCACTCTAGGCCTTCTGTAAGGTGTAAATGCAAATACGAGTGGTTTACAGAAATGGTTCTTTAAGGACCATCTACTGAAAGATTCTTTGGGGAACCTAAAGTGGATCTTCCATGGTATCACTCCAAAATGGTTCCCTTTAAAGTGAGATGATGTTAAACCATCTAAGTAACCTATTTATTTAGCACTTTTCCAAGCCAAAGCTATGCTTTGTAATAAGATATGACAATATTTAAAGAAGAGGGGAGAAGGAGTTAGGTATAAGAGGCAGTCTGTACTCTTACAGTCTTCTTGTTGCACTTTGATGACTAATTTGGTGTTAAAAGTGTAATAACATGAGATCCCACCAGTCAAAACGATGACAAATTGCCCTGTCGGGGTCTCTAGGTGAGCAGTTTGCTGTCTGCATGTCTCCTCAAAATAAAACTAGCTCCTTATGATCAAAGTAAAAAAAATTACATGAGAAGGAAGCCAAACTGTGTAACTAGATAAAGAAAAAAATATACAGATAATGAAAAAAATACCTCCTCCTTCCCCTGTCCTATTTTCACACTACAGCCCCTCCACCCATACTGGTGGGACATGCCTCCAAATAATCATTTCCCAACATGGCTACCAGGGTCACGCCACCCCCCCCCAAGCCGTCATCAGGGTCGTCCTGTGTCATACAGCCTGCGGGCTGAGGAGCAGCCGCCCAGCTCTCCCCTATTTGCATAATATTAATGAGCATGCGTCTGGGCCAGAGGCATTAGTTTTCGCGCTGGCGCTAATGAAGGAGACAAACAGCTTCCCCAAAGCATAATGATGGCGAGTGTGTCGCCTGCAGCCTGGCGGCTTACACGCTCCACAGTCTCTGTTGGCTCAAGGAGACGATTTGCAAAACAAACCGGACCACTTGGGACTGGCTGAGTTTAGTCTTCTCCACAGTAGGGGTAGACCAAATAATGGACAGCCAAAACAAAAAATAGACTGGCATTTCAAGAGATATGAAAGAAGCCCAGAAAGATATATTTCATTAAAGGCATATTCCAGCATTTTTCAACCTATTCTCCATCTGCCACACCTGTAACATACAGTCGATTACCATAGACTACAGACATAATGAATCATTAACCGGTAAAATAGCTAATTGCTCAACCAGTGTGTTGATAAAATGCTAATTTTACTTTATTTCCAACAAACAACAGTTCCTATTTAAATAGGAGGGTTTATCATACAAGTTGAGGAACGTTTTTGAAATGTACACATTAGGCCGCAATAGGCAATTGGTTCCACTGTATAGGTCTACTAAAAAATGAAGTGCAGAGCTAAAACAAGTGGCGTTCAGAATCACTTTCTAAGAGGATGACAGCACAACTATACAGATGTATCGAAAGCAAACAGACAGACCGACAACTATTTCATCATTGTTTTCTGAGAGAAAGTGTGGTGTAAGGAAATATGTGTGGTGTAAGGAAATTGTACACTGCTTCGTGAAAATATAGAAAAGGATGTGGTGGACAGCTTTCAGGAGCTACTGAGATACACCATGCCAAAGGTAGTCTTGGTCATGACAGTCGCACTTTCAGTCGCCCATCACTGTATATTCCAGTCATTTCATCAACTTTTTATTTTTGGTCATATAATCATGAACATTTTATAGTTTCAGCACCTGGTGTAAGCCCTGAAAACCCCAGGCTTATTACATACTGAGGCTTATTATTCAGTAACTACAGGGACTTGAATGCAAACTGGCTGAGCTATTCTTAGGTTATAGAAGCATATAATAAAACTTCAGGCCCACCGGTGGGCCCTGGCCATTTAAGGGGTTAAATAAAACCATGATCTTGTATGGTGTATGTTTAATACAGTTTCTGGCTGTTTACTACATATACACTTGTGCCTAGCCCCACCTACACTATATGGACAAAAGTATTTGAACACCTACCTACTATACCCACAGGAGGTCTTATGACATCCCATTCTAATTCCATATGCAATAATATGGAGTTCCTCCTTTGCAGCTATAACAGCTTCCACTCTTGTGGGAAGCTTTCTACAAGATTTTGGAGTGTGTCTGTGGGAATTTCTGCCCATTCATCCAGAAGAGCATTTGTGAGGTCAGACACTGATGTTGGAGCTTGCTTTGTGCAGTGGGGCACAGTCATGCTGAAACAGAAAAGGGTCTTCCCTAAACTGTTCCCACAAAGTTGGAAGCATACAATTGTCCAAAATGTCTTGGTATGATGAAGCATTAAGATTTCCCTTCTCTAGAACTAAGGAGTTTAGGACAACCCCTGAAAAACAGCCCTATAGCATTATCCCTCCTCCACCAAACTTTACAGTTGGCACAGTGCAGTCAGACAGGTAACGTTCTTCTGGCATTCGCCAAACCCAGACTTAACCATCAGACTGGCAGATAGAGAAGCGTGATTTGTCACTCCACAGAATACATTTCCACTGCTCCAGAGTCCAGTGGTGGCGTGCTTTACACCACTCAGAATTCAGTTTTTGTGTGCGCTTATAAATGTATGTATTTCAAGTATTGAAATACGATGGCTTTAAACATGGCTCAGCCAATCACATTTCAGAACCGGAACTAACATACATGTTTTATAACTGAGCCCTTGCAACGAAAAACAGTATACATGACATTTTTGTAAAAACCATATATGCATGGTATGGCATTGTTTGATGCCCTATATTTCAAATAAACGGGTCACTAAAACATAAAGCATTCAATGTAAAAGGTTGTGCAAAATAAAATAGAAAACAAAATTGATGATCCTAAAAAGGATGGAATTGTTCACATATGGAGGGGCTTAACTGATATTTTGATGGGTCATGTCATTGTGATTAGGCTTGCCAGTTAAGGAGTAATAGCTGACTAATGACAGTTATCAACCAAAATTTGCCAATATTTGTATCCAATGGCTGATTGGATAATTTTGTGTTTTCTGTGTTCTTAGAAAAAAACAGCCAAACTGAAACACACTTCAAATAGAAGTGAATCGGCAGCCTCAGCCCATTCTCTTGCATTCGGTTCTGTCTGAAGCACCCACCCGTTCACTTTATTATTATAACTGTGCATTGAGCCAACAGGTGCTTTGTTCTTTTACTAAGAACAAGCACAAACCAAAATGACTGCCAATGGTAAGTGACTATATGCTACAGATGGAGCAGATTAACCACTAAAAAGTATTCAGTAATTACTATAAAACTAATATGTCAGTTATGTGCTTGTCACAGTGAGGAATTAAATTATGGGCCTACATACAGACCTTCATAATTTAAGGGGTTAATATAAATACTAATCTAAGTAATACTAAGTATTAATGATAATAATGGTGACTTCAATGCAGACTTTAAAAGAAGTCAGATATTACAGAAAAACTGTCACTAAAAGAGCTAAATTAATTCTCAAGGAGAACAGCATCAAAAACATGACTGTGTGTGCCAGAAAAGAAAAGGAAGGGTTGGAAGGGTGGGGGGTGCTGCACCAGAAGAAAGAAGCAGTGACAACAAACTCACAGACAGGAACAGACATCTACGGCAGGTATCTGCCATGTATTTAGAGCACTGAGCCAGACTGAATGAAAGTATATCAAATCAAGCCCAAAACAATTATTTTTTTCCTCAGCACTGCATGTTTATTTTCCCTGGTAGACAGATGACACGCGCTCATCAAAAACAAAAAAAACGTTCATATTTTAGGAGCAGCTGGGAAAAACAGACATGTTTTGGTTGCTATAGAAACCTCAAGGTTTATGTTCCCTTTACTTTTGGCACTGACATCAGGCGTGTTTGAAAAGGAATCAAAACAAGGGAGACCGAGATGGTAGCTGAGAAAAAAAAAACACAGTGACTGATTTACTTAACTACACCTGCGTTCACCCAGCCAACTGTGCCAATTTGATGGAATCGTTCTTGGACAAACAAAACCGGTTCCTGCCCATGCACCCAGATTATGATTTATGCTGGTTAGGAAATGCCACTTTGTGCACATTTCTACCACGTTTTTCATGAAGAAAAATGGTCTTATAAGCCCAAAGTGATGGACATGCCATGTCTGTAATATCTTCACTCTGGGCTTTCAAGCAGCTGCTTGGAGAGCGATTGTGGTGTATCGTGTTTTGAATGGTTTAAAATAATAAAGGTGAAAAAAATAGCCATTTCTGCCTTTTAATCTACTCTTCACCCTTGTTGTTGCATTTATTTGGACCATGTAAGAACATAATCTATTAAAATGGAAAATCTGGAGATTTTTATTGTCAAATTTTAAACAAGCAAACCTATGAAAAGGAATATACTTCACAGTTCAGTTGCCTTTTATTGCTACTCTAATGAAACAAATCAATGCAAAGCCCTTAGAGATCTGAATTCTGTTCTGAATGTGTGCACACGCACACTCAGAACCATCACAGGACATCCAACAATAAAGGCAACATTGTGCTTACTTCATATAGTGATAGAAAAGTGGCACACAAGAACATTTAATGCACAGCTCTTAATAAGTTTGCACCCTATTGCAACAAAAATTCAGTGATACAATCAGAAACTCTGGCTTTGTACTTTTTAACTCCTTTAAATCAGGCATTTCTGTGTGCTACACAAATGTGTGCTAAGATGAATGAGGCTGCCTTTAGTGTTGGATGCTGGATGCAATGCAATAGTTTCTGCAGTTTAATCTACTCTTAAGCTGCTGCTGCATTTATATGACATGTAAAGAATATGATCTAACAAAACTGCAAGTTCACAGATTTTTGTTTAGTTTGTGTCACAAAATAAATTTTTCAACTGATTTTGATATTCAAGTATCCGTAAGAGGTCACAAACAGATTAACCGTGGAGGACACAGACAACGCCATAAGAAAGAAAACTGATTTCAGCTGAAATTACTGTAGAGCTGTGGCTTACCTTTTTAGGTGACAGAACTGGTGTTACACACAGAGGAATACACTTCTAAACATGTTTTATTGTTCAAAACTAGCAGAGGGAAATGGGTAGATTCTTTGTCGGATGAGTAACATTGCTGCAACTCCTAGTTATGTCTATACTCATTGTGCTTTTCGTTTACCTCATACCACTCAGTGCCTGCTATCATGTAAATACAAACCTGTCTCATATGCTAAGTAAATATGCAAATAGATATACTTTTATTTCTACTCTCTTGTAGTTTGACTTATGTCTATTTTTATTTCTATTTTTTATTTTCTGCATATTATATGTAAGTTTATGTGAAATTATAGGTCTTGCTACTGAAACACTGCAATCTATCTATGGCTACTAAATTACAGCGAACTGGTACGACACTAAATGCTGATGGAGGCTTGTCATCTTCTATGGGTGTTTTTCCTCTTCAGTGGATGCGTCAACATGTTAGTTTGTCATAGACATATTTAACGTCTTTCTGGACCGAACAGCAGTCTAGACTATTTAGCAGTAAAAGCAGCACTAGCTCTGCCTTCTCAGTTCCCACATAGTCAAACATCACCCAAATCTATGATAATGGAAATACCCAGTTTCAACTGCTGTAACATAGGCCATCACCACGTCTGGTAAGATAGACTGAAGATGGTTATAAATAAGTCCTAATCTTGTGTCTCATGGAATACACCACAAGCTTACAGAGACACAAAGGCCAAAGAACTATATTTCTAGGTGTAAGAAATGTATTCTTAAGAAAAAATATTCAGTATTAAAAGGATACAAATTTGATTACCGGATACAATCTATATCCCTTCACGTCCTTAATGATGCATCATTGCTACTTTTCCATTTTGGAGCGGCACAGCATAACATAATATACTTAATCGCAAATACAAGTAAAACTTTCATGTGTTATTGTTCTGTTAAAATAAAAAAAATGATGTTTCACTGAATTGTAGGTCTTTATATTATCTCTTATGGATCATTTTGAAAAAAATTACAGTGCATCCAACCATGAAGAAATTTTAATGGATTCTACAGTGATAGAAAACACTGTAGAAAGTGCCGATTCTACACGCAGACACATTTTACTGTGGCCAACTTGGACATGCACGCGCCGTAACTAATCTGGTGGCAGATGTAAGCAAGTTAAAAGGGAATTCCACCAGTTTGTCCAAATTTCTACATAATTCAATGGGTGAGACGTAAACAAAATCATTCAGAGTGATTTGGTGTAAAATGGATCACTGTAGAGAAACTTGCCAACTTTTTACAGTGGTGGTGATAGAAACCAGGGGTTGTGACGTCTACAACGCAAAAAGCCATTTTATTTTACTATCCAAAATGACCAGTGAACCTACACATCTTCTAAGCTTTTATATATAATGTTGAGGACGGTAAAAGAGCGGTAATTCTGAAAAAATTAAGTAAATAATTCGGACTCGGTAAGTTTCTCTAGAATGGCGCATTTCACATCAAAATGCTCTGAATGTTTGTGTTTTAACCATTTATTTATACAGATATTAAATTGGCTGAAATTCCACTATATATGGGCCTTCGCCATATTCACAAAATAGACTGCCGCTGAGACACTCAGTTTGATAGTAATAATCAGAGTAATAACAAAACAAGACTGACGTGTGACTAATATTCCTATTCATGTTTTTTTTTTTTAATCTATGAATTTTCAGATTTATTAGGTCACATTCTTTACATTTGAAATAAATGCCACAGTAGCCTTGAGAAATCACATTATTAACAGAAACAAGTAGATTAAATGGCAGTAAAAATTGTGTTTTTGTGTTGGACTCAAATGGTTAAAGAGGACATCGTCATGTATGTTTCTAAATGTATTGCCTGAGAGATGTGAGGTATAACAGGGTTAATGCACTTGTGGGAAAAGCTAGATTAGATGCGCTGTTCGGAGCTGATCCCATTTCTACAACAGCAGTCTCCGAAGCCACTGTGGAGCATGTTGGCAGCCATATTTATGGACCCCAAAATTACCACAGCCTCCTGGGGCCTCTCAAAACACATTTCTTTACAACGGATCAGCCAGGGCTTGAGTTCCTGTTATTAGGCAGCACAGGCCACACTGCTTCCATCTGCTGCACGTTGAAATGATAAATGATCTGAAGACTGAACTTAAATAAAAGATCCCATTCTGCTCACTCTCTCAACCTAGTTCTGTCTTAATGAGCTGCAAAGGTAATTGTCTCTTAATCCTTACAAAGGCCCGTCTCTGTGCACTATTTGAAATGGCAGTTAATTTGAAATGTGGGAGAGCAAGATGTCGAGATTGAGTCACTTTCCAAAGCATGAATACAGTAGAGCCGTTGTGGGCGTCTGCGAGCACCGTGACTCACTGTAGCCCTATCACTGACACTCATCCTACCATCTGTTTTGATAGTTTGGGGGGAAGTAAATACATCAATACAAACAATGACCACCAGCAACAACACAGTTCTGGGGAACTGGGGGATTCTCCGTTGGCCTTAGTGTGTGTACGCGTAGCCTGCCCATCAAAAGTTTGGGAATGTCTTGGCTTTTTTTTTCCATTGAAATTTACTTTTCAATTAAATATGAAAAATACCAGCAAGCTTTTGTTACCATAAAATATTACCTATTAATATTTCTGGTGTATTTTGTAACACTCAACTTCATATTCATCAAAGTGTCCTTAGAATTAGAAAAAAATAGTTTGAATATTTTACTAATAAACTATAGCTTCATAGGTTTCAAATAACCTGTAAGAAATTTTAGATGTGCCCAGAATGATGAACAGAACTGGAGATGATTCCAGAATTACATATAAAGCTGTAAAACAAACTGAATAAACCATCTAAAAATAACTCCTGGTGTCTATGTAATACTTATGACATTTCAAACTAGTCTCAAAAACCAGTCCCCAGGACCCCCCAAACGGTCCATATTTTTGCTCCATCCTTATGCGTTATGAGTTAGGTTGGAGCAAAAACATGGGGGCCCTGAAAACCAGTTTGAAAAGCACTGTTGTGTTAAACTGATGTCAGCCCACACTGTATAAACCACTACTGAATGAAACAACTAAAGTTATTAATATGACAAGTGACTCCAAAGGTTTGAACAGTAGTGTATGTGGGTTATCTCCATCAGTGTGTGGTGTGGACTCACCCTAGGGCGACCCTGTCAGGGACCCTGGTGGGGGTTGGTGGGCCCGCAGCAGCGGTGGGGGGAGGCTCCCTTCTGCTCCTCAGAGACTGGCTCCTCTGCACCTGCCTCAGCACACTGCTCTTCAGTTCCAGCAGCGTCGACATTGCTCATTCACCACCTGCAGCAGAGACGGTACCGTATTAGTGGCGCACGTGTCGGCTGACAGCGCACGTGACATTTTCATTCTGATGCATTTAATCCCCCCCCACCTACCACCATCACCACCACCCAAACCAAAACCAGAGGGAAAATAAAAACAATTAACCTGATGTCCACCTCATTGGCCAACCTTTGGACAGGTGCACAGAAAGTGTAATGAGTAATTACTGTAATCACGGCCTCCCTCCCGTAATCCAGTTCCGCGTGTGTTCTGCGCTGAGCTCACACAGCTCCTGTCCGGTGTTAATTGACGTGTGTGTGCCAGGCACATTTGTCTGTGCCGCCGTGAGTGGTCAGTGGTGTGAAATCGAAAGCCAGCAATTACGCACAATGTTCATGATGCTTGCAGAGTTCTGCAACCATTGCACAATGCAAAGCAATAGAAGGGTGCGTATCATTTCAGCACATTCTTTTCAAGGAACAGTTCAGTGAAAAATCTAAGGTACATATTTTTCCTTATATCACAAATGTAGATCATCCAAGACTCATCTGGTGTCTGAAACTTCCTTCTTTGGTTTTGTACTGGAGCTACATGACTAATGCTTATATCCCCCACCAATTAGTATCGTGCAACATGCAAGATGAAATCATCCCTGATGTGCCAGACTTGGTTTCAAGTTACTAAGTAATCTGAACAGTAATATCTGACAACCAGGGTTTGATTTGAGGGGGGATGCAGGGGGTGGCCATCTCCTCAGTCAAAATATAATTACAAAAATCATCTCCCCTTTAAAATGTCCAGGTTTATGGTTTTCCCACAAAATTGGAGTACTTTGAAAATGCAGTTTAAGATTCTGGTGGACAGCTTTTAAGCAAACTTTGGGCTTAAAATGTTTGCTAAATAAACAGCAAACCTTTTTGTGAAGTCCCACAGTGTTCGGTTATAGGCCCCTTGCTCTTCTTTTTGTAAATGTTACTTCTAGGTGATATTAGGAAACATAATACACATTTTCATAGCTATGCTCATGACACGCAATTATACATTTGATTCCTTCTGATGATCAAGACTCTCAAGAGAAAATTGGTAATGCGTTTATTACAAGCAGAATTGATTACTGTAATGCTTTTCTCACTGGGTTTCCTAAGAAAACAATACATAACAATAAAAAACTCATACAAAATGTAGCGGCATGGAACCTAACCAAAACAAAAAAGAGAGATCACTTCAGGCCCATTTTGAAAGAACTGCTCCGGCTACCTGTATCTTTTAGGATAGATTTTAAAATTCTGCTTCTTATCACCTCAAAGAATGTCTGTCTGTTTATGTTCCAACACGTTCAAACCTTTCCTAAAATACAGAAAATGTAGAGAGGCATATTTAGTTATTATGCTTCTAAACTGTGGAACTCAATTCCACCGCCTATTAGACAGTAAAGCTCAGTTCACACGTTTAAGAAACATTTAAAAACATCTCTTTAACTTAGCTTTCAATTAAAATGCTACGTCCCTTTGGTTTTTCTTTTCAACTTGATCTGTCATAGGTTTGTCTAATACTGCAAAACATTATCACCTGACTGTAAAGCACTTTGAGCTTCCACTGGTATGAAAAGTGCTCTTTAAACAAAGATATTATTATTATTCAATTTGTGGAAAATTAAAAATTAGAGCTTATAACATTCTAAATGTTGTTGTAGGACATGTCTTAGTATTCTTGAGATCGCTACATTAAAGAGCTGAGCATTTTGGCAAGAACCACAAAATAGTTTAAAAGGGGATGCGACTGGCCCCGATTCTAACTAACAGCAGCAGAGCTAACAAAAGTAGCTGGATTAGAAATCTGAGGTTGAAACATTTTGCACGTATCTTCAAATACACCAAAGACAATTGTAATAAAATTAATAAATGGTGTTAATATTTACATACAATCTTATAAGCATCTAGTAGTTTGTTGTATATAAAGACATAGGCCAATCACAACATAAGATGACAATGTCTTCTGCTACTTCTTACCTATATTAGCCTTGCAGCTCCAGTGTAAAACTAAAGACGAAAACTCGTCTGCGGTGATTGATTCCTTTTCACAGTAGCTATAAAATGCAATTTTCTGCCTGTTTTGGGAGTCAGTCAGTTTAACTATACATTCTTTTGTTAGAATATATTTTGATGGAAATGTGTACAATTTACAAAACCAGAAACATCCTGGTGTTCATAAGTGACCCCTCTCCCTTCACCCTCATTGCTCACTATCAGCACAACATTATTTCACACACAGAGAACCATCAGTGTCCTAATTAATCTGATAACCAAGTCATGGGGTAAAATATTTTCATATTTTGATTTTAGAATATTAATTACAGATTTAATTAACTGATTGAATGGCCACTAGAGGGCCTGCAGAAAGAGGCTGCCTACATCTGTAGGCTACATCTACAATCAAATGTTTTACTGAACTATTCTTTTAATTCCTCTATGATTATGAGCGTATATCTCTGACAGTGAGGGAACGCTGCCTCCTCCAGTCCATGACGGGCCAAGGCGACAGAGGAGTGAAGAAAGAGCAAAAAGACAGGACCGAAGACAAATGCAGAAAAAAGCAGAAGGGAGGGGAGATGACTAACTGATGATGGGAAGGGTTTTGATTGATCGAGACGTTTCAAATAGACACACAAACACCCCTTTCAGAGCACTGACAGCAAACGTTCTCTTTTGTCAAATTCCTAAATGCTAAGGGGAGGAGCTCCAAAGCCTACTCATGCTTCATCTTCTATATGAAGACTGCATAACGGGGAAAAAGAGAAACCTTTATCTGTGTGTTCAAAAGCAAGTTCTTTTTTCAGCTAGCACAAAGCTCTGCATTCAGTCTGTTTAGAGTCTATTCTACAGAATCACAGACTGACAGGTCTTTTAAACCACAATAAGGAATCGCAGCAAGGATTTTACACAGCCACAGAACAAGCCCCAGCCTACTTCAGTGTATGCTTTTAGGAGACTCAGAACATTTTTTGCTTACAGTCATTTTATTATATTTTATAATTGCTGTGTGTACTGTTATCATGTTCTCCATTAGTAAACTGGTCTAATCCAGTGTAGACGTCAGGCTGCACTGGTGCTATTTTGGTCCCAATTTGAAGCATATAAATCTAATCCAGACCAGGATATTACAGCAATCAATTCTCCTTTGGGTTGACAGGGTTGCTGGACAGTCATGACAGGTTAATGTTCCTCACAGCAGACTGGAAGTGATGCCATCTTTAATTTGTTTATGCTAAACAAATCTGGGAAATGCCACAATTGATGCTAGCAATTCTGACATTCAGTTTTTTTCTTGTATGCCAGAAATATTGATATGCATAAACTGAGCATGTTGGCATTCAGTCAACAGTTTACTCTTGTAGCCCTGAAGCCTTCTGACTGAATTTTGACCCTTTTATGCTCGGATGAGGTGGAAAAGTTGGTAAGAGTAAAGAAACAAATATATTTGAATACCTGATGACGATGTGGGAACGAAAATCATGCGTTTCTGCTCCATCTGAAAATTATCAACACTACTTCTGGACTGACGTGCCCAAGGGTTCGGTGGGCAACAGTGAAGTAGGAGAGACTTCAGACCTTGTTAAAAGGGCCACTACCTGCTCTGCCCAGAGTCTCTAAACTGTTAATGCTACAGCCATGTACAGTTGACAGAGGGCTGTCAAAACTACTCTACTGAGAGTTTCTAAAGGTTCAAATCACTCCACACGAGTGCGAGACTCATGTGTGTCTAGACTCTAGCGTGTGCCATTATCTTTGGGAATTTGCATACAAGGATAGTTGATGGAAACACTGATTACTTTCGCATTTTCCGTGGTTATTCTAATGTGCTGCAATATATTACAGGAAGTCTTGGGAGCGATATAGCTTTTAGTTGTATTGTTGTACAGTAAACAAGTCACTATAGTAACAAAACATTGTATCTTCAAAAAGGTAACATTATAGTGGGAAGAATGTTTTAACCATCTCTACCTTCTGTTTCTGTTAAAAGTTCTTGCAATCCAAGATCATATTTCAAGAAATGTTTACACAATGCAAAGGGCAGCTGACATTTTCAAATGACGTACAAAACCCATTTCACAAACATGCTGTGTCCTCCAAAGTTGGGACATTTTGTAAAATGCAGTGAAAACAAGAATTGTTTTGTTGTTTTGTTGTGATTTGTTAATCCTCTTGAACCTTTATTTATCTGGCAAAAGCACAAATAAAAGACTTATAATGTTTTCACTGACCAAATTCATTGTATTTTGTAAATATAAACAATTTAGAATTTGATGGCTGCAACACACTCAAAAAAATGTTGGGACAGAAGCATGTTTACCACTGTGTTTCCCGGGAAAAGATGTCATGCCTCCACGTCAATGGTACCTTCACACATATGCAAGTCACCCATGCCGTGGGCAATGATATCCATCCATCCATCCTAATCCTATACCATAACAGATATTGGCTTTCACTTTAAAAGTCTAGATGTTCCCTTGGCATGGAGAACTCAATGTTCGTTTTCCCAAAAACAAGTTGAAATGTGGACTCATCTTACCACAGCACACATTTCCTTTGTCTTTTGGACCATCTGAGATGAGCTCAGGCCCAGAAAACTCAGCGGCGTTTCGGCATTGGTGCCCTTCTCCTTGCGTAATAGAGTTTCAATTTCTTGATGCAGCAGCAGGCTGTGTTAAATGACAACGGTTTTCCAAAGTACTCCCGAGGCCATGAGGCTATATTACCACAGCAGCATGACAGTTTCTCATGCAATGCTGTCTGGAGCTCGTAGGTCATACACACTCAGTAGTGGTTTCCAGCCTTGCCCTACACAGACTGAGATTTCCCTGGATTCCCTGAATCTTTTCACCATACTATGTATGGTAGAAGGTGAAAGATAGAAATTCTTTGCAATCTTGCATTGAAAAATGTTATGCTTGACCATTCTCTCAAAAAGTTTGGCAAAAAATTGTGAGCCACTACCCATCTTTGCTTGCAAAGACTGAGCCTTGGGTTGATGCTCCTTTTAGGATATGATTTTTTTATGATATGCTCACCTGTTACCAGTTCACCTGCTTACTGTTGAATGTTTCAATGATGTAACTTCAATATTATATAAAACTTTTCACTCTTATTTTGCCCCGGTTCCAACTTTTTTTGAGTGTGTTAGAGGCATCAAAGCCAAAACATTAAACATAATATCTTTGTACTTTTGTTATTAAAATAAAGGTTCGAGAAGTTTAACAAATCACAGATATTTGTTTTTATTGAATTTTACAAAATGTCCCAACTTTTCCGGAAATAGGGTTTGTAAAAAAGGACAAAATTATAAGGTTCTGATATGATAACAAATTGCTTTGAGTAATGGTAGCGCAGTGACAGGGCCATAATGACACGCAGCGGCTAAAAACATAAACGATTGATTTGTCGATTAATCAAATAATGGTGAGTAAATGAATCTATTACAAAAATAATTGTTAGTTGCAGCCCTAAATCACTGCAGAAGAGAGGAATAAAACTTCTATTCGTCCTCTACTCACAGCATTAATCCAATGGGACAAGTCAAAGGGGCCACTGTTTGCATCCCATACCCATTTAGTAAGACTAGACTGGCATTAAGAAAGGTCAGTGGTCCCCAGAGGAAACTAAGCAGTGTTTTCTGTTTCAGAGACTCTTAGATCTAGATGTGCCTGTGCCTTGGAATGAGGCACACGGGAGTAGTGGCTACCTGCAGCCTGGATTCCCGTGCTCCCGGCTGTTACCAGCGGCAATTAGCAGAGGGGCGGTGAGCAGCTGCCTCTGAGATGAAACCGGTTTCAATTAAGTGCGCTCAGTCCACACCGGGTGTCACTCTGTCTCAGCCGACAGCCTCCTTGAAAGCTACCGTGCCACCTGACACATGGCACCAGCTGCCAAGGGAGCGTTGGCACAAACCAACAGCATGAACACTGCCGTCAACACCCCCACCCCCCTCTGCGTATACACACACACACACTCCTGGGCATGTGAACGGCAGTGTTGCTCAACAGAGTGGCTCCTGTGAGAGACAGCCAGGCAGCCCCAGCTTCGTCTGCTAGGCATGGAGGGGTCTCTATGGTAACGGCTGAGCGAGAGGGGCCGTGGACGCAGGTACATAGGATTCCATAAAGGCTGCACAATGAACAGCCTTGGCACTATTAGTATTTCATAGCTGGTTAAGCAAACAAGAAGTAATGGTAGATCTCGAGTGGGATTCATCACATCCTGTGTCCTCCAAAGCTGGTGTACATGCTCAGCAATGAAATAGATTATAAGTCCCTTTTGTCAAAGCCACTATGTCAGATAGGCCACCTTCTGGTTGTCCCTATTCTTCCAAAGCTTCCGTCATGGTTATAAAATTGATACGTGACGTGGATCGGCAAAATAGAAGTGATCCATCTTATCGGTAAACTTGTCCCGCTGGCATCTTTTCTCATTCACCCAGATGGATTAACCTACTGGTCTCTGTCAAATGAAATCAGGCAGGGCTCCTGCATAATGCCCTCATTGGGCTGACACACTGGAATTGGTGGCGCATTTTTCTCCAGCCTCGTTGTATGTGTTTACAGACTGAAGCAAATTCTTCCTGACAAGATTTGACATCCAAGGGAGGAAGACCTTTCAGCACAATGAGTCTTTCCGATTTGCCGTTCGTCTTTGAAGACACGAAAAGCCGTCAACAAGAGCCAGCGATCCTGCCTGATCCGGGCACAAGCACAGATACACTACATCAATACAATTCCACAACTGTGATTGCAAACAGCATATACACTGTATCTCTGTCTGTGTACTCTCTGTCCACCCCTCCTTTTAAATCTGTGCTGCTGGTGTTTGTGTAGCTCTGTGCAGACTAATTCAACAGGCACATCATTTTCCACAATTATTTATGACAGCAGGGCCTGTGATTGTTGTTGTGCGGCAATCACAAATCTCCCCTCTCTGTCTCAAGGCTGTCAGAATGAGCAGCAAGGGTGAGTACAAACCAGTGTTTCCAGAATTTAGGAAAATTGCCGAAATGTCAAGTAGCCTCTTCATTCTGAGCTACCAAATGGTGGCAACAGGATGTTGATGTGATAATGGAAAAATGGTACACGCAAACATCTTCATTTTATAGGCCCTCTCCAAGTAATCCAATCAAATCAGACTACACAAAACCTCTCATGAGGTCACATTGGTACCGTCAGCTGGCCGAAATCACAGTGTGAGAGACGGACTGTGTGTTTTTCTCCCCCTTACGAGTTCATTGTGTGATGGAATAAGGCAGGGCCACCATTGAGCAGCACTTATTAAACACGCACATCAGTGTGCAAATCTGGGACTGGAAGGGAATGAAGTTGGTGGAGGGTGACTCATGTATGTGATGTGGCTCACTGAAATGGAACTCCATATGCCAAAGTCTATGCAAGTGTCCAAATGGTATATCAGTTGGTCGATAACATCAGCCAATATCGAGACCCCAAGGATTTACTGGTATCTGCAAACACCCTGCCAGTTTAACAACATTATTTAGTGGCTTGTTTTCTATTGTAAACAGATACCTCTGACGTGAGGAAACCACTTACATTCAAAAACTGAAAAAGTGACAGTCAACAATTGCTCACTTCTACAGTAATACAGTCTGAATAAGTATATTTGAACTCAAAACACCATATATAAACAACAAAACCAGCATCCATTGTCCATCCTTAATTATTTAAGACTTTTGGTTACCTGGGTTGAAGAAATCTGACATTTGAGAACAGACAGTCTGACTATTCACAGTTAATAACTGATAATCATATCAGTCAGTATCAGTCCCAAAACTGTTGTATCCGTTGGCCCCTAGTCTGTCCTTGAGTTATAAGAAAATAATGAAGATGACCTACTCTCAGCTCCCATACTGTCGATATAACTCTATTCATCTAGATGCGAAAGAACAAAAACTGGTCTTAGTCTGCCACTTCTGCTCTGAAAAGGTTGATATATATTGACCAAAGCAATTTCTGCTATAAAACACAGAGACTCCATCAGTCATGTAGGCAGAAGCTGTGCACTGGGAACCAGAGGACTTATCATTAGGATCTATGAGCAGATAAGAACCATAATCCCCCAGGCTGTGATAAAAGTTCTGAAGCACCATCAGGGGATTTGTGCCATCTTAAGTCTTGGCTGGCCATTTCCAAAGGGGCAATCTTCGACTGTGATCGGCCGTAACGTCAACCATGATACCACCATGCACTTTGCAATGAAGATCGATCCACAGAGTGAGGGCTGTTGCTCTAAATATGAGGGAAAGGAAAGTAAGATTGGTGTCTGTGAAGGATAGTGTCTACTACCATCACAGGGAGAAAAACGCTGAAGGACAGCTGTGCATGCCTTTCCTCTCAGCCCTGTAACAGAACAAATCAGAATGGCATTCAACGCCCGTCTTCTTTGAGAGTACTACGTAATTGATTTCCTAGCTCTACGCAGGCAGTGGAACTTGCGGCATTTGTTTTTCTCCCTGTAGCTCTTGTGAAATCTCAGCCTCCACTGTGATGGTACATCTTTTGTGGGAGATGTCACAGTTGGCGACTGATATTATCTAGCTTTGCTGAAGAGAACTTGAGCTGTTAATAGCGTCTAATGTTGCTTATCCTTAGGATAACAAGGCTGTAATAACTGATGATAACAGTAGATTTACTTCTTAGTCAACTGATTTCATGCTAACTATTGATAAAATGTATAATGTACAATGAAATGTTTAAAAAATTAGTGGTTCAGTTGCTTACATTTGCAATGATGGGTTAAAATCTAGAAAAATGCTTTACTGTTAAAAGGACTATAAGCCGTAAAGATGGAAAGTCTAATATGCCATAAACAAGAATGAACTGTTTTTAAAATGTGCTTAGTTCTCATTACCATCACAGAAAGATCCATGGGAGCGACTGAGCACATTTCTACAGGAGGCAAAATGTGGATTATTTAAGACACAGAGACACATTTTTAAAAATTCCGTATTATAATAGTATTGCTGGCTGCGGAATCACTGAGTACAATCCCTTTAGTCAGTTGCAACTGAAAGACACTCGCAGGACTAATTTCAGTAAAACATGCAGCACGTTAGTCTGCTGAACATGGGATGTCTGAAAGCTAAAATGCATAACTAGGTCTCAGCATGGGTAAAGCTGCTTTAGTTCATCTCTGCTATCAAAAACTGACGGATTCTGCCGAACAAAGGAAGTGACATGGTTCACTGTGCTTTTTCTTTCTTTAAGCTCTTGTATTCTGTGCTCTAGGAACCATGGAAAGAAAGTGCGGGGAATCAAATACTGTCTTTTACCTGAAGCAGGAGTCTCGCTGAGCTTCCCTGCCAAAGCTCCTATTAAGCCAAGCACACATTTGAACTGTCAATCAGAGCTGTTAGGGTTGGGGTGGGGAGAAGTGGGGTGGCTGTGGGTTTCCTCCAAAGCTTTCACTTACCAATCCAGGCAGAGCTAGTGAGAACCATTTCATTCGTGACATTCACTCGCTTTTACTGGGTCCTATGGATGCTGTTCAGCTCTCCTCGGAAAATTCGCTCATATTCCCCAAGAGCTTTGCTGCAACTCTACACTGAAACAGACTCTCAGGGGATGGTCCTTCTGACCATCTGTCCACGCAGACTGTAGAAAAGTTCTGACACCTTCAGCTGAATTCAGCCTATCAGAAGATTTCACCCAAGCCTGTCCATATTTTGTATGATTTCTTGGTTGTATCTGTCAATCTCAGTGTCATCTCTTATATGTGCTGTTGTCTTGGCAACGGACCCTCCTGCACATGCATCAACGCCACCTCACCAAAAGAGTCAAATCAAAATGCACTACAAACTTTTTTTTCTTCTCTTTTTTAGGTTAACTGAAGACGTCTGCCAAATTTCTTGTGTACTGCTATCTTTTTCATCCCCAATAGCCCATACAGGAGCAAACCTCTGGTCCTGTCTTCAGCACCTACGGGCATCTGCCTGTAATCTTCCAACAAATCTGAACTGTATACATTTTGTTCTATTTAATTTAAAGCCACAGATTTTTTGAAGCCATATTTGTTTACAATAAATTGTACCTGTACATTTCAACTGACTAAGAAAAATCTGCTTTTGTAGATAAGGTATTCCATTATTACATTGTATTCATTCACTTAATTTTGCTGAAGCAAACTAGCAATTGACCTCACTCTGTTTACAAACATAAACAAACCTTGTAGAGATTTCTAATGTGTCATCTCACTGTCCATTGGTCAGAGCCTCAAAATTCTCCTACAACGTTTTTTAGTTCACTTTTCTCCTGCTAACCCGACAGAAAAAGTGCTTTAAATTCCTTCGGAACATTCAATCACATTCAGGCAGACCGCGGTCGCTCCCACGGTTTTCTTTCCAACCGGTCACAACAAAAACAGCCCCCAAGCCCCTGCATTGCAATTCCACGCAGCATGAAGACACGACGGTGAGACAAACTTGCAAAATATTCTTTGCAGGAGTCATTAACACTAACAAGACGAAAAAAAACTATCTCTCTCTTTCTTACCTCGCCCTCAGTCAGTCAGCCAGCGTCCACAACACGCACATCTGTTGAGACGCAGCTACAGGTGATGCAGTGAACCACAACAACTAGACTAACAGACTAAATAGAGCTGAAGAAGGCGATGCTCGGCGTATATAATCGATTACCTATTAGACTTAAAGTGGATTTCCACCGATTTTTAGGCATTTCTACATAGTTCAGTCTTTGAGGTGTAAACAAAGTCATTCAGAGTGGTTTGGTGTAAAATGGTTCATTTTAAAGAAAACTTACCAGCTCAGATTTACAGTGGTGGTGATGGGAACCAGGCGTTGCGATGCCTAATAAAGCCACAACGCAGATTCATTTACTGTCCAAAACGACCAGTGAACCTACAATTGTCTTCTCATATTTTATATGTAATGTTGTTGATGGTAAAACAGTAGCAAAAATAAGTTTTCTTTGGGGACAGTTTTGCATTGCAACGCCCTTTATGCACCTTTCCACCATGATTGGATTAAACAAAATGTTCAAACTAAAACCTGATCTCGAAACTATCGTAAAACAATGTCTCTGTCACTAAGCATAGTAATATTTAATTTCATTACTTTCTGTGAGGGAGCTTTTAAAAACATTGAACGCTTCTTCAGACGTCTGGTTCCCCAGTAAGTTTCTATAGACGGAGCATCTCAAACCAAACCACTCCGAATGACTTTGTTTACATCGCAGTGATTTAGTTACGCAGAAATTTTGGTGGAGTTCCCCTTTCACAAGAGGGATCGACTTCAATTCATCAGAAGGAATACCAGAAGTCTAAATCCAGACAGTGAGTCTTCAAGAATGAGGGTACGTAAAAGTGGACTGCAGAGCAGGAGACGAGAAAAATAACAGTTTTAAAGAGCCGAACCCACTCACACAGAATCATCTCACAGGAGGCAAACTTCAGCTTTATGGCTGTTTATATCCCAGACACGAGAGCCGAACCCAGCCCCTGCCCCGCGGCTCCCAGTTCAGTGAGATGTTTCACAGAGAAATCGCTGCTCACCTGTGGACTCCTCATACACTGCTACCCGCCGCTGCGTGTTTCTGCGCCTGAGACTTTTCTTCCATGCAAATATGCGCAGCTGCTCGGTGGTGCCCCTTTAAGACAGGAGACGGTCAACTCAGAGAGAGAGAGGGAGAAAAAGAGAACAAAAAAAAAAACGCGCACGTTAATTTGTCCTTATTCGCCTGACAGGAAAACGCTTTATTTCCACAGCCGAGCTGGTTTCCTCCGCGCTCGCGCCGAGACGCCGTTTGCCATATATGGTCAAGGGAAGTGCAGCAGGACTTTACGGGTTGCGAGCTGTTGCTGTGGGGACGTTCAGTTCTGGGCTCAGGCGAGAGAGCACAAGGTGTGTGATTACATGTTTTAGCCCTTACATCTTTCCTTTCTCCTGCACGCTGCAGTAATTTGGACTATTGGGTGCCACATGTGGGCTGCTGTAGTCTGGAGTCTACAGTCCACAGGTGTTAGAAGAATCGCCTTGAGATCTCTAGCTATTAGTCCATATCTAAGGCTGCTGTGTTGCCCCTTCAGTGTACAATAGAATAGCCTTAGGGCCAGTTTCCCAGACTTAGATGAAGCCTAAGCCTAGACTAAAAATAATTTTCAAGGGTGATTCACCATTGGCACTTCAGTGTAGTCCAGGATTAGGCTTAATTAATGTCCTGGAAACTGTCCATTCAAGTCCACATATAAGCTACTGTAGTCTTAGATTGCTTGTCATAGAGTCCTAAGCCTCAGTAGTCTTGGAGGAGCCTCAGTAGTCTTAGAAGAATGGTCATAGAGTCATAAGCCTCAGTAGTCTTGGAGGAATGGTCATAGACTCAAAAGCCTCAGTAGTCTTAGAAGAATGGTCATAGAGTCATAAGCCTCAGTAGTCTTAGAGGAATGGTCATAGACTCAAAAGCCTCAGTAGTCTTAGAAGAATGTTCATAGAGTCCTAAGCCTCAGTAATCTTGGAGGAATGGTCATAGAGTCAAAAGCCACAGTAGTCTTAGAGGAATGGTCATAGAGTCCTAAGCCTTAATAGTCTTGGAGGAATGGTCATAGAGTCCTAAGCCTCAATAGTTTTGGAGGAGCCTCAATAGTCTTAGAAGAATGGTCATAGAGTCCTAAGCCTCAGTAGTCTTAGAGGAATGGTCTTTGAGTCCCAAGATTTGGTAGACTTGAAGAAATGTATCTAAGCCTAAATACCTTTAGATAAAAGTCCTAAGTTATTGTAGACTTGAAATGGTCTTAGACTCCATATCTAAACTTCAGTAGTCTTAGAAGAATGGTCTTAGAGTCATATGTGTATGTAGTCTTGGAGTTCTGGTTTTCCAATCCTAAGCTGCTGTAGTCTTAGTGCAGGGCTACCCAGTCCTAGTCCTGAAGATCTACCACCCTGTAGAGTTTAGCTCCTACCCTAATCTAGCACACCTGATCCAGGTAATGAAGGCCTGCAGAGGCATCTGAATGCTAGAGCCAGGTGTGTTGGCTCTGAACTCTCCAGCGTGGTAGATCTCCAGGACCAGGATTAAGCACCCCTGCTGTAGTCCATATTATGGACATATTGTAAAGATAATCATTTTCAATGATTACAAAAACAATAAGGCAACCAGGCGCAACAGGTGCATTTGTGTATGGTCTGTTGTGTATTGTACCCACTTCTGTTTTGTTTGTATGCACTCATTTTCAAATTCGTCATGCTGGTAGAGGGAAGCAGTTTAATGTTCAAAAAGTTAGGATGATGAGTTAGTTTGTTGGTTTGTATAAGGCATGGCAGCCAAACCCTCCTCTGCACAGCATGCTGGTCCAAAGAACCTGACAGCAAACCACAGGCAAGCCCTGGCATTTACTGTATGTGGCTCATTCTGTTTTGTTCCAATTAGACATGGCAGTGGGAGGAGGTGGCATCCGACAGACAGACAAAGTGTAGACGTTTATTAGCAGGAGTAAAGCTTCATGATCCCAGAACAGCCCGGTGAGTCATACGGTCCTGGAGAAAGCACGTGAAGGTTGTGTGTCCAGAAATGTCACTGAATTCACACCTGCCATGCTCTATTGCGAAGATGCACCAGACAGGTAGATTTAAGAAAAAAGGTTTTGATCCTTCAGTACAAGTATCTGTGTGATCTTTGTATGTTCTGCTGCCTGTCTTTTTCCATTGTCCCATTGTCAGCTAGTGGAAAATTAAAGAAAAAAATACAAACAAACGAAAATGTCTTGGGATCATTAATGTAACCTAAAAAATATATAAAATATATTATATTTATTGTTAGAAGTACAGTCATTATAGGCAACGATTGTGGCGAGATTATCACTCTTGGGAAGCTTCACTGGTTTAAGTAGAACAGAGTAAATGTGGGTTTACTGTCTAAAAAAGGCCAGTTGCTCTTCATAAGCAGTTCTTATCATTGATCTGTGGTTATTGATTATCTGTCAGTTAGTGAAGCAGGATTACGTAACTGAATGTCAACATAGCAGTCTTGCCAGTCAGTTTCACTCTCTGCAGATGGACTTAATAAAGGAGGGATCTGCTTTTTGGCTAAAACATTAATGCACCATGAAGCACCACACTGTGTATCATTTAAAGTCATCCAGACATCATGCTGTATTTGATTAGATCTGTAATCTGCAACCACAGATAGCAAATATATATATATATATATATATATATATATATATATATATATATATATATATATATATATATATATCATACTGCGCAAAAATCAGAGACCACCCTTCATTGATTTCCAGTTACAATGGCCATTAAGTAAGTTAATTTTCAGGGGATATTTCTGAGCAGATTAGACATAAGATAATCCACATGCAAGGGGATTAAGCAAGGGGGAGGTCTAAGGAAAATAAGTATCAGTAAATAGGACTTTTTAAAACTGGAGTTCACAAATGTATTAAAAGAAGCACAGAAAATGGGGCTGCTAACAACCACACATGAACTAGTAGACCACCATAACTGTCAGCATCAGATAAAGATGAACAGTACTTAAAGCTTTCATCCTTGAGAAAGAGGAGAAAATCAAGCTCCACTTACTTCAGATCTGAAAAAAATCCACAGGTGTTTCAGTTCATCCTTCCACTGTGAAAAGGCAGCTCAATGTTATGAGTCTGAAAGGATGTGTACCTGTCAAGAACCCATTACTAAGAAAAGAAAATCAACAACAACAAAAAAAAGAAAATTTGTCAGATCAAACAAAGAAGCAGCTGGTGTTCTCAGAACAATGGACTGACTACCACAAAGCCCAGAACTCAGCATCACTGAATGTGTTTGTGATTACTTGGATCATAAGAAGAAAAAAAGGGGACACATTAAATATTGTACAGGGTATCCCAAAAAAATTGACATCATTTGAGATGTGAATATCTGAGTAACTGCATGTCCTAGGCAAACATAATTAAATACGCTTCATGTTGAACAATACAAGATTTATTTACCAAAATTCGAACAAAAGATTCAGAGGGATGTAGATTTTATAACCGATTTTACAAAGCTTCACAAATGTATTATCTTCTGATACTGGTGGTCGTCCAGATCCCTGGCCCTACACAGACAGCCTTCCTCTTTGAATTTTTTGCACCATGTCCAAATCTGCTTTCCAAATGCACACTGCACACTCTTGTTTGACTGTGTTCGAGCATATTCTAACACACAAAATGCCTTTTCGTTTCTAGTGAACGCCATTCTTCAACCAGAAAAAAAAAACATTAGAAATTAAACTTGATTAGTTTTTACACAGTTTGTTAAAATTTGAGATAATTTGAGGGAGAACTGGCTGTGTAATTAGACTACGAAATGATGTCAATTTTTTTGGGACACCCTGTACATGTATGTATATATATATATATATATATATATATATATATGGCTGAATGGACCAATTCAGTCATTCAGTTGAGAAGGTGAAAATAGAGACAACTTAATGTTTTATTCAGCAGTGACTTCCAAACGTTTACATGACCTATTTACATTTATCTTCCACCTGCATGTGGCATCCAGAGTTTCCTTCTGGGAGAATGCAGCACAACCCTTACTAGATCAATTCCCATCACCACCACCACCACCACCACCAGTAACCACCCACCCATCCACACCAGCTCTCTCTCTCTCTCGCTGCTATAAATAGATTCAGACACATTAATTACGTGGCTGCTGGGGTGAGGTGCCTCTCACGGCTCTGAAATTATCCGACACACAGGCAGTAAAACAAAGGCAGAAGGGTTGCCAAATGGCCAGTGAAAAACTCTTAAACGGCTTCAACTGAGCATGAGAGGATGCTGGGGGAATTCATGGGCACCGGGGACCCAACTTACAGCTGCTTGCTCTCCTGACTCAATTGATGTGTTCGGATCAGTGTGTGCTTTGAGTGCGAACTCAACAGTGCTAATGGCACTGGCAGTTTTGCAGGGGTATGACACTCACTGATTTGCAAGTTAATTATGTGAATGTTGGTGCGTTGAACGATTCAGAAATACAGCAGAGGGAACATGAGGGACAGTCATAGATAAAAAGACACGAAATGATCATGTAAAGTAAGTTCAGTAAGAAATAGTTTTCTGTTGTTATCTGCTGAGGTAGAGCCATGGCCTTTTCCAGTGCTTTGCTAATCAACAAGGTGTGCCTGACACCTCCTGCTGTAGTGTAATGTTTATCAGTTGTGATCCTGCAGAATCCTTGAACTTGACATGTTAGTTTGTCTTGCCTCTGACAGCTGATTTAGCTCTGAGGTAAATCACAGGAAAACCTCATCTCCCATATTGTAACTTTACAGAAGATGAAAAAAAACAGTTTTAATGCATGTTAACGTAAAGATTTTATTCCAAGTAAATATGGACCATTTCCTGTCATTTTCACACAATGATGCGGGTAGCTGTTGTTTTCAAATTAAGTAAAAAATAGACAAAAATGAAGATATAAGGTTCAGACAGTGATGAAATATACAGTCATGCACAAAAGTTCTTGTCAAATTGCATTTCCTTGATTCTCTAAGTAAAAATAAGTTAACACATCCTCTACAAGAAACCAACCTAAATATGGTTGAACATGTTGGAAAAGAATACAGCAAAATATAAAATGTGGCATAACTTTTGCATAGGTCATTTAATGTGTTATTTTTCAATATGTTAACTTCAGCAAATAAACAGTAATGGTGCAGTAAAATGTACAGACGTGTGTTCTCTGTAGAGGATGTGTCAACTTATTTTCACTTAGAAAATCAACAAAAACAGTCAGAAAACACTCTTTCATTGTGTAATTTCCAGTCAAATTGGCAGCTGATGTTCTGATCAATGGCGATCAGAGCTCAGAGCTGAAAATCATACTATGCAAGCTGACAAGAAGGATCAGAGCAAATGTAAGACTTGTAATATCCAGTTAAATATTAATGAAATGTATTAATGGATTCATTCTGAAGGTAAGAGCTGAATTTAATTACAGAACAAATAAGTTTTTCTATTCCACAATCCCGCCAAGTATGTGACGATGTAGGTTTATGTATGTTCACGTTTATCATGGTGTATTATTGCACATGTTGATGGAGAGAACAGCATGTTGAGTAAAAGTGGACTGAAAAGCTAAGGATCTTTGACGGTTGTTTTATTTCACTTTACAAAATATTTGGTGAGTTGTGAAATGTGGGTCCAAGCATGAAAAAGTTTGAGACCCCTGCTTTAGATGTTCACCTTATGTTCCATGTATATTTTTAAATATCTATTAAATTCACCATGAACCTAAACCTAGGTCTGGTTCCAAACCCACCTCTAACTCTAGGCCCCGTTCACGCATTGTACCATTCACACTTACCCTTAGAGCTGTGCACTTATGATTGGATCACCCAGAATGCATGTTAAGGCCAAGTGTGAACAGGGCTTGAGGTGCATTCCAGTTGCCCAAGCAGCTCCCTGTAAAGTGGACTGCACAGGGTAATGAGACATTTTAAGGATGATGGAACTTCAAACTGAATAGGGAGTAGTGAACAATGGTTTATCACAGAAAGCTGCTTTGTGTTTGATTATGATGCCGCAGGTATTTATCAACTGCAGCTCCCTTGACCAACATCCCAGGTCATAGTGTGTAGGGAATGCTGTGTAGGGACCTTTTGGAATGGAATGCAGCTCGAGTTCATAATCATCAGACAATTTGGGCTATTTAAGATAAGCTATGAGGGCCAATCAAAACAAACTGTGATGGTCCAATGCATTCAACTTGAGCCCCTAAACAACAATAAAGTATGTCCCATTTTGGGCCAGTTTATCAAGTCTCAATCACCATTAGCTCTTGGACCATGACCTGTGACTGAGTGCTCCACTAGACACACCAGGCAGGTGCCTCTTGTCTCAAGGACCTACTGAGTAACTGGACTCGATGACCCGAATTTGACTGGAACTCCCTCTGTTGGTGAACCTCGAGTGCTTAGTCTTTCAAACGATGAATGATGAAAACAGGCAGCTCATGCTTTAATGGAACAGGCTACTTCAACCTCAACATGCTAATAAATGATGAAAGCTATGAGCGGCCAGTTAGCATTATGGAGATGGACCGGGGTGACTGGTGCCACTGGCTTTCATTTATTGTTTAGCCATGTTAATGTATTTATTTTGGCTGAGGATTCCTTCATGAATATTTGGGATTGCCGTGTGGTTCATAGCAGGCTCTTCAAGCTTCACAGCCCACCAGTGAGCCTTTATACTGTTTTCACATTCAAATCTGCAGAGCTTGCTTGAAAAGATCAAATGAAAATATTTGTTTTCAGATCTTTCTGCTTGATGACCCTTGAGGCATTCATATGTAAAAAGAAAGCATTAGGCATTCAGATTTTTTTCTTTGATGATATTTTTATTAGTTAGGGCCGAGCCGCAACATTTTCAGTATTGGAAAATGTACTGTTTCGACACAGCACAAACGCTGGCAAATTACTTCTATTCGAATGGGGAGAGGGGGTTAACGGCAAGTAATAGTCTGTGCTTTTCTAGTTAATTAGGTACTCAGAGAGAACATCAAGTGTCTGGTGGATTCAACGAAGAGGTTATATAACCTGTGAGCCTTCGTAGGGCCGAAAATGACCTCCATGTGGAAGATATGTCGAAAAAAAGACCAGAGAATTAACATCTCAGAGTGACGCACATTCTAAGTCAGCATTGTCCATGCTGTAGCAGTTTGGTGAACGGCCGTAGAAGGATGCTGGTTGATTTTTTGATCTGAGGAAAGGCTCACAATGGCCCTCTGCTGTTTCCATGGGCACATCATTAGTGCACCGCCCCAGCCGGTACAGACTGTTTGAAGTGGCTGCCTCACAGCATCTTTAAAATAACTATTCCTCTAGTTACCAGCCAGATTCTAAAGAGGGGAATTGGTGGGGGCACAGACACAGAGCAGAAAATTTGTCTTGATCATAGACTTTCACTGGGTTTATTTATTAAAATCTTGTTTGCTTATGTGCTGGTTAAGCCTAAAGCTTCATGGATGTGGGAGAATTCTGGCTTGACAGACAGCATTAGGCTTTCTCCCACAGTACAATGGGGGTGAAATCTATGCTGTTCTGTAAGTAAACTTGTCATCAGCTAATATCTATGACTGATTGCGCTTTGAACTTGTTGCTAATTGGCTTTGTCATGAGCTGCACGAGTTGTAAATTATACATTAAGTGGTCAAATGAAATGGGAATGCCTAAGGAAAACTATCTGCTGTAGTCCTCAAATGAAAATGCAGAATTTGCCCTTAGCATACCAGCACTTTTTTTAAAGACTCGAGAGATTAAACAAGCTGTATCACTCCAGTGTGCAGGGCACTCGTGGCAGCACTAATGATTTAATTTGCATTGCAGAGCCGTAATTTGCATTGTGCGTTAATTTTGTTTAACCTGCTGCTCAAAGACAGCAATCAGCCAGGCCCTTGAGCTTACAGTGAGGATTCCCTCGGCACGCTGCATGAATGCCTCTAAATGGAACATGGAAACACTGCAGCAGCCAAATATAAGCACTTTGTAAATGTTCTATTCCATGGTACATACAGAGGAGTACAAATACTGTCGCTTGTGTTATTCAAAGATGAGCAGCATTTTGTTGAAGGTAATCATGCCGGCTGCCTTTTATAGTTCCCACATGTAGCATAATACTGATCCAGGCATTTAACTATGGCAAAAGATTTCATCAGCCTTATTACAAGCTGCACCAAATTGCAGTCAGGAAGTGCCGGTTTTGTGCCCTTTTCTTCCAGACTGGCACAGATTGGTTCATTGGCAATGTTTTGAAAAAAGTAAAGAAGGAGCTGTGTTGTCTTTTTGCAGTCTTGTTTCAACAGAAAAAGTGGCATTTTCAGTAACAAGTGACCAAAACTATCAGTCCATGTAAACCTGTTCATGCTCACAATAACTAAACAAATGAAAGCTCTCATTTTATATAATATACATACATACACACACACACACACACACACTTTTATATATATACACACGTGTATATACACACACACAGTTACTCGCACACAATTTCTATTAATAAAAGGTTCTAATAAAAGGTGGCGCACACACATACACATGTACATATACACACACATATATAAAAAATAACATTTATATATAAAGAGACCATAAATATGCTTTAAATTTTACTTTTTCAAATGTGATCATGCACTAAGGCATTATTTACCAGCAAAATTGTGAGCAGTCAAGTCTAATAGTGGAATCTTGATTTTCAAATACTTTAGTTTCAAACCAGGTTAATTTGCACTAGGAAACCTGGCCATATGGATTATTATTCTTATTGCAAAACATGGTAATCCAGATGAAACCAATTAACAACTTCCCCTACACTCCAGGTATGCAGGAGGAAGTTAATGAGAAGATTCCACACAAGTCTCAAAACTGTCAAGCTCCCAGTGCAATACAGCCACCCAGAGATATTACCCATTACTACTACATTGCAGCTGCAACAAATGCCATTACTCAGTATTGATAAGCAATTACTCCAAGCATTTTCCATTGACTTTCATTGTAGCTGACTGATGAAACTGGGAACATAACTTGTTCATTAGAAGTTCACTGAAATGAGTACAGTAAAAGGAGTTCAATGACAAATGAACTCGCTGTTCTTTCCTTTAAAAAGGAAGAAATACAGAGTGAATAAATTTGTATAAGAAGGAAAGGATTTTGCAGCATGTATATTCACAACACTAAAACTGGCTTTGTATAAACATTTTATTTACTCTAAACACTTACATGAACAAAAACACCATATAAACACAAAGATTGATGCAGCGACACACTAACCCGCCTTCCGGTTTTGATTCAGAGGCCTTTTTTTTTTAATCTTTTTTTCTGCAGAACATACTTAGTTGGCCAAGGCAGCACAATGCTATCATACTGTATATTACAACATGCTGTCTACACTGCCCGAACCAGGAATGGAAAGTTCTATCGAGACACTAATTCAAAATCAAGAAAGTATAAAAGTATCATTTTACAGCAGTTGAAATACTGACATTTAAGTAATAGAGTCTTACACATCATTAAAACCATGGAAGAGTCTAAAGGAGGCCAGTCTGAAAGAATGAAAATAAAAGCAAACAAAAAAAAAAAAGTTAAACGTTCATATCTTTGTTTGGAATATAATTTCATTATGCTGCATGTGGATTATTTTTCAGTGACTTTTTGCAAATATGAAGTTTTGTAACAAAGTATCCCCAAACTGTCCAGAACAGAAGAGCTACAGTACTGTGTTCCCTGCTCAAACACACCCAATTCACTTCATCAGCTTATCAACAAGCCGCTCATGAGTCAGGCAGGCTAGAGCAGGGAAGACGCTGAACCGTGCGCACTTGTGACTACCCGGGATTGGAGTGCTTGTGCCATGAATTAGCTTCAACTGGGGGCAAAAAGGTGACTCTTACCTCTTTCGAAAGAAAATAGAGCCAACAGTGCTTTGTTAGATGAGTGTCACTGGACTGACAATGGCACAACATTCAGTTTTCTTTAAACCCAGGTGGAAATTAGTGTGAAATGTAAAAGGGTTAAGGAGGGGAGAGCTAAGGAGGACTGCAGGGATCTTTTCAAAACTCATTCTTTCCATCACGACAAAATCTTGAGGCTTACGAAGAAAACTTTTTGGCTTGTGCTCGGACCCTTTTTTCGTATTCCACTCTGTTTTGGCTGCAAAGGGGGGAAAAAAAGGCAACATGCAATTAAAACTGAGCTAATCAGCGAACACCCATAATTAACTGGAAATCAAATTTGGAAAATCGTGATTGCTTACACAAAGATCGCACTTGTAATTTCAGGTTACAACAGACTTTGACGTGCTTACCAGTAAATTGTATATGCCTCAGCTTGTGCAGGGTCCTGAATATTTGGCTCATTTAGGAGTTCTTGGATTCCTAGCAAGATCTAGAAAAACAAGAAGAATCTCAGACAAAAGGAACCAGTCTTGTTTCATGAGATCATGCTGCCCCCTTCAGGGATGCAGCCTAAAGAACAATTAAGATGTTACTTTTTGCTGACACCCATTAGTTGGAAAACATGTTTGGTAATCAAATGCAATCACACTGAAGTCATTCAATATTGTGTATTGGGGCAGAGAAGGCAAAACCATTAAGCCTAATACAGAATCATTAAAATGTAACAGGTTCTCAATCACAGTCCAGGTCACCCTACACTATGAATGTGTGTCTCATTTAGTACACCCAAATCTAATCTAACTATTCAACCATTCTCCCATCTAGTCTGCAAAGGGGCTTCTGGCTTTAAAACTCCTATGGTCTTGCAGTGGCAGAGCAAGAGGTAAATTAGATCCACCTTATCAGAGAATCCTATGAACCCATAAGCACCACCCGCACTTTTTCCCCCTCAGCTGGATCTCTACTCTCTGCAGGTAGGTGTTTGTTATGGAAATGAAGGAAGCATACTGAACATATTTGGGGCAGTAAACAATCTAATGCATTGCTTCTGTTGCACACAGGCTTACAATGACACTATAATACAGACTGCTTTTATAATTTTCAGTATGCATCAGTCATCCACACAAGCTGAAAAGTCAGCTAGCTCAAATCATACTAGCAAGCTAACTCCCTTAGTAAGTAACCTACGAGTGCCACATGATTTACATTTTGCCTTCCTGATAAACCTACACCTTGGATTCTTGCATATGATTTGCAACAAATTATTTCAAAGTTGTGCAAGATCAGAACCTCAATGAAGATAAATCAAAAACACAATAACAGCAGATAGGAAAGGGGAATTCCACAGATTTCAAATTTGGTTTTATGGTTAAGACAAACAAAGGCAGAGTGGTCAAGATTGGTCAGTGTTCATGATGAGAATGAGACATCCGAAGAAAAGCTACCTCAGAGCAAGATATTACACAAAATGGTTACAAATACATGCCCTGATGTCATTGACAGTTTTGAGAAGGTTTTTTATGGTGGTCATTTATCATGGAGTTACATGCAAGGCATTGTTACTTAAACCCCCAAAAGACCTTAGCTATACATGTAGGTTTTCTGGTCATTTCTTACCACCATCTGTAGGCCTGGGCAATAGGGTGATGTAACTGGATATTGTCAACAATGGACAAGTAACCCAATGGCAAAGTGTAAAAAGTGATAATCGCTGTTTTGGCAAAAGAACTAAAAGAGGATTAGAGAGGACTAATTTACCATTAAAACAGCTCGAAAAATACACTGGGAAACTGTGGGTCACGTTTAAGAAGTGTGCGGGCTTGCACACGAGCAGTCAGGTAGTTAGTTTCACACAAAATCAAAATGAATTTCAACATCTTTTGGAACTTCAGCTTGCCTCAAAAGTGATTCGCTGCAGTTATAAAAAAAAAAAGAAATAAAAAAAGGCTAAAGTGACAAAGTTAACGTAGAGCAGCCAAGTTAACTAACCTGAGGAGAAAAAAAAAAACAAAAAAACGCACGTTTGCAGTAACGTTTAAAACGACAGATGAAGTAGTTCTCAAAAGAAGCTGGTTTACTCAGCAATATTTAATGCAAGTTAAAGATTTTTCATTAAAACAGTTCATAACTGAACATTTTGGGGGGGGGTAATCTCAATTTTTAATTAGAAATTGTGTTACCATTGTAAAGATGTCAGCAAGTTTCTCTTGAAAGAATTCTTCAAATTTTGAAAAGCACATGGCATTGTCCTACAGTAATTTAAAGCCATCACAAAAAAGATTAACCCCAAACAACTAAGGAAACTGCAATAAGTCATACATTTTGCAATGTGTCAACTCAAATGTTAGATCACAACTTACAGCCTAACATGCAACAATATTCTTCCATTTCATCCTTATGATTAATCTTAAGTTGAATTAGTCATGATTTGATGTGAATGGTTATTTGGTAAGTTGTATAATAAAGCATAATACCTTCTTCTACTGATCTCTCGGTGCCTGACCGATACTCTTACATGTTTGCCACAATTTTTTTTTCCTTTTAAATTACGGCTTTTTAAAAAAGGTAAAGAATTTTGGAATCTCTGAAAGACTAGGCTTACGTTGTTCAATTAATATTTTACTGATTAGTCTTTGTCCTAAGGTACTGATTACAATAACAGGAAGATTCCTTAACCACTGATGTTGCCCATAACAGCTCTAATTTGATTCTAATCACTCAAACAGCTAGGGTCCACCAATGGCAACAGAGAAAGACAATATTAAATCCACATTTAACTTTAACATTTAATTTTATAAATTAACAGCTCTAAAGTTACCGTTAGCTGCAGATCGGCTTGAATCGGATCCCTAACTGGCCATCTCTAGTTCAACAGTAACGATCAGTGAGTCAATTCATGCATGCCATATTTGCATAAATATATACTCCCTTTTTCTTTTTAATAAAAGCACAGGAGGTAAGGAGATTGATACTGCCTGAGGCATCTTGGTCCTGCCACTGTGACTTTCACAAGGTCTCATTTCTTCTGATCATTTAAGCCAATTTCAGGAGCCTGTAGGTTCACCTGAACTTGGTTGGTACTGCAATCCAGTTTGTACTTACAGTACAGTCTCAGTAACCTTCCCAAGCTGACCTGGCTGTTGTCTTCTACATATTCTAAATTTAGCACCAATATGAGAATTGTGGGCTGATGCAGAGGTGTGTCATGTACATATTTGCTGATGTTGACACAAACACAGAACTGAAAGAAACAAGAAGTAGATCCTCCTCGATTAGTATTACAGAGAAATAACATTTGCCTAAACTTAAGAACGCAGCAAAACGAATGAAATGCAGATATTTGAAAACAGTAGCCCAGCAAACAACCACTTAGGTTCTTGTTCAGCTGTAATGACTTGCATATTCTCCCTTTTTTTTTTTTAAAACAAAAACTCAGGGTTTGGCCAGAGAGTCAAGAGTCCAACTTTTGTTTCATTTTCAGTAGCTAACATTCTTTGGTCTGTTGCTTAGTAACAAGAGACAAATGCATTTTGGTACACATTCAGCTGATGTAGTGTTCTACGGTATTCACTACTTTCCTAAAATTGAGTGCATTGTGAGGAAACTACCACCCTCAAAAATCACTCTGGAGTTCAATTTTATGACCGACACAGAGGAAAAATGACCGAAGTATGCAACAGTGCATTTTAGTCACAGCCAATGATGCATGCATTTGTCTAACTACATGATCACATAAGGAGAATGTGTGCTGTACAGTTTGAGGGGACAGCCATCAAAAAGTTAAACATTTTACTGTGTTCCTATGTAAGCTAAGCACCATGACCATGCTTAAATTACCTCAGCGTTAGCCATGTAAAAGCCACCTAAACTCAAGCATTTCTGAACACTAATTGCCACAACCACTGGCTGGTCTACATGACATTAGGAAACCAAAGTAACACCACCTGGTTTTATCTACAGACATCACATTTTCTCTCCAGTTCTCATATAGCTTTTTTCCTTCACTTCGCAGCACCTGCTCATCCAGCACCAAATCAGCAGCATTCAGAAGCCCAATTTTAATTATGTTCAACTCTGCAGGAAACCAGATCTCCAGGAGGAGGGTTGGTGACCACTGCTGTAAGCAAACTCCATGCTATAGCAACAATGCTATGTTCAGACTGCAGGCAAATCAGATTTGTTTCTCAAACCAGATCTTTTTATGATTATCGTCCGCACTGTTATTTGCAAGTGATCAGACTGGATTTGCATGTCATTGCTGTGCTAACAACTTGGGCATCAGTAACTACATAGCCAAGTGGATTTCAAAACACAGATACAGGACAGATGGAGCTGCACCATCTCACACTCAAAACTCTTCAAAGTTGTCTGGCATAAACATGAATCTTCGGCGCTCTCCGTGAATTTCAGCATTCCCGTCACTGTGGATTTGACCTTGCCGTTGTTTGTCACATTGTGAGAGATGTAAAAGACAGAAAATCCAGACTGAGACATCTGTAAAAATCTGACTGGAATTGCATTTCAAACCACCTCCAAATGAGGTTTGGATCCAATTTTCCAAACAAAAAAAAGGTTTTACAAAATACAAAAGTAAACATTCATTTTTAGCACACACTAGTCCATTACAATTTACTACAGTGTAAGAGTCATACAAAAGTACTTTGCTATAGCAGTGCGCCAGAACAGGAAAACAACTCCAGTCTGCCATGTGGGGAAATGTGTTATCCACTCTACTGTTAAACTAAGTCAGTACCTACTGGGAACTACATACAAGTTAAAACCAATTTTTCTATATTGTTCACACAGAGATGCAACAAAAGACTGTCTTTAAAATGTTCTGGCTCAAAAATCTGAGTGCCTAAACTGCAGTCTGAGCTGTTGCAAAATACCTGACATATACAAACATGTGCATGCATTCTGTATTAATGCGCCAACATAATACAAACCCATTGTGCTGTTTACAGTATAGATATACACAAGTTTAAACATCCTTGGTCAAATTACACACTGTTGACTTAAGTGGAAAATTAACCAACATCCTCTACAGGGAAAAAACATGGCACTTCTGCACTTTGTACACTTGTCTACTGTATGCTAAATGTCATGCACTCAACTGCGACTAAGCAAAACTAGGCCTAGTCTTGTTTTCGATATTCACATCACCCTGCACATTGCTTACTTTTCATGGGCAGCTCCCAATTCAACTTAAGACAGACAACTATGACAGAAGCCTGGTGAACATTTTTGACTTAACTGCCCCAACAGTTTTAAAGGTCCCTGCAAAGTTAGTTAATAAAGATAAGGGATGTTTATGCACCAGTGAAACTGTAAAGTTACTAAGGCATCTATTTTTGGATCAGTGTTTACTTCCTTCAACAAGCAGCAAGCTGCATCTGCAGCAGCTAATAATACATTACGGGTAAAATAAGAGGGAAGTCATCAGTTCTTTTCTGCTTACTTGCTTGATTGTAATAGCCGGCCTCCAGTCTTTGTCTTCCTCTAAAATCGATAGGCACACAGTGCCAGACGGATATACATTGGGATGGAATAGGGGAGGCTCAAATTTACCTGATGAAAGCAATGGCTTTTTTAGACAAATGCAACATTCAGAAGTAATTGCTTTACTGTACAACAATGAATATAAAGTGGTAACATTAGAACATCAAGTCATAACTCACACTTTGGCGGGGAAGAAGGGTAGTCATCCTTAAAGAGCATCCGCAGTTTAAACAAGCCTCCCTCCCAAGGCGTCTGAAAGAGAAAGATACAGCGCAAACATAGTTGGATACTTTATTCAACATCAACCAGATGTCAAAACAGTTCAATTTATACAAATAACCTGATGAATATGCATAAGTTAAACACTCAGCTGTGTCAGTGAGAGAGATTCTCACCCCTTTTTTTCCAGGGATAGCACACTCCCAATTCATCAGGTTCATTGTTCCATCAGGGTTTTTGGTCGGCACAGCTACGAAACCCTGCCAAAGAAAACGTGTTAACCTCAACATGCTGAGATGGCTAGGCCACATATAAAGGGGAGGAAACACTTGCCAGAACTTACTACCCTGTCTGGTTGGGAGCATCACACATGAAGGCATGTAGTAACAAAGACTGAAGAAACTAGTGCAATTATAAAAATTCAAATGTTCTTCAAAAAAACCCAAGTCAAGACAAAAACAAGGGGTGTACAAAACGTAAATGTACAATTGTGTGCAAATCCGAACGCAATTCTTTTGCTTGAGAAAGAAAAAACACTATTTTGAACTGGTCCATCTCAAACCCAGACACTCAAACTCAGTTTAAATTGTTCACATTTCAGCTGGAGTGTTTTCACTGCATTCACTAAAACCTAAATGCTCACCCCCAGAGCTTCAGTCAGTGCCTTATTAAAAAAAAAATGTGTTTGCACAATACAGTGGAAACAATGTGGGTGGGGGTATTAACACTCAGCCTGCATATATTGGGGCATACAGTCTTTATGACTGACAACTAAATACTGGTCCTGCAACTCCATTTACTTCTAGGTGGAAATATGATTAAGGTATGTTGCCTTTAAATTTATAATAATAAAGTACAGTTCTTAAGCTTTGATTCTATTATTGCTATAAACTGAGTCAGCAGCAGTCATTTCAGGTCACGATAAAGTAAGAAAGCAGCAGTGAGCTCTATACTAGCTAGTGTGGACAGTTACTGGAACTTTGATATCACTCTGCAAAAAGGGGATTCATGGAAAAAATGTCATTTGACTCATACAAAAAAAAAAAGCCTGGTGCTTTTGGATAAGCGTAGAGCTGGGCAATGGCAGTTTATGATAAATTGTCAATACACTTATGAGCATGGATCATGGATATTAGCACTGCAAGTTTCATTAAAATTAGGCTTATTTAACTTGATTTAGTGCAGTACAGTTTGTGAAACACTGAATAAAATCCTTGTATTTATGGTTTGATTTTTTGTAGAATTTCTTGTCTCATCAAACCTCAGAAAAATTAAATGCTGTTAATTCTCAGGGTGTGCGACATGGCAAAACTACATCATACTTCAAGACATTTTTACAAGAACACAACATGCGTCACAATATTTAGCCTTCCTGGGATTTAATAAAAATAAAACCTATAGTGCACCTATAAATGTTTTACAAACTGCACTCCAAATGTGTCAAAATAATCAATAATCAAGCAAGACTAATTATGCTCACTTTATAATTAAACATGTTATTAGTGGGCAAGTCATTAAAAATCATTTACAATTTATCTCCTTAACTATAAAACATCATTGCCCACCCCTGGCCATGCCATGTTGCTACAGATGCATATTACCCTAACTTTCATTTTGAATTATTTTACAAAACAGTACTGACAACTAAGGTTGCTCTGTTTTACATATGCCTCAAATAAGGTGTATTAATAACCTATTGTTAGAGTTTTTCTTATTCTTCTTCTTCTTTTTCTCCGATAAAATGAATCACCAAACCGCAAGTCCAAGAGACATGAAACTTGGTCAATAGGTAGTAGTCCCTCCCGCTACTCAGGCGCGCGACATGAGCCCGATCGGCCTAAAGGTGGCGCTATTGTGCAACAACGCGTTTGGCTCTATAATTCCCTCCCCAGATTTTTGACAGACAAGACACATTTTTTTACTGATTCCTAGGGTCCAACAAAACAACTTTGTAATTTGGACCATTAAGCTCCGCCTACTTAGATTGAGCTAATTTGCATAATATGCAAAACCTACTTTTGCAAACTAGTCCTACAGTTTTCATCCTATCCTCATGTTTTTGGTGTCAAACAATTCAGCATAGCCTAAACCTCAATAATTATCCAGCACATTTTTAATTTTGTAAACAGTATGGCTGCCATATGCAAATTAATCCTTCTGGAAAAATCAAAATAATTCTTATTTAATCAAAAAATCTGTACCTCAAGAATCCTTCACCTAAAAAATCTGAAACTTGACAGGCTTATTCCTAATGAGACATTGAGGTAGCTTATCAATTTTTGTGCGCATAGGTCATTAGGGGGCACTAAATGCTCCATAGCTGTTTCTCAGCATCCGTACATCCGATCAAGCTGAAACTTTGCAAGTACCATTTATCACAAAGACTATAAGTGAATCTTTCAGGACACTTCGAAATATTTAAATTTATGGTCGTCATTGGCCAATAAGCTTTCAGCAGACATTTGACAGGCTTAGCCTTGGCCAATCCTCATGATACTTGACATCTATATCTCACCACCTTCTAACATCCTGTAAAATTTCAAAATATTTGGCGCTATTGAGTATATCTTCTACAGATTTTCATTTTTGGTCATATAACTTAAATGCCCTCATGCAGTACAGTTTCCCAAACAATCATTATAAGTCTATTAAAAAAGTGCATCATTTTTTCTCAATCGTTAACTGTTTGAAAATAGAACTTTTCGAACTAGTCCGTGGAATTTTAAGCTACCTTCTCAAACCTGGTCTAGAAATACTCTGTAGCCTCTCTAGGTAAATAATTATCCAGCACATTTTCAATTTTTTTGCTCATTGTGGTCTCCCTCCATCACTAAATCATTGCGGCCATAGCATTGCTAGCTTTAATTGCTATAGCTCATCAGTCATCGGTCCGATCATCTCAAAATTGTAAAGATATCTATAAATTGAGACTCACATGGCTTGCAAAATTTGATCCTGATTGGTCCATAGGGGGCGCTTTAGCACTTAAACACCTAAAATTGTTAAAACTGTTATTACAACAATACTACAAAGTCTACAGACAAATAACATGTCTTGATTCAGTTCACTGATCTGAATAACTTTGTAATTACATGTTATGTCATAAGTTTGACTCCTTCTCTGGTATTTTGAAATTATTCATTTAAATACTACAGCTTATTATACCAAGGTCAAAAGGTCAATCTGAACAAAACTTGGTGAACATCTTTGATGAATGTCCCTGATCAATTTTCATAACATCTGGAGACCTTTGGACCAATTCTGACCCACTTTCACTGAGGTCCTTTTTGCTAAAAGGAACCTTATGAGTGCACTGTGTCTCATTATGTCATGCTTATCTAAGCCTTTAACATGGAGAAACATACTTTGCAAACACAACAAAGACAGAAATTTTACCATTACTCATGTATTTCTTCAAACCTTTGTAGATCAGTAAATTGAAATATAAACATATATTAGGTTTAAAACCCCCTGCTCATTGTTCATGACAAATGAAGGCCTGCTGATGAACTCAGACCTTTTTTCAGCCTCTCTGCCTCGGAGGCCCAAACTGCACTAGGCCTTATTAGTGCATGAGAGCTTCTTGGGCTTACGCGTGCTTGGACCTGCTCATTGCCGCTTGCGGCTATATTTTTTATTATTATTATTATTATTATTATTATTATTATTATTAGGCTCATACCATGAAAACCTGACTTTGATGTATGTATAAACACCAGTAAGTTTATAAAATCCACACATGGAAACCAAACTGTAAAGACAGCCCACTCTGAATTCTGTTTTTGTGATGTCACACAAACCATCACATTTACATATACTTATACCTACATATGCCTATTCAGTCTTTAGCAGATTAGCTCCGCCCACTCTGCTGAATGCACAATGAATGTAAACAAGCTCTGTTCAGATCTTACCATTGTTGTCCAAAGGAGGGGAAAAAAAAGACAGTATCTTTAAAAGGGAAGGCAAAAATATTCTTTTTGTTTAATGTAAGAAAATGAAAAGAGCTTTTATGCCCAGGAATTGTGGAGCATCTCTATTGGTCTGGTCATCCTGAAATTTTCACAGACTAGAAAGGCAGTCGCTGAGCTCAAATTACGCAGAAAACTAAAAATCAGATCTTTTTGTTTGGACAGCAACAATAAAGCACAGTAACAAAAACAGGCCGTTTGATTTGACAGCAAGGATGTAAAAGAATCATGTAAGTGTATTATGACTGCTGTTGGTACTACTAATACATAATACACCTGACTGCTGTACCAACAGCAGAGGCCACCACCATCTTGAGGCCACCTGCAGACACAGAATGTTTTAAAGAGCCATTTCTTATATTTTACTTTTGAGGTCCACTTATGACAGCTATGCTTCATTTTCACACTATTGTGAAAACTCTTAATCCAATAGGTTTTAACAGGCCGACTGTTATTGTGCCTTTGAGAGTGAAATATGCAAGTGATCTCAGTTCTGATTGACGGCTCTGTGTTGTGCCTTATTCAAAAAGCAGTCCAGGCTGAAACACACTTCATTACTTCGATATGTATGGGTGGGTTAAACTGCAGTAGGCTGAAGAGGCAGGATGTTGTGTAAATGAGCTGGTTTTTCTGACAAATTCAAAACAGGCAATTTTTGTGGCTTAGTTGTGGCATGGACTAGCGAGTGAAGGGCAAGTTTTAAACGTTTATTTTTATTTGATTTAATGCAGCTCTGGATGTGAAAAGTTATATACAAATCATTCAGTTCATAGTTTGACAATATTTTTGAAAACCTGACTATTTTGTCTGTTCCAACTTATCAGCTGTCATAATGGGACACTGTACTGCAAAAACTTAGTATTGTTATGTTCAATTTTTTGCCATATCCTCAACCTTTAATATTACATTAAGATAAATTTAGAGAGGGACAAAAATGTGAATTTCCATGACATTGGACCTTTAATTTCACAGGACAGACCTTAAATGGGAACTCCATTGATTTTTTTAAAAAAAATTTACATAATTCAGTGGCATAAATGTAGTCATTTAAAGTGAGTTAATGCAAAACACTAGAAGTAAGCAAGTTCTAGACAAATGTACTGATTTCTTTACAGCGGTGGTGATAGGAACCAGAAGTCAAAATGACAATATAAACACAGTCCAAAGCCACCAGTAAACATTCTTGTATCCGAGATATGTAATGCAATGGGTAAAATAATGATAAATCTCAAAAATAAGGCTTCTTTGGGGACTATTTTGCTTCACCACTCTGCATGTGTGTCTGTCCTTTAAATGATTAAAATGTTTTAGGCCATAACCTTCACAAAATTATCATAAAACAACGTATCTGGCAGACAGTAACTTTTGAGTAAATTTAATTTATAACTTTTTATGAGGGCTTTAAGAGCCATTAAACTCTTATGTCTGGTTCCCATCACCACCCCTGTGAATAATTTAACCTCTAATTTTCTCTGGAATTAAGCATTCCACATTAAATCATTCTGAATGACTTTACACTTAATTACGCTTAAGTTCTGAAAATTCGGTGAAAATGTCCTTTAAGTTAACACTGAATGAACCAGATATCCAGATAACCAGACTAATATCAGCAGATGGGATTATACACACGTCTATGCTATACTCTATATGGAGTAACACTGTGCCTGGAAAACGAATATTTGGTACACTGCAACGTTCCATGAGAAAAGTCACGGTAACAGATTTAAAAGCCCCTCATACTTACAAATGGATGATCTTTCCGCCAAGCCTTTCGTTCTTGTGCGAGACGACTTAACGCTATACCAGACATGACTTATGGTTCCTTAAAATGATGGAGGCAAACCTGGGAAGAACGTGTGAGTGAGAGGGATGGAAACTGCACAGGAGAACAACTCAAACTCAAACACTCAACTACCAAAAACTTAATAGCAGAACATAAAACTAATTAAAGTAACTAGAAAATACATATTTAAAACGGCTCCACAGGACCAGTAACCCGTAAGCGAATAGTTATTTATCAGTTAACATCAATGACTGGAGAGTAAATCTGTATAGAATTAGCCTAACAGCACATGAAGTAACATACAAATAAAAAGTTGAATAAATGAAAAATCTAAAGTTGCACAAATGCTTCGTTCATACGATAACGAAACACTTTAGAGTCGTTAAAAATGTGCACAACTTTGAGCCATTTCATTTACTTTGTTCATACTGGCGCAAAAACCAAAGCAAGCTGAAGCCATCACCATCATCTGGCGCAAAAAACGAAGGCAAGGAATCTCACTGCGCACTTCTACTCTTTTCGATGGGAAGTGACTGAAATACCGCTTCACATCCTAACCTGAAGCTAAGAGTGGCTTAATAAGACCAGTGTTTGCTCAAGAAAGACAATATTTATCATGTTTTATCACAGACGAGCTCATAAAGCCACACGGCTAACATTAGCCACTGCTAACAAGCGAGCTAGCGGCACTGCAAAGCGAACAAAAACAGCACCGCACATCTCCGCCGAACGGGGACTGGTTTTCGTGTTTAGCTTCATTTCCACACTCACCCTTGATTAAATAAAACACGTTGCAGTTTTTTCCGATAATATATGACTGTTATGAAGACTAACGTGGCTCAAACTTCAAACAAATTTCCTCGCTAAGCAGCCGGACGGCGAAGTTTCCCTCCTCTAAAAACAGTGAATAAATAGGACCGCTGAGGAGAGCGCCGAGTGCCTGATTAAAAAACCATCGTTAATTACAGGCCGCGTCTCAGCGTGGATTTGATTTCTTTATGTTTTCATTGAGAACAGCTGCTAGAAATCAGCAGTAAAAGTCATTTTTGGATAACACAAAAAATGGAACCACCTAAAAGGGAACTCCTTCGATTTTTCAAATGTTCTGCATAATTAAATTTGAGATGAAAACAGTCATTCAGAGTGATTTTACGTAAAAGGCTCCTTTCAAGATTTGTTCGCAGTGGTGGTGACAGGAACCGGACATCTGAAGAGTATAATGACTCTAAAAGCTTGCTGACGGAAAGCTGAAATGGTTATGAATACTCAGCCTGATGCCTGAGACATTGTTGAACGATAGTTTTGAGAATAAAAAAATGGCCCAAAACGTATTAAAATCACTGTATTTTAATATATTAATGGTGGATGGATACATGAAGGGTGTTCTACGGCAAAATAGTCCCCAAAGAAAACTTATTTTTTAAAGATCTACCTCTATTTTACCATAATCAACAATGCATAAAAAACTCAGATGGCATGTGTAGGTTCACTGGTGGTTTTGGATAGCAAATAAAAAGGCTGTATTTGTGTTGTAGACGTCACGACCCCTGGTTCCTATCACCACCACTGTAAATATATCAGAGTCGGCAAGTGAATCTACAAATGAACAATTTCATATCAGTCCACTCTGGATGATTGTTTACATCTCAATGACTGCATTATGCAGACTGTAGTGACTGAATTAGAAAAAGTGGTGGAATTCCCCTTTAAGAAAACAAGGTAAACATGACCCTCAGAGAGCACGAGAAAAAAAAAAAAGTATAGTTTGGGAGAAATCAAGTAAAAGCAAGAATAGACGAGCAATGTAGACTCAATACAATGTTTAACATGTGAAACTATCAACCGTGGATGCAATTCGAGTGTCTGTCTTCTCTGACAGGCGATGTGCTGGGCAGCTGTTTTTAAAGACGCAGCACTAGAAGAACTACAAATACCAGAGTGACCAACAGGATCGCGCGCGCAACACACGGATGAGTGATGTGTAGTTGATACAGTAGTTAACATTACAGTGAACGTTGAGCATTTTCTTACGACCACAGCTACTTTTGAAAACTTTTTTTTTCTTCGGTCCTTCGTCCAAGCGCTGACCAGGTCAGCACTGGTTTTGTTGCTCATTTTAATCTGAGCAACTGTGAATTGTATGTCTGCTAATATTTTAGTCTAATGAAACGGGTTGTTTTATGAAAATGCATCTTCATGTTTATCCTGTTGTCTGTTACTGATGATACTGCATTTTTGAGAGCATGAAAAATACAGACAGTACAAGAGGCGGTGCTTCACTGTTCGACTCGTTTGCAGGTCACCACAAAACCACATCCTTGGTGAACGCTGGCCCCAGACGTCATCTGTTGAATGACTGAACCTGTAGATCGATAGCAGAGTTACAGTATTTCAGCACGCATTGTTAAAAAATAATGTTTGCTAGGATCAATTCAGCGGGCTTTCAGTCATCGGTGAGGATGTCTTTCATTGGGATTTGAATATGTGTGGTACAGATCATTCTCTGGGAGCTTATCCAGGTAAGTCAATAATTCTTCATTCTCATTGTTTTCCCCTCAGCAGGCGCGCAGGCTAGATCCAAAGATTACTCGGTTCTTGCTCCTTCTTTCACCTCCTCTTTTCCTCTTCCTCATTAGAAGTGAAATCAGTGGAAGTGAAAATGATTTCATTTCTTGTTTATTTTATGTGCCAGTGTTTCATTATTTGTTTTTTTGTGCCTGGTGCTGCCTTGTTTTCTGAGCTCCACTGAGTAAGAAACGAATCCACTTAGATTTTATGTATTGTTTAGAAGTTTGGAAAAATAAGATGTAATTAGGTTTTTTTTTTTCTTTCTTTTTATTTCAAATTACAGATTTAGCCTTAGTGCTGTGTAAAGAGCAACTGAGCTGAGCTGGGCGCTGAGTTTGCCTGTGGTTCATCATAATGGCTGCTGTATGCCAAGCCATTTTCCTCCTTGTGGTCTGTGGACTCGTCCAGCAGAGTAAGTCTAATTTCCTTCACTTTCCTCAAGAGTGCTGTTCTTGTGTTGATTTATGTCAGCATAAAATCCACTAGCTGTGAAAGTCAGCAGTGCCTCGGTTAAAAGGTGACCCCTGCAATGACCATTTTTGTTTTTGCAGTTGACTGTGCGTGCAATGTAACTTGCACCACAGACTACCTCTCGAGACTCAATTGTTCCACTTCAGCCTCGGAAGGTCCGGTGTCTTGTGATGTCGAGGCAGAGTGCAGGTTACAGTTCACTTTGTTTTCATCTTCTTCCTTTCTAAGCCTGTAGTGAACTTAGTTATCAAAGGTGTTCTTTTATTTAATGTCTGCCCAAAAGCCTTTCAGCTAGTGTATGAAGTGTCAGCCAGTGTATGAAGTGGACAAAGTATTGTTTTTTTATTTGTTTTTTGTCTTATATAGTCTTTTGGTTGCCTTAGCACATTTTACAGTTTGTTTTCAAGGGCACTGCTTAATTCAACATCTCTTGTAAAAGCTTGTCAGCCAGAATATAGACAAAGTTTGCAATATGGACAAAGACTTTTACTTACTTTTACCTGATTTGCTCACCACATAGTTGTATTTGTGTTTTTCAGAGATGAGATTGACTCTCTGGATGGGAGCTGTGTCATAAGGTCGCCACAACAGTGGTGCATAATCGAACCGGAGGGTTTTTACCAGATGGCTGCCCTTGATACAATATGTACACTAAAAGTAAAACAGTCAAACCAGCAACAGGAGACGAAGTATACTTCAAAGAAAGTGTGTTTAAGTGCTATCGGTATGTATCTACTAGTTTGTGTCTGGTCATAATTCATCTTTTCATTTCTCTCAAATCTCTTTATACAAATGCACGTTTAACTTCTCTGCTCTTTTTTTCTTCATGTTCTTAAAGTTAAGCCACAGCAGCCCTTCAATCTAACTCTTACGAAGAGTAATGGGGATTTCAACCTTTCCTGGGAAATGGCTTATGTCTCAGATGGTGGCCTGGATGGTCTTTTGATGTACATGGTGCGTTTAAGGCCAGCAGATGATCTGAATGAGGTAAGATGTTCGGACTGCTTTTTCATAGGTGTGAACTGAACAGTTAAGCGTTGTATATGAAAGGCAAACATGACTTGTTACTGATCTTTCACTCAAAATATGCAGCTGATCTTTCATGTGAAATTTACTCCGCAGAAACACAGAAAGGAATTCTATGTCAGAGATGACCGCAGGTACCAGGAAATCCGGTGTGAGCTGCTCTTGCCGGGTAGGGCGTATGTGGCCTCTGTCCAGGCCACGGTCAATTCCGAAAGTTTTCCTTCAAGTCAATGGAGCGAGTGGAGCACCAGCTCTGAGTGGAGCTGCCCCCACACTGGTAAAGCAACAAGATCAACTGTAGTATCTTCACAGACTCTGACTTACTGAAGGCTAGTACATGTTCAAAATGCTAGTTCTCCCTCAAAACCCTTATTTGCTATAAAGCAGTGGTCAAAAAAACATCAAGTATACATGTGGTGTTCCTGGAATCTTGTGTTAAGAGTTCAGTAAATCGAAGCCCTGCTTCATTTCAATTTCAGTTCATGGAAGTTTTAGGTTGTGAAAGTTATTTGCAACTTGCAAAAGGTCAGCACAGCCAGTATGGAGTGTATTTGTGTTTATGCAGAGGAAGCCTTTGTTGGTTCAGATCACCGTAAATGTTTTTAATGTTTTTAATAACTTGTTCCATGTCTTGAGAAAACATGCCCAGTGAAACCACACTCAGCGTCTGTTTTTTGATTGGGATGATAATCTCTAATCCTGAATGATTCATTGTAAAGGTGATTTTGAAACATCTGATATGAACTGCTTTCATTATTACAGATTCTTCTGCTCTCATGGGTCCAAACCGATACCTTCTCTTGCTCTTGCTGTCGGTACTGCTCCTGTTTGTACTCTTGTTCTTCTTTGGAAAGCAGTGAGTTCAATTTTTTCATTCTTTTATGCACTTTCCATACAAAATCATTATCTCGTTACATAACTTATTTATATAATTCTATGTAAGAATTTTGTATAATTCCTATATAAAGTCTTTTAAAAGTTTCTATATTCATATATAAGTTTACATAGTTATAGAGAATCATAGGATCTTATAATCCAATAATCCAGCTCTTCAAATGACACTGATCCACATCATCTCATCCTTCTCTGCAAGGCACCCCCCCATCTTTCTTCTGCCTACCTGAGATCACACTTGGCTCTCTTCTAATTACTTGGCCTAAAGGATAGAGGAGAATTAGGCAATTTAGCTGATTTGAAACCTTGATAATGCCTCCACCTTTTCCAGTAATTGATATCACTTCTTTTTACCGTATGCGCATCATCCCTTCAAGCCTCCCACGTTCACAAAAACCACAACGGCAGCAAAGTACCGCTTGCAGTCAGCCTTCGGTTCATGTAGGCAAGAAGGTGGAGGAAGTCAGACGTGCATGCACTTCTGGTGCATCAAACGTTCTAACCTTTCAGTGCACTAAATTCTCATCTAAATTGAAATGGCCCTGAATTTCAGTTGACATCATTTCTTTTGAAAGTGGCTACTGTTTGTTCTCTGGCTGCAGACACCATCACATAGTCTTGCAGCGCTCATTTGTTTAAGAAACCCTGCACTTTTAAAAATAAAAGGTTTCTAAATGGTTCTTGGCTTGAAAGTTCATCACACTCTCACATCACATTTGCAAGATAAAGAACCAGCCACTGAAGAGGTGCAAAATGTTTTTGTAATCTATGGCATTTTTTTTAAGCTCAAACTATACTGTTTGTGTTCCCTCATCTATAGGGGGTGGCATAAGAAGCTGGGTCTGTTTCAGTACATCCCAAACCCCCAAGACTTCTTCAAACCCTTGTACCACACATATCAAGGGGACTTTAAGGTAAGGAAAACGTAGCTGTGGTACCAAGAAGTTGGGGTGATGCTTTTTTCATTTCAGCGGAAATGTCTTTGTCTATCCCTGTAGGGCAGCTTTTGCTTTTGATTTGCTTTTTTTGCATCTTCAGCTATATCATTCTTTAGCAGCAGGTGTTGTTCACAAGAGGGACTGTGTGCTCGGAGGGATTTTCGTGTTAAGCCTAACACAAGCCTCGTCACTCACCACAAGCAAGAAGGGACTATGACATTTAGCGAATGAGTCAGTCTGAAGGGGCTTCAAAAGGTGCAGGGAGGGCTGTGGAGATGACATCTGGGTGGACTTGTGTTATATGTGCAAAATGAAAGTAGCAGTTCCCCCCCTTAGATGGAAAGTACTGTGAGCTCAAACCCAAACTCAGATTAGGTGGGTAGTTATATATAGATGTTTTCATCTCAAGGGGAAATTTCATGAAGATTCCACTGGGTCAGGCAAGTTAAAGCAAAGGAACCTTCAGCGCTGGGTTCCTCGTCTCAAAGCTTTGAAAATCAGAGTTTCCCTTTTTTGTCTTGGTGGTATGTCTTGGTGGTTTGTGGCTGCGGCTGTGAAGAAAATTTTTCTTGGCTGTGAACCGAAGTGTTTAGTTACAATGACGCTTTTTCTACCATGTCACCACCCTCATCAAATCATCTTGAGCATGAAATAATTCCAGAGGAAGTGGTGACGACTAAAGGCTGGCACAAGGCCAAGAAAATAATTTGACGTGCAGAGACAAAACATGCCCAGTAGAGGACAGTGATATATATAAGTAAAGTGGCAGTAAGAATATTAACTACCTCACACTTTTAAAAAATTTACTGAATTTACTAAGAGGAGATTTACTATTTCAGGCAATCACTAGAGGTTTCCAAAGATACATTTTCTCAAAATTATTAGTCACCTAAATTTACTAAGATTAACTACAATTAACCTCAGGCAGTTACTATGAGACAATATTGGCCAACACTGTTGAACAAACACAGAAAATTTGCAAACACTGAGAATTTGCCAAATTCTCTCTTAGACCTCAGAGCCATTCACTGAGAACTTGCTGACAGGAACGAATGAATCTAATGCCATAATCTCTTATCTTCTTTGACTTATATTCACGATTAGTTCTTTTGAAACATGAGTTCATCTCCATCTCTACCAGACTACTGCTTATTTTCAGAATGAGTCAGTGATGGTGCTCTTATGACTTATGAGAATGTGACATTTAAGACATCTTACCTGATATGACTCAAGATTTCAGCTTAAGAGTGAAACATTTTCAAGTATTCGACTTGAAAATAGTTTACCCTGTTCTCCAACTAGTAACATGTACCTCTCTATTCTAAAACATGTGTTTTGTTCGACTCTGCAGTCTGTGGTTTTGAAGAGCCCCCAAGCTTTTTCGATTCGGGGTGTTGCTTAAAATAACTCACGCACTTTGCACAAAATTTGCAAAAAATATCATGCCCTTTTCCATTGGCCTTGTAAACACGTTTCTTTTTTCCACAAAAGATAAAATCATATTGTTCATATCATCAGAATCTATATTGACATTAAGATGGTAGAAATGTTAAAGTTACACAAGTTTCCACTTCCCCCAAATGTAGAAAACATGAGTCTGTTTTGAGTTTGCTTAGCCGCTCAAAATGGTTTAAAGCAAGTGCCTGATGATTTAGGCATGCAGTTCATACAGTGCTATTTTGGTAGGGCACAAGCTTCCATTACCTGTTAGCTGCAGAGCCCTTGTAACTTCAGAGACTGATTAGCCAAGGCAAGTATGAATAAATTTGGAGGGAAAATAGTAGCTATGTCTCAAAGCTAAGGATGCAGCTGAGGTAAGTTGCATTTATTGGCCATAACATCACTGAAGGCTGTCCTGTTTTGTAGGATCCTTTGAATAATAATAATAACTTTATTTATAGAGCACTTTTCATAATGGTGGCAGCTCAGAGTACTTTACAGACAGGTGGTAAAGCATAATAGTAATAGAAGAAATTACAAGTAGTAAATTAAAATCATATAAAGCAATGACATGATAAATATCAAAAGAGAAGTAGAATATTAATTAAACGCTTTCAAATTTTCCTTAAAAGTGTATACAAGGCTTAACTGTCTAATAAAAGGATGTGAAAAGAATGTGGAATTGAGTTCCACAGTTTATAAGCAGAAGAACTGAAAGAGGCCTCTCCACATTTTATAGAAGGTTTTCGCATAAGGCCAGTATCTGCAGATCTAAGAACACATATTGGAATATAAACAGACAGAGATTCTGTGAGGTACGCATGTGCTTTTATAGCCTTAAAATCTAGTAAGAGAATTTTGAAATCTATCCTAAAATATACAGGCGGCCCTCTTGTTTTTCTTAGGCTCTGTGCTGCTGCATATTGTACGAGCTGTAAAGGGTGTGTCTGTCTGTCTCTGTTCCAATATGTGATCTTAGATCTGCAGATACTGGCTTAAGGAAGCCCACTAAAAAGAGCATTACAGTGATCAACTCTGTGTGTAACAAATGCATGAACAAATTTCTTTGCATCGCTCTGTAATGTGCACCCGAAAAACTGACTGTTCGCTTCTAAGAAATTGACTTCACTGATGTATCTTTCCAGATCTTCAGTCACCCACAATCATTCATGCACAGAGGAAAACTCTGCTGCGAGTGGAGAGATGGTGTAGCTCCAGAGTTTGTTATGAAAATTCATTTCGTGTTTTTAAACATAAGAATCAAATGTGTTGCACTGTTTACGTCAGGAATACGTGACGTGTCGTCGCAGCCTGCTCAGGCTGTCTTGAATGTGCAGAAGCGCCGACAGGAGCCTTTTTAAATCCAGTGCAAGCAAAGTTCCTCCTACCTCAGCCGCAGGCCTCGCAGCCACACAGCTGTCAGATTTCTTATAGTTAGCATACTGACCTAGGATTAGGTGTCCCTTATTCTTTTAGTCCTTTTATCTATGATGAGTGATGAAGTAGCACTTCAAAATATATTGCTTGTTAAATGCAGTCACGATATTGGATATCATGTCTTTGGAATACTTACATTACGGAAGTATATGATATGCAATAAACCCTCTAACTAGTCGCAGTGTTTTTAACTGTGTGGTATGAGAACCATAACCAATCAGAGTTGCAGAAAAGAGTAACTCATTTCTGTGAGTACTTCTACTAGTCAAGTAATCCAATGAAGTACCTCATTTTGGTCAAAAAAATACAGGACAATTTTTAATTGTGTCTCATTACTGATTTACCAATAATGTGACATAAAGATTAGCCTGCATTATTTTGACCCAAATAAGTTATTTTTTATTAATGTAATACAGCAAAAGTGCCACATTATAGACTCTCCAGTGCATATTTAATATAATGTGGCATGTGATCACATGTTTGTTCATGCGTTTCTTTCGCATTTTACATGTTTATTCACAAGTGTTTTCTTGTAAGGGAATGCAAGCTGTATCACAATTGCAATATTTAGCACAATATTATCACAACAGAAAGCATTTTGTCCATATTGTGCAGCTCTCTCATGATGTTTCCTCTTCTGTTGCAGAAATGGGTCGGTCCTGTGCTCACCTTCAACAGCTTTGACATACTGGAGAAGAGCGTTCCTCTGCAGGTGCTCACTGAGAAGCAGCTGGCCTCTGTGCCGCTGCAGAGGGAGTTTCTCCAGGAGCCAGGCAGTGGCGGGACTGGCCTAGGGGACTGGAGCCTGCTCAGCCTGGTCAACGCCGGCTCCTCCAAGCGCTACTTCCTTGGAGGCAGCAGCCTGGGCACCGCACACTCCAGCGGCCACATTTCCATGGACACCGTGACTGTGTCTGGTCAAGAGGGCACCATGTCAGATTGGACCGGAGGAAGTAGCAGAAACAGACCAGACCCCGGCTTCCACGGGGCTGGTCAGAGGGCACCCGGGGTTTCAGACGAGGACGACGTCCCGGGGCTGGATGGAAGGGAAGGCTTGGAAGAACGAGGTTTCGACGATTGGCAGCTGCAGGGCAATGATATGGACAACATCGAAGAGATCTCTTTGGACTCGTACGGTTCTAACGAGCATTCGGATGATGGTTACCCTCAAATGGGCCTGGACTTGGACACCATTGACAGTGGCTTCTTGGAATCAGACTGCTCGAGCCCTATGAACTCTGAATGTGACGGAGGCGAGCACATGGATGCTGCTTTGCTAGGTGGTGGGGTGGGTGTCCATTCGAACTATGTCAAGCAGTGGGTGGCCATCACACCACTGTCAGAAGACCAAAGCAACTCTGAGCAGTAGAGTCTCTGAACTCAACAATACACTTTTTTTTTTTTCCTCTTCTTTACTAACTCTTGGACTCTAGGTTTTGGACTGTGGGTTTTGGAACTGTCAAAAACAGTTACTGAATCAGCTGGACTTGTTACATGTTTAACTCTGCATAACTGCAGACATAAGCACTTACATCACCGTCTACAGTGGCACTGTGGCAGCCACAGTAGGGAACAATAGACTTGTTTTGCTTCTAATTAAGCCTTGAGGGAAGTGAGAGAGCTGATTCTATCACCTTGTGACATGGTGTTTTATGATAAAATGCAAAACTGCATTAGATATTTCTGAGCTTTTGAAAGGCTATGCATTTTCTCTTATTTGAGGTAGACTAGGGAATACATGGTACATAGAATTATCTCTACATTGTATTTTTCTAAGATTATTTGCACAGCTCTAATGCTTGCTATCATGTTCTAGTGGGTATGAGAGAACTGACAGGGATCTGATGAGCATGTTTAAACTCAGGGAGATAAGCCAGCTCAGACATTCTTATGAAGTGCCTTCAATCTGATAATGCCGCTGGCATGTCAACCTATCAGATCTTATATACGCACAAATAGAGTTGCTGAGATCAGCTACTGACCTTTCTCGTCTTTGTTTGCACAAGTGTCGTCTAAGTGTGTGCTCAGGAAAAGCTTGCTGCAATAGCTGTAGCACTTTTGGCAGCTAGAGTTGATTTATGGCTTTATTCACTCAACCCACTCTATGTGCACCGACCTGTCCTGAAGGGTTTAGACAGAGCTGTTAGATTACCAAATAATGGTTGGAACTCTTATCCAACCATACTGTAAATGTCCACAAGCACTTGATTCACATTATGATGGAAGTGCCAGTTAAGATGACCTAAAGTACCTAATGTTTGCAAAACCAACCTTAGTTTACAAAGTGATAATGCTTAGTAAGAAATCTGAAATAATTTCTTGTAATCTGTTCTTTTAACCTACCATCAAATGATGCCATACTGCAAAAATGTATTAAATAAATAAAACTATTTTGGTTTTAAAATCATATTTATAGAAGGGAAACCTTGCAGAGACTAAGAGACTAAATGTATTATTGTATTATCAAGTAAAATACAGACTATGCCAAACAATTCAAACAAAATCAATTTATTTAATTAGATCAGATATCCCAGATTTTGTGAATCCCTTTCAAATTCCAAGTAACAGGTGCATTAAAATTCGTGCCTCTGTGGCTAAAATCAGAGGATTTAAGCAGCTGTTGTGTTTCTCCCTTAAAAGCCTTGCGACATTAGGTGGTAAGTGCTGAAGATCTTTGCAAATTTCACATGCTACACATAGTCAGCGACCACCACCTGCCCACTGTGGGATACCTGTGACAGTAATTTATTATGTCAGTAGTGTGGTCTGCTATGGAGTGTGAATCACACTTTCTGAGTGTTGGTGAGAAGGGCACAGAATGACTGTAAATACCCTCCAAAGTAATCTTTAAAATGAGCAATCTTCGAGATGCTTGCTTCATTAACTGATCGTAGATTTACTGATAGAGGTTTTAGACTTCAGACAAAAACAGGAACTGCTGTGTGTATATAAACCCGGTCTCGATTATCACATGCTTAGCTCTCATTCATCTGCCAAAGCTTTACCACACGAGGTAACGTTCATATTTCTGTCATCCTTCATGTTTTACATTGAACCTTTTATGCTGGACTGTGTCAGTAGCTCCTTTGGTTAATTGCCATGTTTTGCCATGCAGCTGTCTTGCTTGTTATAAGAAAATGTCAGCCATGAACAGTACAAAAAAATTAAATGTTTTACAACTGCTTTTTTGACTTTGATTTTCTGATTTCTCATATTTTAACTTGAGTGAGTAACATACTTGGATCAGCAGACACTTAATGGTGCCAATTAGTCTTGTATATCATTGTTTTCGCCATGTCTATGAACTGAGATTTCTACTGTAAGTGATCAAGGGCTCTCCAAAGAGAGCTGGATGATAAAGAATAGAATAAAAAGCTTATGCTAGCTTGGTTGCCCATTTGGATCTTAATCCTGTGAACAATTGATGAAATGGTTCATTTATTTTATAACAGATGTTGGTAAAAATGTAGTGTTTTGCTGTCTTATGTACAGATTGACACTGTAGTGTGGAGTCTACCTACTCAGCCTAGAGACTAAGTGCAAGAAAATGTGAGAAAGATGCTACTACTTGGAATTCTCTGTACAGTTCTGACCCTTACACAATTATCCAAAGCCAGATCACAAGGTAACATGTCAAGTCATATTTACGGAAAATTGTACTCATCCGATATTTTATAATCACCTAATGATTTGATTTGAGTGTTAAGGAAGTGGTTGTGGGCATGTTCTGAAAGCAAGAAGCAAGAGTGCATAGAGTGGTATAACAAAAAACTTAGCAGGCAAAAATGTTTTGTTTGATTCACATTGTTTGCAAATGTCCCATAAGTATAGAGAATATTTGTATTCAGAAATGAAGTACTACAAGCTATTTTTGAGCATGAACAGTAAAACATCATACGTGTGTTTAGTAAAAATGGCTTTCCAAATCCCAGACTGTTACTTTAAAGCATGGAAAATCCTGAGCTCTGTCTGACGGCCTTCTTTGTTTTGATGCTTGCTTGTATCTTTTCTTGTCCTTAAGTGGTGGTCATGGTGAATTTTCCTGTTTGATGTTTCAGCTCAGGCGAATGCGCTCACCTGTGTGACGAATTACTGGCTCACCATCGATTGCTTTTTAAAACCCACAGCCATTCCCAACAGAAGTGAAACAACCTCATACTGGCTGGAATTCGTTTTACAGAACAAACAATTGTAATGATTCGCAAATGAATATAATGTACAGCATCATTATCTTCTGTATTCATTCACAAATCTCATCTTTTTTTTGCTTTTCTCTCACACACAGGGTCTATAACTGTTCACTTACACTAAGAGAGGATGATTACAATTGCATGTTCAAAGCAAGCAAAATTCCATATCGGAATTCATTTGCAGATTACCATTATTTTGTTGTATCACTTTGTTATTGGGAGAATGGCCTTAAAAAGTCAGTACTGGATTCTAAATATTACCCATCAAAACATAGTAAGTGGCAAATGGAATACATGTGTGACATCATGTGATACACAATCTGCCATACTGTAGCAACCAAGCAATGGATAAGGTGATAGGCCTTTGGATATTAACTTTTGATTACATTTACAGTATATATATATATATATATATATATATATATATATATATATATACACATATATATATATACACATATACATATATGTGTGTGTGTGTATATATGTATATATGTATGTATGTAATATTTACATTGTCATTTATATTGAATAGTTATTTTTACTGCCTTTCAAAACAACAGATGTTTTAATTTTTAAACATATTTCATTCACAGTCAAACCACTTACACCAAATAATTTAACAGTGAGTAAAGCAGACAGAAACTATACCTTTAAGTGGACGAGTGGATACGAGAAACACACACTTAATTACGTTTTGCCCTTTGAATACAAATTATCATACCACAAAGAGGGATATCCTGACAGTGTAAGTCTCAACAAGTACTTTCTTATAATCTCTGTTCATAACCTGAAGTCAAATTTACATTTGCAAAGTAATGGCTGCTTTAAAAACTAACATCCTTTTAAACTTTTGTTCTTTTAAGGCATTATCTGTGCATGTAAAAGGAACAGAGTTCAATATTTCAGAAGCAGAATTCGAACCAGGTACTCAGTACACTGCTAAGGTACGCAATGAAATCTATCCTAATAGTGTCTATGATGGGACAAGCAGTCACTGGAGCTCTGCCGTCAAATGGAACACCTCACACAAAGGTAAATATGGAGTGAGTGGGAAAAAATGGAGTGGTATGGTTCAGTACAATTTCAGTGGTGTGAATTAATATCTGATAAGGGATCTGTCTGATGTTGCTTCATGACATTTGTTAGACTGATACTGCTCTTATGTAGTTTAACACTAGTTCATGGAGGGGAATTAGTTGAGTGAATTCAGTATCTGACAGGTTGAGTGTTGAGGTTTATTAAGTGGTTCAGTTTAAAATCAGATTTTCACAATTATCAGCTTACATAATATATAATATAGTCCATCAGCCAAGACATGTTTGATGTGTGAAGTTTGCTTCTTTAGTTCTGCACTGGAGCTATAAGGGCAATGTAATGTAATGTAATCTAATCTATATCCAAAAAGTTGGGAAAGTATGTAAAATATTAATGAAAACAGCAGTGACTTGTTTGACTCTGACTTATCTTATGAGCTTTATATGCTTCTTCCAAATTTGATGCCTACAACTTGTTCCAAAACAGTTATGGCAGGAGCAAGTTTGCCATCACTTTTCCTTTTAACAACACTTGGATTATAAGGCGCAAAATATGGCAACTTAGGTCTCATACGGTTGCAGAGCTTAAGTTTTTGTCATTCTTCAGTTATACAAGTTTCCAGCCAGGGAAAACTTCATGTCATATTTTATGCCTTATAATGCGCCAATGGGAGACATGCCCCTCTGCTTTCTTGTGTCTTGGCCTTTACCCAGTTGGACCCCTCCACTACCACTAAAACAGAATTTGTTTTGCCTGTTGCAGAACCTCAAAATCTAACAATATGACAATTTATCCAACAGCATTCACACATACTGCTCAATCTTCACTCACAGAGCACAATCTAGCCTTGCTTCCATCTACAGCCGTGATGGTTATTCTGATTTGTTTGGCGGTGGCAGTAACCTTTCTGCTGTTATACCCTGTTGCAAGGTAACTACGGAAAAGTAGTTAATTAAACATCTGCTACATTAAGTTACCACACACAAACTTAACTACCATTTCTGTCAACACAGAATGAAGATCAAAGATATCATTTGGGTGGCAACGCCATCTCCAAACTTCCAATCACTTTTGCAAAATCATCAGAGCAATATCAAGGTAGGATGCCGCTCTTTAAACTGACTTTCAACGCAAAATTTGCATCAGCATGGAAATTATAAACACTACATGTCCAAATGTTTCCCGACACCCCTTCTACTTAGTGAATTTGGTTAATTTAATGTGCACCCATTGTTGACACATGCATTCAGTTGCACACACAGAGCTTGTATAATCTCTATAACAAAGATCTGCCGGAATGAGACACTGTGAAGCATCCGCACATGAGCCTTGGGTCACCATGCCTGATGCCAAGCGTCCGCTACATTGTAAGAAATAGAGGTGCTGTGCAGGTTCATCAAGGTACAAACAGTGTAAATGTACCCTCACAATGGTTTTATGGTCCAATTGTTTACCTTAAATAAGTTTTTTTCTAGGTGAGAAGTACATATTTCTACCTTTTCATAACCTCATGTTTTAATACAGAGCAATAAAATAGATGAGATGGGGTGTGTGGAGTCAATACAACTTAGAAAATATGATTTCAATGGATTATGGTACAATTATGTTCCCTAACTAAATGTACTGAGATGTACCCTTGAGGTACATCCCAGTGACAAGAGGGGTACTGCCCCAGTGACAGTTTTGTACCTTTATTTCTGACTTGGGATGAGTTGGAATAGCATTCGTAATCCATAACAAATCACCCATCAGTACCTGACCTCACTAATGCTCTTGTGGCTGAATGCAATCAGCAATGTTCCAACATCCTTCCTAGAAGAGTAGAAGCTGTTACTGCATTTATGAGAGTGTATATCACATATATTAATTACCTTTTTGATTCGTAGGATTGGGTGCCCAAAAGTCAAGTGCAACAAATCTACAGTGAAGAAATTTCGACAATTGACGCGATAACAGAGATCACAGCTGTAGAGCGGGATCAAGAAAAGATCTCAAGCATGTATGTCACACCCCAGTATCAGACCCCTTACGTTGGCCCCTCAGCAGAAGTCTGGGCCCCCTTACAAAAGTCTGACACACACAGTGTTGCTAGTATATCTTGTAAAGATCTCGACTTCCTACCTGAAGAGTCTGCAGTTGAAGAGCCCATGCTTTGTTTGACCATGTTTGAACCAATTGCTGTTGAGGGTTTTTTGTGCATGGACGACCTGGAGCTCGGTCATGAGGACCTGGAGCCTACGGAAACGTTGACCGTCACTCCAAAACCTGTATGTTTTACTCAAAATGGTTTCACTCAAAATTATTGCACCTTGACTAACACCCCCATTGGTCTTATTCCCACGTTTACCACGGGGCCTTGTAATCCTGAACTGGTGCCAGCTGCTAATGCTTCAAAAGAGCCGTTATATGAGCAGACAGAAGAGAATTCATCAGAACTGGTTACAGTGACTCTTGACAGTTTGCAACTGTCTATGGAAGATTGAGCATATGCTCATATTGTCTCAATGAATTGGTCCCTTGGACTTAAATCTCACCAAACCATTACAAAAACATTTACCCAATAATCATGTGTTAATAATCCACTTTGAGCTCTCACCCAAGACAATTAGGATTCTGGCCATTTACAACCATATGCCGCCCGTCTATTTCATTTGCAAATGTATTGTTGAAAAGGCTTTTATCAAGTGATGTGCTGCCCTCTACTGGCTAAAATAATACAACACTTGGCTAAGTTTTTATTTTTGCATAATAATAGACATAGGTTTTAATAAGGTATGTACTCTTACAGTAGTTTTAGTTTTGCTCCATTGATTTCCTGTTTTTGTTGTTGTTTTTTTTAGTTTATTACTGACTTACAAAACTCTTTATAATCCTTCACCCCTTTATCTTATACAGTAAAGCTTTTGGGACCTTTATACAGTAATGACTCTGTCTAGTGTTCAGGTGTGAAAACACTTTAAATATCCCTAAAATGATACTGAGAACAAAATGAGATCTTAACAGACTTTGGGAGTGTTCTCCTCCCAGCTATGGGAAATGGCTCAATCTGTTCTTTGCTTTAAAGCTCTTTTAAAGGCACATTTTATGTCAGCTTTAAGTGGCTTTACTATTGTGTAGGCTATGTTTCTTTCTTTTTACTTATGAACAGTTGCTCAATCTCAATTTCCTCTTTCTTGTGGTTAATGTCATAAATGTATGTTCTTTTTAGTTTACTTATTTGGAGAGAAAATAATACATACATACATAATGAAGCAGTTCGTCTGTGATATATTTTGCCACTCTTCTGGTTTATACAGGACATTAGATGGTAATAAAGTGTATTATCATTACTATTTCTTATTATTGCAACAACTTTCAGTTCACAAAATATGTAACATGACAAAGACAGAATAAATATGGATGACAGGAATACATTCTGTAAACAACTTACAGACGATATAAAACAGAAAGAAAGTTATTCATTATATCATCATACATTCTAATACTTTTCTGAAACTTTTCTTGTTATTTACCAATCGAAAAGTCTTCAATAGTGAGGCAAAGTCTGTTAAGAAGATATCAAACTTGAGTATTGCTGTGGAAAATCTGCATTTGTGTACTTTGTATTTACTTATTAAAATATTTTCAGTGTACTCCACATCTAAATCTGTATATAAGAACTAGCTTATTACATCACATAACTTTAATTTAAAGGTAGTATTTGTTTACCTCACAAAGAAAATTGAGAAGTCTATTCAAAACGCAGAAACAAAAGGACAGTCAACAAAAAGATGAGGTATGGGCTCACATGACTTGACAGAAGGTGCAGCTAATATTGTTGTTTTGGAATTTAGCTACTGTCTCATTTGTAGGTATATACTGTAAAGGATCTTCAAATGCACTTCTCTAGATTTACTGGGGATGCAAAATGAGTAGGGTAAAAGCCATGCTTTTTCCAGCTATTATTATTATTATTATTATTATCATTGTTATTATTATTATAAGCCCCTGTGTTGTTGTGTAGTGACGTCACACTTGGAAGATGAGGGCGTTGAGGCAGCCATCAGCCAGGGCTCTCTAATGTCCACATTTCTAACAAATCTGCCTGAAAACTTCCATGGCAAAGACCAGTAGTCAAATAGTGAGTATAACGAGAATCATTCCATCTCTGATCAAATAAAATAGCGTCAGCGCAGCGCTTAGCTTAGCTTTCCTCTCCGGGGACTGAACAGCCGTCTCATTTCATTGCAGTGTCAAACTAGTAAGGTCGGCTAGCTCGCTAAGCTTGATCAGCTAATCAGCTGGGTGAGTAGTGTTTTGGGGAGTGGTTGTTGACTACTATTTGCGCCAATTCGCACATTTTGCACCCGGCATGTTCGTGTGAAACACATGGAACATGTCTGTAGTTAAATGTTTGTGGCAGTGTCTCAAACTCTTGATGGTGTACTTTATTCTTGTAACAGTAACAGAAGGAAAGCGCTTGTTGTCGGCGTTAACTTTGAAGCTAGCTCACAGGTTAACAACAAACAATATGGTGTAGGCATACACTTAACTTGGCCGGCTGGGCTTGTTGTGTGTTATTAAAGTAACAGCTTTTAAGCAAAAACGGATGTAGTGGTCATTCATTTGACCTTTAAACTCCCTTCGAAACCCGAAACCGTGTAGTTTAACGTGTGAGTAAGCTAGGTTAGCTAGCTGTGGTTCACATCCGAACAAGCTAACTGGCTGTGTAGAACCTGCATGGGCAAATGTGTTAGCGCAGCTAAGGTTAGCTAAGCTAGAGTAACATCACCAATTCATTATACACCGAAATGGGTCACATTTCGTTTAGGTTCCAGCTGTTTTCATTTGCTGTTTGTTTGCTTATCACCTCAAGAAGTGAAGTTAGTCGAAGTAGCATGTAAAAGTGGCTGCTTTGCTGGTGGAGAGCTGAGAAGGGGGGTAAAGGGGTTTTCACATTTTGTAAACAGAGCGAGGCATTGTGGGCAGTTACTCACCACCTGAAACAGCGTTCTGTTCAGCTCAGCTCAGCTCGTTTTTGAGGTACTGTGGACTTTAGCTTAGAGGTATTTTTCGAAATCTGAACGTAATTAAAAGAGTAAGATGTAGACAAAGTCATTCAGAGAGGTTTAGTGTGAAATGCTCCTTTCTAGAGAAACTTAGCGAGTCCGAATTGTTCATAGTGGTAGTGATAGGAACCAGACGTCCAAAGAGTTTAATGCATTTAAAAGCTGCCTCGCAGAAAGTTACTACATTAACTATATGACATATAAAAACAATATATTTTTAAAAAGCTATTCATGATGGAGGGGTTCATGCAGGGCATTGTAGACCAAAACAGACCCCAGATTTACCACTATTTTACCATTAACAACATCAGAAGATGCGACATGCGTAGGTTCACTGGTGGTTTTAGATAGTAAGTAAAATGGCTGTATTTGTGTTGCAGACAATGTGACCCCTGGTTTCTATCACCACCACTATAAAGCAGTCTAAGTTGGCAGGTTTCTCTACAATTAATCATTTCACATCAAACCACTGTGAATGAATGTATATATCTCAGTGACTGACTTACATGAAATTTTGAAACATCGATGGAATTTCCCTTCATCACAATATTTCAGCATACATAAAGTACTCCTAGTGCTGCATTTAAAAGCTGCCATCTGTTTTTTATTCAGTATGTCGCATACCGCATTGCACTAAATCTAATTAAGCTGGACTAATTATGCTGTCATTGTACTGAAACATGCAGTTGGTCAATGTTGTTTAAAGATGCAGTGTGTAAGATTTAGTGGCATCTAGTGGTGAGGTTGCAGACTGCACCCAACTGAATGCCCCTCCCTTACTCCTGCCCTTCCAAGCATGTAGTAGAACTACGGTGACCGTCATTTCTTTGACGACAAGGATTCCCCCTCCCTTGCTTTTTCTTGTGCTAAATAATAAGTATGATCTTCCATATGTCCATCACTGGCGGCACCCACTGATTCTTCTTCTTTTTACGTCTTCCAACCGGTGCTCGGGCGCCACTAAAGTCTTAGACTTCGGCGTAAATACACACAAGGCACTCTCTAGAGCCAGTGTTTGGTTTGTCTGTTCTGGGCTACTACAGAAACATGGAAGCCCCTGTTGGAAGAGCATCTGCTCCATATGTAGATATGAAGGGATCTAAGCTAATTCTAAGCATTCTAATCATTCTAAGCAAATACAGTTCACACACCAGCCTGTGCTACAATTTATAGTAGATGTTGGGTAGTAGGGATGGGTGATGGCAGTGATACTGTGTAATATGGAGGTTGCTATCCCAATACCAATACTGATAATTTTAGAACTTGTTTGTATATAAAAAGGGGAAACTTTGTTATATCTACAGTGAAAATGGTAAATGCAATAAAATATATTGATAGTCTTTGCATTAGTATAAGCTAAACATACCAATCTACGTCTATATATGTGCGTTCCTCAATCCCATTATTGTAAAATTGTACACCTCAGTAAATAATTGCTATTCCATTCAGTTTAACAACAGGTGTTACAATAGCTGGATATTAGGCCTATGACTATAAATCTGGACAATAACTGTGTTTGAGAGGCTGAGGAAAATAACTTTTCACAGCATCAACTAAACATTTAATTTCATTAAACTTTGTTGAAGGGAACCCTGTCTGTTGAGACTTGTGTGCTTTATAATAGTGTACATGTCCAGCACTATTAAATTTGATGGGTAAACCAAGTGGAAATGTTTTGTTTATTATAAAAAAATATCATAAATAGGCAAAATCCCTCTACCAGTCAGTCGCTATTGTTGCACTAAGGTAATGTTATATGGTTGCACTGGAGTTAGTCCTACGTAAAATAAGACAATCAAAAGAGTTTTTCTCTTGGGTATTGTCACAGTCTAGCTAAAGTCAGAAAGGCTGAATGATATATTTGATTTAAATTAGATATTAGATGATAGAGAGCAACCATTGATGCCACGACAAAACTAACAGCCTATCAGTACAGGGATTTAGTCTATTTTTAACAATAAATAAAGTATTTTGCTTAGTTTATACAACATATTTTAATAGCTTTGGACATGTAAGCCTTATTGAGCAGCCAGGCTTTTCTTTAAATAACATACTTGTTTTATTAAATGATTTTTTGTAAGAATCAACTCATTTATTCTAAATGAAAAATCCATAAAGAAGCCAATATTCCCCTATACCATGAGAAGCTGACTCTATATGATGTTTTATTAATGTAATATGAGTGAGGAGCATGTGGAAAAGCCTTACATGTTTTCCGTTGTAGTTGTTCATTACAGTGAGAAGGCTATCATTTGCACCTGAATAGTTTCTGCTAGAGGGGGTAAAATTTAGGGTGGAGCAAGTTAGTGTCAGCCTTGCTCCATGCAAAAATGAACTGGAACTCCCTTCTTGATGGTCGTGTGATCTTGAAGGGGAATCCCCTTAAAAACAGTCTTGAGAAAGGAGCAAACATAATCCCTTCATGTTGAACAGAGTGCCACACTGCAGTGCTGGAGGGCCACAGCCGTACAGTGTTTACCAGGGGTGTAACAGTCCTCTAAATTCATAATTCAATTTGATAAGAGATGATGGTATATCTATTATATCTATACGGTATATCTGTTGATAAGATATGATGGTATATCTATTCAATATTAAAATAGAAAAAAGTGCCTGAAAATGTGCCTTGTAAAAATGTGGATGAAAACACTGTAAAAATGTTATTTAACGAATGTTTCTGTCTTCAGTTTATTAAAGCATTCAACATTATTAAAGTACAATATTTGAGACTTTATAATGGCACAGTTGAGTTTTATTCAACAGCTGGGATAGGCTCCAGGTCCCCCCGCAACCCAGGAGCATAAATGTTTTAGAAAATGTGTGTGTGTGTGTGAGTTTTATTCAGACCTCTTTCTTAGCAGTAAACAAATACTGAACAAAAGCTATGCCACAGGCTGCGTTCAGACGGTGGAGCAAATTCTGCAAAAAAAAAAAATCCACATCTGAATCGCGTGGAATCCACCTGTGATAGCTTTTACTAGGTTCTACTACATGCTTGGAAAGAAAGGGGGGAGAGGGAGGTATTCAGTTGGTTGCAGTCTGTGACCTCACCTCTAGATGTCACTAAATCTTACACACTGCACCTCTTAATACACCTGGTTCAATTCAACCGTTAAATCTCTGCAGAGATGTGGCCCTCCAGCACTTCAGTTGGATAACTCCAGCACTGCAGTCTGCTGCTGAGCTATGCTGTAGTTGTGGGTGCATTTTTATATCTGTGGGTTATTTTTTTGATGCATTTTCATCAGTACATATTGTTAAGTAATTATTTTATCAAATGACACTGCTACATTTGTAGAACCATACTTTCTGTGCAAAATTAATTTATACCCTAAGAATAAGAATATCCCCTAAAATCTTGATTTTCAGCTGACCTATTTTGTGCAGTCCTGACTTCTATTTTACTAAATAAATACAAACATTCAAAATGAACCTGAACATAACTTATTTTGTAGTTTCCTTTAACAGTCAAGGAGAAAACCCAATCAAATGGCTATTTTTTGTACACATTGTTAACATTATATTTGTTGCCTACTTAAGTTTGTCTCATTGTCACATGACCTCCACCACATGATGTCATTTGTTGAGGAAAAACATGTTTGAAGGACTTTTGTTTTGTCCTCTTTTCTTCCCAAACATTGGTAAAAAGCTGAGTCTGAGTGAAGAGTGGATAGATTAATGGTCAACGCCAGTATCATTGATTAATTTAAATAAAAAATGATTAATAAAACATTATGTAATATGTATGTAAAAGCAAATCCAGTGAAGTCAACATATTGGACTTGTCTTTGCTTGTCCTATTCAACAACCATGATATGTACTATGATAATGTAATACAAGTTCATTTTTACCTTTTGGTAACTCTTCAAACATTAGATTTAAGTGGAGAAAAATGAATAAAGGCAGATTTGTTATGTTATATATACATTTGATACTAACATATACATACACAACATAAATGTACATACATTTAGAAATCTATGCCTGACCCTTTTATGATATATGCGCATATGTGGCCATACATCAACTTTCTCCATTGGAGACAACATTCAGCAATTATGCTGTTTGGCATGTTGGAATTGTGGATGGTTTCTTAGAGTCTTCTAAAAAATACTCTTCATAATGTTTTTTTAGATATTTTTCTACTGAGAGTGAGAATAGCAGCAGTGTTTTTTGGACACAGGTTAACATAATATGTACCCTCTTGTGCGGTGGCTCTGAAATCTGTGATGGGTGCTGCTTATCCCCAGTGATTTGATGTGGAATGACTCATACATGTTTGTGCTGTGTTTTACTTTGCAAAAACACAGTATGCAAAAACACAGCACACATGGGGTTACTGGGCTTGTCAGAGTCTCAGTTATTCAAGCTGTATATATTTAAAGGGGCTATTTACATATTTGAGTTGGGAAATATGACTATATATGCAGGCTAATCTTTATCAAGGCAGGAGTTTATTTGTATAGCACCTTTCATACACAGCAGCAATTAAAAGAGCTTCACACAAAATCAAGGCATTACATAATAAAGCTGATGATGTCCTGAGGTCTAGAACCTCAGAAAGGCAATTGCAAAAATATTTACAAAAGTTACAGTGCATTGCAAGGATAAAAGACAAAAATATAATAATAAATGAGAAATAATTATAAGAACTCATCATGGCAAATGACCTTATGATACACATTTGTAGCAGCCTGGCCACTTCCTATTTCTCCCACTATGTCAAAAACATGACTGCAGAACACCAGGGGGCGCCCGCGAGCAAGTCTTAAATAAATGGTGACTGGTGACTGTGAATTCCCAAGCTAATGGCAATGCTAATGACAAAGTGCATTGACTTTAGACAGCAAGATATGGTCTGGGTAAATGATAAAAACAGCTAAATTAAATGTTTTAATATGTTTTTTACTCTTTTCTCGAGTAAAGGCAGTGTGTAAATCATCTTTGTCATTTATAACAAGATTTCTTATTCTGTACAAATTGGTCATAAACATTACAGACCTCTTGTGGTAAATTGTCATTGCCCGACTTCCCTATGTGAAACTAATCCCGTTCAAATAGTACTTTAGAGTCTGTTATTGGCTTTAACAGCAATCTGTGACTCTTCGACAGAGTTTAATCCACTTATTTTCAGCTTTAAGACTGAACTAAATCAAGATAGCGGGCATCTGGAATACTCAAATAATTACAAATTACTTTATCATCTATTAGACTAATATTACTAATGCTCTTCTCACAGAGTTGTTGTGAGGAGTTTTAGTCAGAGTTTTTCCCTCGCTTGATTGAGAAAGGCCTAGAATGACTGTAAGAGGCATGTCAATCATTATTTTGTGACCAGTCAATTTCATATATTGTTATAAAAAAAAAAATTGCAGTTTTAGCCATATGCAAAAGTTCGTGAAATAAGTGAAACTTAGGTTAACATCTTCAACAGAGAACACACGTCTGCACAATTCAGTACACAGTCACTGTTCATTTGCTGAATTTAACATATTGGAAAAAAAACAAAACCTAACATGTGGCTTGTGTAAAAGTCATGGCATATTATATTCTGTATGTTTTTTCTTCTTTCAATATATTAAACTTGGCGTGCACTCAAATTTGCCAAAAAAGCCATATTTAAGTGAGTTCCCTGTAGTGGATGTGCTCATTTGAAAACCAACAAAACATGTAATTTGACCGGAAACCAAAACTTTTTTTTCAGCTTTAGGACTGAATCAAAAAAAAACAACACAATCTACAGATGATCAGGATAAAAGGTTTTGAATTACACATCCATCAGTACCAGTTTTTTCCCATCTGATAGACTAATAATTCTGAGTAAATTTCACTAACGCTCTTCTCGCCACAGAGTTGTTGCAAGCGTTTTTAGTCAGAGTTTTTCCCTTGCTTGACTGAGAAAACTATGCTTAGAAAAGGCTGTGAAAGGCATGTCAATCAATCATTATTTTGTGTCAGGCAATTTCATATAATATTAAAAAAAAACTGATTTACAGATTACAGTTGTATGCAAAAGTTTGTAAAATAAGTGAAACTTAATAAAAAAACGTCCTCTACAGACAACACCATTTCTGCACAATTTAATACACAATTCCTGTATATTTGCTGAATTTAACATGGGAACATGGAAAAAAATAATAAAAACAAATATAAAATGTGCTCTGTGCAAAACTTATGACACATTTTATTCTGTATGTTTTATTTTTATGTTAAATTCAGCAAATAATAAAAAGTGTGCACTAAAATTTGCAGATAAATGTTATATATAAGTTTGTTCTCTGTAATGTTTGTGTTAACAAATATTTACTTCAGCAATCAACAAAACATGTAATTTGACTGGAGGTTTTCAAAATTTGCATAAGACTGTGGAGACAGTCTGTACAGCCAGTGTACAACAACTGCACAGCAACAAGTAGCCAGTTGGACGTCATGTCATTGTGCCATTGTCTTATGTTAATATTTTTACCAATTGTTTGTTTATTTTTCATCCTGTTCCTTCTTCAATAGTTTCTTTCTTTGCAAGCATTGAATTAAAAAAAACATTGTGTCATTTTTAAAATGTTGCTCTTATGTTTTGCTAGTGCATCTTGTCTGTTGCAACTTCTTCACAAACCTTACTAAATATCTAAAACAAAATATCATAATATATATCACATATTGTGAAAATGCCTTTGTGTATCATGATATATATATATTTTTGCAATTTCGCTCAGTCTTACTTCATACTTCTTATTACCATTTCATTTTTTTGTTTATAATATTTTGTTCAGAATACTGTGAACATCTTGAACCTATGCTGACCTGACCCGACCCAGATTGTCTTGTTATTGAGCCTAAATCCAGTTCTGTATACAGTAACTCCTTCAGTTCTGAGAGAAGCTGCCTGTGTTTGGGAGTTACAAGCTAGGGTGGGAAAAGCCCCTTTGGTTTCTGTGGTTGAGTGTGTTTGACAAATTATTGTTGTAGAGTGGTGCTCTCTGTGGCAGGTGTCTGGAAAGTACCAGCCTGTACACACTAATAACAGAACCCTCACAGAACGTGGCTTGTTTTGCTACTCTCACAAACAAATGAGGACTGATTGACTTGAAGCAGGGAAGTGGCCCTTCTGTAATTTGCATGGCCACCAGGTCAGAGACTTTTTTTTAAATAAACTATGTTTATTTTTGAAGCTGGTACTGCAGTTTTCTTTCCCTGAGAGGGGTTTTTGTTTAACGGGTTGACCGCCAGCATTTTATTGATGTATTTTTGTGAATGGAGTGGAAAAGTCACATGCTGCCTTGTTTCTTGTCGTCGGATTCCTCTTTTGAAATGCCCTAATTCACCTCCGGGCTAATTTCTAAGTGTCTTATAAGAGATTTTAGCTTGTAGTCTCTGTACACTCAAGTAATTGTACTTTAATACACTATCAGAAAAAAGAGTACTGCCTGGAAAAAATTGTTCCCCCGAGGTACAGTGTAAATGTACATGGTCAGTAATAAGCCAGGGAGCCTAAATTTGTATTTTCTATCTAATTAGGTTCATTTTGTTCTTGCTGGCAAAACAGTAGACATGTACTAAGTGAACCCTTTAAATATTGTTCCAATGACCAAATAATGACCTTTATATTTTCCACTGTATTTCTCTCCTCTCAATGTAAACTGGGCGGTCCAAATCATGGGTAACACTTCCGTAAGCATTTCCTACCAATCACAGGCCTGATGTCTCTTGCTCCGCCCCCACAAAACAGTTTTAGAGTCAGAGAAACTTAGCGAGCTAAAGCTAACACAGGATAAACCAAAGCTAGCGAGCTAGACCACCAGGCTGTAGCTGCCTGTCATCCGTTCATTTGTTTACCCGTACACGAACGCGTCTTTCGTGCGTTCCTTCTTTCATGTGTTGCTTCTTCCGTTTGTTCGCCTGTCTGTCCATCTGCACGTCTGTTCGTCCGTTCCGTCGCACGTTGCTTCGTCTGTCTGTTCATTTGTGACTTTTTTCGTTCAGTTAGCGTCACATAAAAGCTGAATGATGGTTTTAGGTCTGTATGTTTGGTCGAGCAGGCTGGGAGTGCTGGACAGAGAGCTGTCAATCAAACTGCTCATTAGCCACGCCCACCTAGTTCTCAGATGGGTCTGATCAGCAGTTTTTAAGCTGTGTTTCGTCATATGTTTAACTTATCTTATATTTTTCATTCAAGCTTTGTTAGATGTTTAATATAACATTTAATTGAATGTCATACAAACATTTTCAGTATTTTCCTCTGTGTCCCCTGTGACTTTAAAGTAATGTTGTGATGAGGGAAAAAGCGACTCCAATTTCCACTTACCCGTAAGAAGTTGATCAGACAAGTTTGTTGTCCAAAATGAAGCTTTGGTAGCTGGAGCTACGAGGCTAATGTTGCTAACAAACACAGGAGTCATTAACCAACCAATTTTTTCCCCGTAAATACATCCCCAAAACATCTCTCAACCCTCGTCCAGGTCTTCACTAAGGTTGCGCAGACTTGTTGATGTGGTTTAGAGCTCAATATGCATTACTTTAAATATAAAAATGAACAAAACATAGCTAGACGTAACTGTTGTTTATTGCTGACAGTGCCATATTGTACCTTAACCCCAAATTTACAAGTTTGTGCAACCTTAAGGAAGACCTGGGTGCAGTTTGAGAGCACTGAGGGGTGTGTTTATAATGTATTTTGGAAATGTGTTTATGGAAAAGATAGTGTTTTTGGCAACGTTAGCCTTGCAGCTGCAGTGGTAAACTAAAGAAGCAAAATTTGGATGCCAAACATGCCTTGGCTGATTGACTACATCTGAGGTGAGGGGAAAATTTGTGTAATTTTGGCAAACCATTCTTTTAAGGCCCAATTGTGTATCCGAAATAACTATTAAAGGTTCACTTTCCTGAGGGCTAGGTTTATATTTGTACTTTATCGTAACTTTGTTTATGTGTTAGACTCTGCATAGAGTAAAATTATAAATAAAAAATAAATAAATTATAAATAAGTAATTACTGCAATCGAAGACGGTACAATTATGTTTCCTTAGGTACTGAAGATGTACCATTGAGAGTCTGACCCCAGTGACAGCATTCCTGCCCTAAAGGTTCTGAAAGTATACCATAGATCTGTACTTCACTCAAGTGTTATTGAAGCCAAATACTTGTATTCTTTCTCAGTTACATTTCCAAGAGAAAAAAAAAAAGTTTTCATTTAGACTTTCGAAGTACTGGATTCAAATCTCATCGGTCAGGCTCTTTTTCTATATTTTTTCAGTCGCGTTCCAGAGTGCACTTTAATAACCTCTTGTAATAAAGCATCCAAACAAATTCATATCATTGTAAAATGAAACTGCGACTATGCCAATTCATCTTTGCGTAAAGATCAGTAATCAGTAACGCCCGTTAATCACCACACCACCCACCACCTAAGAAAACATGCTTTCACTCTTAAACTTATCTGGTAAACCACTTACTTCTTGCTTTTAGTTACTTGAGTATGTTTAAATGTTGACAGTTTTTTGACTTTCGCTTAAGTATATTGTTGGTTTTATTTTTTTTAATTACATAAGATTTTGACACAGTACTCACTTAAGCACAGTTTATCTGTATGTTTTCCATATCTGATGATCCATGTAATTAGATACAGCACACATTATCAAGGTTATAATAATTCCTTAAACTGCAGGCTATTCAGTTAATGAGACTTACTATTCAGTAACTTTTCTGATTAGTCGCTATATAGTAGGAAACTAACATGTAAGTTAAGTGAGAAATTGAAAAAGACACAAATTTTTTTAGGTGTTAATCAAAATAAAACAAGAGCTCATTTTCTGTGTTCTATATCCCATCATATTACACAGATGGGCATAAACATTGAGCGTTATGAATGCTTTGGCATGTTGTGAGGCAGAAAAAAGATGAAAGAAAAAAGAAAAAGAGCCCTTGAATAGCCCTTATTTTCCAAGCATGGTTCAGCCGGCCTATCCCTGCTTCTTAAAGGGCTGAAGGAAATGTCTGACTTGGAGCTGCACCTGTAGCCTAACCGTGCACATAAACAAACCCAGCCCTGCCCCGTGCGGAAGCAGCCTCTGCTTTATCAGCTGCTGCCTCGGCACTTGAAGGCGCACTTGTTCCTCTTGGTGTGCGCGTTTGTGCGTGTTTTTGTGTGTTTATGTGTCTGTGTGTGAAACGGCTCTCTCCTCTGCCCTGCCAGTACGATGCTGCTCTCACTCAGCCCAGCACGGCCCCGCTGTGCTCCCAGGCTCCTCTCTGCTCGCTGAGGGTCCGGCAGAGCCCCAGCTGCCCGCAGCCCGTCGGCATGGAGGGTCCCACTGAGCCCACTACACAGAGCCCGCAGCCTCAGCGCAAGAAACGGCCTGAGGACTTCAAGTTTGGCAAGATCCTCGGGGAGGGGTCATTTTCAACCGTGAGTCATTTTATTTTGCAATGTCATGACACTGCATTTGATCTGTGGACATGGATTAAACATCATTTTAATGCTAAATCACTTTTGGTGTTACAGTTTATCCTTACTGTTGGACTGAATTGCAATATCACTGGTGTTCTTTTTTATCCAATTATGCTTTTTCTCCCCCCTTCCATAACATATTGGGCCAGTGTTTCATATCTTCGCTGTTCAAAAAATGGTGAATTTACAGGAGAAGGCAAAAATGTTCTTTACATTTAATGTAAGTTAATGTAAAAGTTTTATTCAAAGCAATTTTGGAGCATTTTCATCATGAAATCTTCAATATTGATTTTGCAGTTAAGTTTGTTAGTATGTAAAGTACCATTTCAAATGTTTATAGAGTCGGCTTAGGCTTGAACTGGCCCAATACAGTGTAGAAGGGGACAGAACATGACTCCAGTTGCTCAGCATATAGGCGTCTTAACATAAGCCTGTATTCCACTAGCAGTATTTCAGAAAATGTTCACAATCATTTTATACCGATTTTCTTTCTAGTCCTATTGATTACATTTGTTTTTGAATGCCTTTTTTTGTTTCCAAATTTCCAGGTTGTTCTAGCGAAAGAGTTGTCTACAGGAAAGGAATATGCAAGTAATGTCTGTTTAACTTTCTATATACACATATGAGTGGTTTTGTTCCAAAGTGCACTGAGCACCACTTTTATGAATGTTTTTGTTTTTTTTTTTACCCATGATGTCCATTATTGGGAGTGGGCTTTACACATACAACACATATCAATACTATATTATGACTAACACCACCTTTATTAGTGAAATAAACTTGTTTTAAATGCCAGTTGTTATTCTTTTCAGACCTCTTTATATCCAAAACTTTTCCTATGCATATACAGCATTTTGGAATGAAACTCTTCATATGTAAACACTCAATAACCTTTGTTTTCGCTTGTGTATTCGTTCTTACGTTTGGCCAATTTATGTAATTAAAATGTTGTTTATTTGTTATTTGTCTTCAGTTAAGATTCTGGAGAAGATGCACATCAGAAAAGAGAATAAAACGCACTATGTGAAGAGGGAGAGGGACATATTGTCGAGTTTAGATCATCCCTTTTTCGTAAAGCTCTACTTCACATTTCAAGACCCTGAAAAATTATGTATCCTTTTTGGCATTGTGAGTGCGAATAACTGCTGCGCTTAGCTGTGTTTGGATTTGCTATCATTATTATTTTCCTCCTTAACAATGCTGTGTCAAGATTTTGGACTTAGTTATGCAAAGAATGGCGAGTTGCTTCGATACATTCGCAAAATAGGCTCTTTTGATGAGACTTGCACAAGGTTCTACACTGCAGAAATAGTGTGTGCTCTTGAGTATCTGCATTCAGTAGGAATTATTCACAGGTAAGCTGCTGCTGAGGGATTTTTGTGGATGTTTTTTGGAGTTTTTCTTTATTTGTTTTGGCCATTCTTGACTATTTTCTGTCCATTTCCCCTTCCTAGGGACCTGAAGCCGGAGAATATTTTACTAAATGAGGAGATGCACATTCAGATCACAGATTTCGGAACTGCAAAACAGTTTTCCTCTGATGGTCCTCAAAGTAAGGTGGAATCTATGAAGGAGGGCTGTTTTTGTTCACTTCTACTTCCCTCTTCTCCAGGCAATGTTTACTCCACTGTTGTAGTTAACTTACCTTAACCCTGCTGTAGGTCAGAGATAAGCTGGCCTTTGTTATTTATAGATACATTCACCAACCGCCCCCCACCCCCCCCAGTGCTCCAAAACCAAAACATCATAAATATGGGATATACTGTATGCAAACATTTTAAACGAAGAAGGAAAACACATGATGAGTCAAAGCCCTCACTCTGTTTATGCTCATTGCTGTTGTGCATGCTGGAGATACAGTCTTTGCTTTGGTGGATTTGTCACGTATGTTGTGTGTAATTGTTTTTTTTTTCTGGCTTTCCAGCAAGAGCAAACTCTTTCGTCGGGACTGCGCAATATGTTTCTCCTGAGCTGCTGACAGAAAAATCTGCATGTAAAAGGTAGTCTTCCATAACAGATCTCTCCATCATGCCAAAATGTTCTTGCTCATATTCCGTTTATCTTATTTATTTTATTTATTTCACCCATTGTCTTCTTATTTGTGCTTTTAACTGTGAACACAATTGGTAGAAAAAAATGCATAGTTAACCATAATTGACCAAAATACTCTTTTAAATATTAAGTGAGAGACCTGAAGCTGCACATGTGTAATTCTATTCTGTTTTTTTTTAAACACATATTTTAAAAATGTTGTCATTTAAAAATGCACCAGCATGCTCATTTTCTCTCTTGTTTGCTTTCAGTTCGGACCTCTGGGCGTTAGGCTGTATAGTTTACCAGTTGGTGGCCGGATTGCCCCCCTTCAGAGCAGCGTAAGCCCCTTTATCTTGCCTTCCCTATTTTCTCTATTCCTGCATCTCTGTTACACCAAGCAAATATGACTTTGCACTTTGACTGTTTTGCTGTAGAGGGACCATTGTTGTAATTGCTGTTTTTTTCCTTCTTCTTCTTTTTTTTTCTTAATAAGAAACGTGGTGTGAAATAACAGGAAGTAATGGCTTTGGTGTTTATGACTTGTTTGTGTAGAGAGTCTGAAGGCTCTGAGAAAACCCCAACCACCACGTCACGTGGCCCACTTGCCTCATGGTTACACTACAACCAGCAGATTGTCTTGGATGGCCGTTAAAAACATAACACTCGTAGCCATGTGACTGTACATTCACCCTGTTCATTGGAGCCATCTCTTTAAAGAGATCTCAGTAGGGCCCCAGTGTTTGAAAGCTAGATGCTTTATTGTCTCTGTTCCGTTATGTTGCCTTCTTTCTGTTTGTCTTTTAACAGGAATGAGTACTTGATATTCCAGAAGATAATAAAACTGGAGTATGAATTTCCCGAGAAATTCTTTCCCAAAGCTAAGGACCTGGTGGAGAAACTATTAGTGAGTTTGTTCTGTTTGCGTCTGTTGACGTTAATAAATTTGGGTTCTGATCGAAAGTACATAGGAAAATCACCAGTGTTGAATTGTGTCTTAGACTTAACCTTCTATGGACCACATTATGAAACAAGCTCAACAATTCTGTACATTAAACCTACAGCAGTGGTTCTCAGCTCCTGTCTTAGAGATTTAGAGCATGGCTCATTCAGCTATTCACCTGTTCCCTGCTCCCAGCACACCTGATCCAGCTCATCAGGTTTTTTTCGAGCCCTTTATGAACTGGATCAGGTATGTTGAGGTAGGGAATAGTGAAAACTATGCAGGACAGTGAGTTCCCATGACTGGAGCTGTGTACTGCCCAATTTGATCATGCACTGATACATGATATTCTAATTATTTTGGAAGCCAAAAATATTATACACCTTTCATCTTATCCCAGATTTAATCGATCAGCCAAGATATGTAGGTGTCCAAATTTTGCTTATCTATTGTAACTCCTGACGCTAACATTGCTAACACACACTAGAAGTCAATAGTCACCCAAATTTTTACCAAAACATCTCTCAACCCGCTCAAACCGCACCCAGGTTTTCAATAAGGTGGCAGAGATGTGTTGATGTGGTCTAGGACACAGTGAAACTTACGGGGAACTATAAAGATGAACAAGCACTTGTGTAGGCATATGGATGCCAAAGACTACATTCTGTTTCTGTTGTTTATTTTTATTAACTTTTAATCTTGAAGTGAAGATATAGGTTTATAAATAGAAACAAGTGTAATCTCAAGTCCATATGTCTGTGTGACGTACTTGAATCTGAGGTCTGATTGTGCAGGGAAGTCGGAATTCAGCACAACATGCATTGTCTAAAATGTTTTGTTCATGAAGTTTTGTTCATTTGTATAGTTCACAGTAAGTTGTGCTGTGTGTTAAACCACATCAGCACGTCTGTGCGATCTTAATGAAGACCTGGACTGAGTGAGGCAAGAGAAGTTTTGGGGGTTAATTTACAGAAAAGATTTAGGTGACTATTGACATCTAGTGTTCGTTAGCTATGTTAGCCTCATTGCTCCGGTTGTAAACAAACACTAAACACGTCTGATTGGATCCATCTGGTGTGAGTTAAAATTGAAAAATGGTGTAAATTAGATTTTTTTGCTGAACTTTTTTCTTCAAAAACATCTATTTCTTTGAAAACATCTTACAGAGACACAACCTACTTTTTTAATTGACTGTGATAGATAAATACTTTAAAATATGTTAAAATATGTTTAAAATATGCTAGCCTTTGATCATGTGTTGCAGAAGCTAGCAGTGCTTGTACATGTTGTAATTCTAACCAGAGAATTCACTTAGATAACAAAACGTAAGTCAGTGTGTCTATATGAAAATGAAAGCAATTAGTGGAAGTTTTTTATTTTTTATTTTATAACTGTCTCTTTTCTAATGTCATTTATACATGATACAGACTTAGAAGTTTAAAGGAAAGGTTTGACAAAAAATAAACTTTACACAGTTTTCTCCTTACCCCAAATGCTGTTATTCAAATTTGGCTACTTCAGTTTTGTAGTGGAACTACAAAACTACAAAGCCCCACTGCAAAACTAGAGAAGCAAATTTCAGATACCAAACACATCTTGGCTGATTAAACACATCTGGGATAAATGGAAAATTGTCTACATCTGTTTTTTTCAGTGAACCATTCCTTTAAATGAGCATTATAGGGGCCGTTTTCTTGAATGTGGATTGATGCCAGTCTTGTCCTAAACTGTGATGCCAGTGGTGTTTCACCATTTGAAAAAACCTATTTAATCCAGTTTAAACCTTAATCTGGGTCTGGGAAAGCAGCCATAAATTAATCATAAATAAGTCAGCTCTAGTGGTTTTACTGTGTGTGTTTTCACTTTCAAAGTGCTTGGACCCCACCAGGCGGCTAGGCTGTGAGGAGATGGGTGGTTACAATCCACTGAAGGTCCATCCGTTCTTTGAGGGAGCTGCATGGGAGAACCTCCACCTGCGGACACCTCCAAAACTAACCCCCTACCTGCCTGCCATGGCTGAGGATGATGAGGAGTACTATGGCAACGTGAGCATAACTAATGTCACATAAACAATATCAGATAGTGACAGTGTGTACAGGTCTTTTTAAACTTTCCTTTTGAAATTTTCTGAACAGTGCTTGAGTTTCACTGTTAAACAGCTGTTTTCTTTGGCTGGATTTTTTTAACATTCAGTTTCATTTTATTTGGCACAAAGTGGAATGAAACGTAGGTTTTTGATAGAAATAGTTTATATAAAGCGTTCTTAAACCCAGCAACGCTCATGAGTTCAGTTCAGTAGAACTTTAGTAATCCTCAAAGAGTAATTGGTCACAATTCTTCAGCTGGCAAGGGGAAAACTCTTGACCGCAATATATATAGTCACCTGAATTCCAGTCAAACTCAACCACCGTGGTGAAAGGCTCGTGGCTCAGTCAAATTCCACTACCACAGTGAAAAGTGTCCCAGCTCATGGCCCAGTCAAACTCCACTACCACAGTGAAAAGTGTCCCAGCTCACGGCCCAGTCAAACTCTACTCTAATGCAGTGAAGAGCCTCCTAGCTAGCAGCCCAGTCAGACACCGCAATGAAACACCCCTGGCGGCCCGGTCAAACATCACTGCCACATGCAAAGTTTCTTGATTCTCATTGGATGGTGGAAAAACTCCTGGGCCAGCAAAGAAAGTTGAAAAGAAACCAAATCACAAACATACCACAAACAGTACAAAGCAAACGAACAAAAACCCAACACCCCAAAATGAACACTGTGGTCTTATACCTGACACATGACACTAGACACACACAGACATGAGCTATGGCTTTAGTCTTAAGTACATTTGTTCTTTCTGGTTTGTGTTCTTGGCAGTAAAGATGGCGATATCTAAACAGCCTGAAATGTAATATAATAAAAAATATACATGCTGATTTGAAAAGCTAAATGTTTCAAAAAACATTTTGATAAACCAGGTGGCCCCAAATACTGATGAGTGGTGTATATGCACAATCTTTTGCCAGTTTTTAGTGTTTTCATACATAATCATCTCAAGTACAGTCTTAAAGAACCTTTACATTTGTGAAATTGAAAAAGATTTCTCACACTCTTACATCTCATGTGCACAAATGTATACAAAATGTTTTTTAACAAAAAGCATCCAGTGAAAAATAGTTCTTCCATGATATCATTTCAAAGAACCCTTTATGGCAATTTTATGTTTAAGAGCATAATGAAATTGCTTCTATTTTGTGTTCTTTTCTAATTAAGTATTTTTTTCATTACAAATTATATTATCAGCATAAAGATTTGAACAGTTTTGAGATATTATATTACTTTATTCCCTGGCTGGGCGACCAGGGTCCTTTCTGTGTGGAGTTTGCAAGCTCTCCCTGTGTCTGCGTGGGTTTCCTCCGGGTGCTCCGGTTTCCCCCCACAGTCCTAAGACATGCGGTCAGGTCAATTGGAAATGCTAAATTGCCCCTGAGTGTGAATGTGTGTGTGAATGTATATCGCTGTTGTCGGAACAAAACCTTGTATCTCCAAAATGGTAGCTTTACAGGAGAAGGAAAAACCTACATTACTTCTAATGTACGTCAGTGGAACCAGACTTTTTTTCCAAGTAATTTTGGGCCATTTCTTTTGGTCCATTCCATTTACACACAATATAAAGGTCAACAGGCATTTTCACATAATGTCAAAAACTGAAAAACGACAAATATGGAGATACGAGGTTTTCTTCCGACAGCAGCGCTATGTCTGTCTGTCTGCCCTGCAATGGACTGGCGACCTGTCCAGGGTGTATCCTGCCTTCCACCCAGTGACCGCTAGGATAGCCTCCAGCTGCCCCCCCCCAACCCAGAAGGATAAGAAGTTTAGGAAGTGTGTGTGTGTGTGTGTGTGTGTGTGTGTGTGTGTGTGTGTGTGTGTGTTTGTGTTTGTGTGTATATTACTTTATGAATTTCTGAATTTTTTTACTACTTGGTTTGTTGCTCTTTATCTTTACTAACAGTGTGACCATTGAAAAATGGCTATAAGCTGATTGAACTAAACAAGCCTCTGATGAGTAGATCAGATGATCAGATGCACCTGAGAGTCATCTGAACACGAACTTAGGATAGGAGTCAAAAAGAAATCTGATCTTTTTGTATAAAGGCCTGAACATGTCATTGTCAGAAATATATATATATATATATATATATATATATATATATTTTGTTTGTTTTTTGGTAAGCATATTAGCTCTGTGCTCATAAGCTGTATGGAATTTCTTTTTGGCCAGTATGATGACCTCTTGAGCCAGTTTAGTAACATGGAAGTGGTGCAGTCCAGCTCCTCTCAGGCTCTCTCAGTACCAGGCATTTTGCTCCCACTGAGGTCCAGCAGCAACATTGAGCAATATATCCATGGCCTGGACAACAATTCCTTCGAGCTGGACCTGCAGTTCTCCAGTGAGGAGAAGCAACTTCTACTGCAGAAACAGACTAGCGGGAACCCTTGGTAGGTGCCAGCATATTTCAGCAACATGGTTGCCTTAGGTAGAACATTGCTTTAGCAGTTTGGTCAGCAAATTTTAAGGGTGAGAGTTAGCTCTGCTGTCTGCATATTTATATGTTCTTGCTATATGTATTTGCATTTTTTACAGGCAAAAAAGGGAGTATGCTTCAGGGTTGATGTTCTTTCAGTTTACTAGGATCAATTTCAGTTCAGCTGATGACCCGAAATTCACCTTGTAGTTGTTCAGATATTAATTTCTTCTGAATGGATGAAATTATAGCATTTAAACTGATCCTCCTTGACTCAGACCAGTCAAGAACATTGTAATAACTTAGCATTATGTTCTTTATCATTTGTGTTTCTTTCTGTTTTAAGGCACCAATTTGTCGAAAATAATTTGATACTTAAAATGGGACCAGTTGACAAAAGAAAGGTGAGCATTTTCCCATTATCTGCACTCTTAAAAAGGATCATTCTTTAAAGTAAAGTTCTTCAGTAAAGAAAATGGTTCTAGATAGAACCTTTTTAAAAAGGGTTGTATATAGCACCAAAAAGGGTTCTTCTATTGTTACCATGTCAAGCTTTTTACAGTAGAAGAGAATTACTCTTTTTGGTGCTATATAGAACCCTTTTCAAAAAAGGTTCTATATAGAGCTATCTACAGCACATTCTCCATCGATCTGAAGAACCATTTCACAAAGCAAATAACCCTTTAATCATGCAAAGGGTTCTTTGAGACTTCATGATTCTATATAGAACCATTTTCTTTACTAAAGAACCCTTGAAGAACCATCATTTTTAAGTGTGTAGTGCACATGCAGTAGGTACATATGACTAACAGTTGTTTGTTATTTGTGTAGAATGTAGTCTTGTTTTGACTTTATCCTTAGAGAGAGCGCCCTCTGTAGTCTGTGGCTTGCAATTGACAGTAGCCTTTTGGCCCAAGGCAGCAGTATGAACTTATTGTTTGTTTTGCTGTATCCTCACAGGGGTTATTTGCTCGTCGGAGGCAGCTGCTACTAACTGAGGGGCCACACCTCTACTATGTGGATCCTGTAAATAAAGTCCTCAAGGGGGAGATTCCATGGTCTCCAGAGTTGCGACCAGAGGCCAAGAACTTCAAGACGTTCTTCGTCCACACGGTACAGATTTAACCACTTTTCACTTCAGAATGTATCCAGCACTCACAGTCATATGCAAAAGTTTGAAAATCTCTGGTGAAGTTAACAAATCCTCTACAGAGAACTTAAAAATGGCATTTTTTGCAAATTTTAGTGCACAATTTCTGTTAATTTGCTAAGTTTAACGTACTTGAAAAATAATAAAACAAATTATAAAATGGGCTATAACGCTTGCACAGGCCACATTTTATGTTAAGAGTAATTGTGCAGAGGACGTTTGCTTATTTTCACCTAGAAAATGAACAAAACATGTCATTTGACCAGGGGTGCCCAAACCTTTGCATGTGACTGGATGCAAAAGCACATTTCAAAATAAAGGGTGCCAAAAAGGGTTCTTTGCAGTAAAGCCATAGAAGAACCATGTTTGGTTCCTTTCAGTTGAGGGTTCTTTTAATAAACCATTATAGTGCATGTCATGTGTAAGCATGAAGAAGTTTAAAGAAGCTCCACATTAATTTAAAGGTTCTGTGTTTTACCTTAGATCTCTATGTCCAAGCCAGGACCCATTTAAGAAGCTGTAATTTTTTAAGCGTACAGGTGGATTTCATGTTTTAAACTTTATGTGTTAGATACTTGCTTAGTCATGATGAAATGAAAACACAGTCCAATCATAATTTGTGAATCCTCCCCCCATGCAGCCAAACAGAACCTATTATTTAATGGACCCCAATGGCAATGCAGACAAGTGGTGCAAGAAGATCCAAGAAGTGTGGGGAAAGATTTACCACAACCATCAGACTACAGACATGTAGAGAAGTGGAGCAAGAATCCTTTTCTCAAGTCAAGGCACGTCTTTATGAACTGAGCCTTTCACTGGTTAAGCTCCTTTAAGACTCCCTTAAGCTGTTCACTTGAACATTCATTTACAAGGATAGCATTTCAACATTAAGTTAAACATCATGTACTTTCTTGGAAGCAATCCATAGACGCTTTGCCTGTTCTCTGTGCTCTTACGTGGTCGCACCTTGTTCAGTGGGTGAAGATCACTCAACCATTCAGCTGATTTATTAGGCTACGAGCGAATGCACTGTTTGTATGTGTGTGCGCGTGTGTGTAAATTTATATAGCTAATAGCCCCACTGGATGGGTAAGACTTTGCACACTGCGCTAATTCATGTTGCCTTTTTAAGTGCTCCAAATAATTTATCATTGCTGTGTTGTGAATTCTGCTGCTTCCTTAGTGTGTAAGAGTGGCTTTGCATACAATATGCTTGACAAGACATACAGAGGTACTCAAATATTTTTACTGGTCAGTGGGGGTAGACAAAACGGAGACACCAGACTAAAAGCGGGTTGCACATGGCTGTGGGTGAATCAGAGTTAAAAGCAGACATATTGAGCAATGTGCATCTGCTGTAGAAGACGCTTTGAATCATATGGTGGAAACTAAGCTGCACAGGCAAATTGTAAGATTGTGAATTCATCGTTTTAGTGACCGACACATTTACATATCTGCCTGTTTCACCTGATACAATCAATAATCGCGTTTTTAAACTAAAAATATCATGCTAATGAATTCTTAGATATCACCCAGGCCTAGAAATGAGTGAACACAAGGATTAATATCAGCAGCAAAACTTGCCCAGAAATCATTGCGATTTGAGGCATATCCCTTTTCAAACCTGAAAATAATGGCAGAGTAAGCTTTTTGTAAGTCATAGCAGGAAACTACTTTCAAATTCTTAATATTTCAGAACTATAACATTCGATTTGTTGTGTTCACACTGGGTTCAAAGTAGCAAACTACACCCATCTCCTATAAACGACTGCTAATACAACTTGATTTACTCCACCATTTTGCTAGTTAGCAAGCTAAAATTTACACAGCTAGCAAGACCAAAATTAAAGGTGATACACTACAGTTCTAAAGCAAAATCTTACAGCCAGACAAAGCAATTATTCGCAAGTTTCGTATATGTTATGTTCAAACTTTGCAAAAAAGCTTTGCATGGCTAGCTAATTAGTTCACTGATGCTAACCTAGCAGAGGGCTCGTGTGCTCTGACTGAAAAATCCGCTCCTCACTGCGGCGACCACTTTTTCAACATAAGTAGGAAACTTTTCCGAGTAGTGGGTTGAAGTTGGCGAGGACATATTAAAAACAGTATTGAAACGGGAACCTACACTGCTTTCTGAATGAGGCACAATGCAGGGGAGCCAATCAGAACAGAGGTTATTTACTTATGATAGTCTTAGAGTAACAAAAACAACCTGTTTACAGTTGGAATCAAAAAAAAAAAAAATCAATTATAAATAAAACCATGCAAATGATATAAGTGGGGGAAAAAAGGAAATACGAGAAAAATGTAGTACATGGGCCTTAAATATTACTTTAATATCGAGGGTCTCTCTCCATTGCATTTCCCAGTCTGGGGCTTTTTCAACACCGCAGGTACATGATATGCCGCAGGCCAAAAGTTGTAAAGTTAGTGGAAGTAACACTAACATTTTGTCTCTTGCAAAATTGTATGTTTTGAGAAATAACAGATGGTAATACATTTACTAATGCAGATTAAAATGTCTGCAGCAATAGTGTATAACTATCTAATTCATAATTTGTTTTGCTCCTGGTGACTTTCCTGCTGAATGTTATTGAATCAGGTATTATAAATCAGGAGTTTGCAAATAATTAAAAACTGTTTAACTTAAGGGACTGTCATCAAGAAAGACTATGAAGGCTTTTCTTAATGGGTTGGAGTAATAACCCCAGTTAAAACCAAGGGAACTTTGGTTAAAATAGGTTTCAGTAAACATATTGGATTAGTTGTTGGTAAAATATGTTTGCTTGCTTCTGTACTTTTGGCCTGTAGTGTATGTGAAAATCAGTGGCAGTTCCGTTCCGTGTAAGCAAGTAAAAGATCAAGTTTCATCTTCAGCAGAATGTGTTTATGTGCAGGCCTAAATGCAAGATGTGGTTGAGATTTGACTCTAGGTTTTTCCATCAACGTGTCTACCCCCTGCATTTCAGTCCTCTGAGTTATCATTAATATTCAGAGTTCTCTTTGTTTGCTTTATAAAGGGTGTGCTGCATCAGTGACGGTGGGAGTGTGATGATGTGTGTAACCACTGGTGAACCTTACAAACGTTTCATCTCCGAGACGTGCTAGCTATGTGTTCTTTTTTCTTTGTTGCCACAAGACAAAAAAACTAACTACAGCAGTTCATCTTGCAGTGTCCTAGATTCTGTAGACTTTATTAGTGTGTGATACATTTAGATCAGCTACAAAAAAAAAGAAAAAAATTATTGTCAGATAAAAGATGAAATAATTCAGTGCCGTGTACAGGAAACGGTGTTGCACCGAGAATAGACATGGCTTTTTTTTGGGTATCATTTTTGTTTTACTACTAGGTTTACAGAACTGCTGTATGAATATTTTAGTTTGTTTTTTGCATTAATTCTGAAAGTGCAAAATCTACCTTGGGTACCTGTTTTTTTTCCCCTTTCTTTTCTGGAGGTTAACATTCTGGAAAATGGCATGGTTGATCTTTTTTTGTCCATCGGTGAAATTTGCCATTCTTGCCTGTAAATAAATCTAAGTGCAATCTGAATATGGAAACGGCTACTCAGTTCCAAAAAAACACATAGAAATGCTGGATCTGTCTAAATTAACCATAGAACAGATGTGTAGTACAGATGTGTTTCTCCTCCTCCAATGTGTTTTTTTTTTCTCTCTCTTTATTTTTGCAGTTACTTTGTGTATTTGAAATTCTACCTGGTTTTGCGGCCGAATATGACTGTGATGTACAGAAAGTAATGCAATGTTCTAAGGATACACACCTTTTATATTTTTATTCTTATATAAAGTTATTTGCTGAGGGTGGCTCAGCGTGCTGTTCCTTGTGTTATTTAAAATCTAATATATGAACCATGTTTTAAGCGCTCGTGTTCGGGGGCCATTGTATATGTACTGAGATGTTAAGCCTTTGAATGTGAATTATCACTGTAAACGATGTTCTTTTGCAGCCTTTCCTTTTTCATTATACATTTCATATTTGGTCACTGAATTAATTATGTCAAATTTTAAGGAACATGTTTATTTGGGTTTTGCGTGCTTATTATAATTAGATGAAAGAATGTCCCACATGAACTCCTATAATAAAAGCATGTAGGCTATTATTATTTAAGAGTGGTACATCGCTGATTGTTTCCGTGTGTGTATGATAAGCAGTCCCATTGGGTGATCTTGGGGTTTTTTATACGCTGTAAGGGGGATATACTTATTTCTTACCTAACTCTACAGACGAGAGGGAGCTAAATCTACTTGGAATGGACAACAAGGAAAATGCTGAAAATCAGCCCTATATTATTCACTTCTGTACTCTGTTGAATGACACATCTTCTTTTTTTTGCCATAACATACACTATATGGCCTAAAATATGTGGACACCTGACCATCACTATTATCTGAGATTGCTAGAAAACCCATTCCAAAACCATGGGCATTAATATGGAGTTGCCCCCCGCTTTATGGCAGTAACAACCGCCACTCTTCTGGTGGCTTTCCACAAGATTTAGTAGTGTGTCTGTGGAAGTTTTTGCCCATTCAGTCAAGAGAGCATTTGTGAGACACTAATGTTGAACGAGAAGTCTTGTCTCGCAATCGACATTATAATTCACCCCAAAGGTTTTAAGTGGGGTTGATGTCAGGGCTCTGAGCAGACCATTGGAGTCTAATACTAAAATTGTTGACCCATGTCTTTATGGAATTCACTTTGTGCGCAGGAGCACAGTCATGCTGGAACAGGGCCTTCCCCAAACTGTTGGAAGCACATAATTGTCTAAAATGTCTTTGTATGCTTTAGCATTAACATTACCCTTCACTGGAACTAAACCCTGAAAAACAGTCCTAGACCATTATTCCTCCTCCACCAAACTTTACTGTTGGCACAGTGCATTCCAGTAGGTAGCGTTCTCCTGTCATCTGCTATACCCAGATTCATCCATCTTCCTTACTTCTGAGAACACATTTCAACTACTCGAGTCCAGTGGCAGTGTCCTTCACACCACTTCAGCTGATGCTTGGCATTCTGCATAGTGATCTTAGGCTTGTTTGCAGCTGCTCGGCCAAAGAAACCATTTCATGAAGCTCCTGATGCACAATTTTTGTGCTGATGTTGCCTTCAGAGGCACCCTGGAACTTTGTAGTGAGTGATACAACAGAGGATAGGCAGTTTTTACACATTATGCATTTCAGCACTCAGCACTTGTAGAGACTTCTATTTCATAGTAATAGCACTTACAGTTGACCGAGGCACATCTAGCAGGGCAGAAATTCGCAAACTGATTTGTGGCAAAGTTGCCATCCTATGAGAATGTCACATTTAAAGTCACTGAACTCTTCAGTTTTACCTATTTTACTGTCATTATGTATCTATGAAGACTGCATGGCTGTGTGCTTGACTTTATACACCTATTAGCAACAATAGTTGGCTGAAACACCTGAACTAAATAATTAGGAGCAGTGTCCACATACTTTTGTCCATGTATTTTGGAGAATCAGGGAGGGTATCTCAGCTAGCTGAGCATTTTGCTCAATGATAGGTGGGGCTGTTGGAAAGGAGAGGAGAATCATGATAGTACTGATTATTAATCATATTAGTTTTCTCTGTCTGCTGGTGCACTGTGATGCAACTAAACTCATAAGACATTTTAGGGGTGGACAAAAGTCACTACATTTCAATCTAAGATTATGGGAAGACAAGAGGTTTGTCTTTTATATGGTACGGTATAGTGAATCATGCTTAATGTGAGCAGGGATGTGAACTAACAATGTAAAAACGTTTTGAATTTAGGTTGATGTTAAGGCCTGTAAGTGACTAAACCTGGGGACCCCACAGAAATTTTAGTCTAAGGAACTGTTTTTATCAGTAAGTGTAATCTGGGATTCGAGTGTTTTGGGCCTTTTATAAACATCATTTTACATGTCTATGTCTTCATATACTAAATGCTCTTATTTAGAGTGACAAAATATGCACACAGTACAGGCCGGACACAACACACTACAAGAGAGAATCTCCAAGAGTCCATCACCAAAAAGACAAAGAGAACTATTGTAGATTGATCTAGTTAAAGTATCAGTGTTATGAAAAAATTATTATTTTTTTTTTTCCAGTTGGTTAACAGCCCTACTAAAAATGGGGATTTATGCTGGTCTGGTACTGGTTTACCTGGTCACCCCAGCCTGGTCATGCTGATTGACCAGTATACCAGCATCAAAACAAAACACATGCTGGTTTTGGTGGTGATCAGCATGTCAACTTACATTGCTGCTGGCCAGCATATCAGCATCCAGAACACAACATAATCCTGGTTTTGCTGGTGACCAGCCATGCTGGTCTATGCTGGTTTTTCTAGCAGGAAGAAGACACAAATGTGCAGTGGATTTATTTTCTAAATAAGTAAATAGACATTATGGGTAGTACATTGTCGAAGAAATAATCCTATAATTATAGAAATCCTCCCGTTTCAAATCAGTTTTAACAAGCTCTCATCCACTCAGCCTCGCTAATTCCCTTCAGGGGAATCCCTGATGACATCTTAAGGGACGTTCCGTTGCTTTTGTTTCTTCAGCAGCAGAACTTCCCCAGAAATCACTGCAACCAGATGCATTTCCCTTTTCAAACACGAAATGCTTAATGTTTTTAAATGGTAACATTTGATTTGCTGGGCTCTTATATCTCTTATACATGACAGCTGATACAACTTCATCACTTTACTTGGCTAGGCGGCTAGTTAGCATACTAATGGATACCTTGCTAATGACAAAAGTAAACGCACCACAGTACTGTTCTATACCAAGTTTATAACCAGCCGAAGCCATTATTAATAAAATTGTATGTACATTTTGTTCAAAATTTTCATAAACAAACATTTGGCATAGATAGCTGATTAGCTCACTGACGCTAGCCTGCCAAAGGGCGAGTGTGTTCCTTTTGAAAAATCCGATCATCATTGCTTATTCCTCCCCTTCTGGGGTGAATAGCGACTTTTGTAATGGAGGCGTAGGTATGTTTAACAAAGCATTGAAATGAGACCAAATGATTTTGTAATTAGTTGACTCACAAAATACAGAAACATGGCAACTCCAGTCTTTCACATTCATGGCTTGGAGGCAGAAGGCATGTTGTGGCATGGCCTGCATGCAATCCCACATTTTGTACAGCTCTCTTGGTGAGATGTCTTTTGTAAACTAATAACGCTGTATTTCAGCCTCTTCAGGACGTCTGCATGTTACCAAATGCGCAAAATAAACCTGTTTTGTGCTGTGACCCACATAGGCCTAAGAGGACTTGTGGTTAAAAACAACACTTCTATGACAGAGAAGATGAGAGCAGTGTGCTGTGTTTATTTTGGGGCATGGGGCAAGACATTTACATAACTGACAAAAGGCTAATTATTTCCTCCGTGCTATTTTTAAAAGGTAAAATGTCTACAGGGCAAACATGGCCATGATTAGCTATGAGGATATCGGGGCCTGGACCTCGGTAGTTTTGAAGGTTTGTTTTTTTCATTTCTAATTATGAAGTAAGGCTTAAATTCCAAAATTACCCAGTCGGAAGTGACACAACTGATTCTTCACTGACTTCAGAGCCGCTGTGGTTTGCCCATAGCCTTATTGCCCACTATGCATATGTTTCACACTTTAGGCTACAGCTCTGAAATAAATGTGAGAGTTTACTGAGAATATAAGACATAACCGTGAGTGTTTACAAGGCGATAGGCTACATCAGCATGTAAATCTGCATTTGGCGGGTAGTCACTTTATTCAAGCCTAAATACTACTGCTATCTTAATAAGAGTTCTGTATAATTCTACTGATAAATAAAGTAACTTCATTTACTTGGACAAAAAAAAAATATTTCAATGGATTTTATTTGATTTGATTAACTGGACATTCCCCTCCATTTTTCCAAAATGAACAAATGAAATATGAATGTAAACAACATAGGTAAAAAATTAATGTGCTGAAAAACACAAAAGCACTTTTTATAGTAAATATCTTTGAAAGTGTATAAATTAGGCCGCATTTCTGTAATATGGACCTCACTAAAGGTCCCCCTTATGGCCAATCCACTTCATTGTAGACAGCCAGCATTAGCATTTCTAACAGTTTGATATCTGGCTTTGCCTGGGCTGATGGAGTGTTCCTCGCCTTTATGTCATCCCACTGTGGAACGAGGGAATAAATTCATCTGAAAACCACCATAGCACCGTACCTTGTGATGGCCTCCAGTCACAACACTGTGGTGTGCTGTAAGACTGCGCTATAATGAGTTCTAGTATAATAACAGTAAAGACTAGTGTAGACAAACAGGCAAAAGTAGGCCAAAGTGGGTGAGTGCCCTGTATGCTGCACATTTTTATGTTCTGCTTAATCTAATACACGCTCAGCTCAAAATGGACTTGATAATTGTGTGTGGAGTTGGGCTACAGCACAAAAAAATCGCAAACTGTGCAGAAAGTGGGGTCCTCAAGGCTGGAGTTGTGAGATACTACAGTCCGTTAGCAGCGTTCATTGAGCACCCCAGCTGTGTAACGTGTTTTTGTTTAGTGCTTCACACTTACAAAATAGTTTGCTTTTTAACCCCTTAAAATCCGAGACCTATTATTCAGTAACTACAGGGACTTCAGTGCAAACTGTTTGAGCTCTTCTTAGGTTATAGAAGTGTGTAATAAAACTTTGGGCCCACTGGTGGGCTCTGGCCATTTAAGGGGTTAAAAAATAAGCTTTATTAGGAGTTTCAGTTCCATGCAAAACAATTTAATTAAATACTAAAGAAGAAAAGAATTCACAAAAAGATTTGACAACATAACTGTAATTCAGTTACTTCAGTGGAAGTAACCCAATACACAGACATGGGCTGTACGTACATTCATTGTCAAAGCATAAATGTTTTAAGAATAAAGAACTATGAAAATTATTATATTAATAATCAGTTTCATCAGTGTCTAAAAATTATGTTCCATGTGTTTAATTAAAGTTCATTTACTGTCATTGTCTGCATCGCAGATTGCAGTTCCACTGTCACATGCTGTTGCCTTATGGCAACAATTACGTTATCACTTTATGAAAAACCTATAAAAAACAATCTGATTTTATTCATGACCAAAGAATGTTAGCCTTCAATGTATTGTGTTTCATTTTTTAGGTTTCATTTTGTGTATGAATATTGATTGATACACAAACTTTGAGAGCTTCAGAGGTCGGATCTCACCATGTGATGTGTGAGTGAAAAAAGTACAGACTACAGCAGGAAAGCATCTGATCAGATAAAAGTATACCACTCAGAAAGCCTTCAGCTTCCCCAGAGAAAAGAAAAAAAAACTTTTGTCAGTTATGACTATTGCAGTCCAACAAAAAATAAATGATCATTGTTGCCATATGGCAACAACATGCAGTAAAGGATTAAAGGGTAAAAGGCACTTTACTTTAGAGATACAACAGGTAACGTTACAGTAATAAGCGGATAATAACATGGTAATATCATGATAACAAATTTCCATAACGAAAATAACATGACTTTTAATAAAGTCAGTATTGCAGTGATACTGGTGTTTTGTTGTGTTAGTGTGTGTTGTGCTGGTATGAGTGGATCAGACACTGCAGTGCTGCTGGAGTTTTTAAACACTGTGTCCACTCTATTAGATAGTGTCTCAAATGTTGCTGCGCAGTTTGTTGTCGGTCATCTTCTAGTCTTTCATCACTGGTCACAGGACGCTGTTGGATGGATATATCTGGTTGGTGGACTATTCTCAGTCTAGCAGTGACACTGAGGTGTTTTAAAACTCCAGCAGCACTGCTGTGTCTGATCCACTCATATCAGCACAACACATACTAGCACACCACCACCACGTCAGTGTCACTGCAGTGCTGAGAGTGATCCGCCACCCAAATAATACCTGCTCTGTGGTGGTCCTGTGGGGGTCCTGATTGTTGATGAACAGGTTAAAAACAAGCAGATGTACTACAGTCTGTAAGTGTAAAACTACAAAGTGCACCTATACGGTAAGTGGAGCTGATAAAATGGACAGTAAATGTAAATACAAGGTAGGTGTACAAGAATAAAGTATTCAGTGAGTGTATTGTTATATATCAGTTGTAAAAGCAAAGTCTCTTTAGTCTATTAGGCTACAAATGTCTACGAATTCTCCAGCGATGGTCCACATCTTCAGTTCATCCCCCGTCCTGTCACACACCGCTCACTAACTCGCTTCAGTCAGTGAGCTGAGGCAAGGCGGCTCCGGGTGGGTGGGCCACAGGCGGTGTGCTGCTGATCGTTTCCTGCTTTGCGTTCAGTCAGGCTGCTGGAGAGGAGAGAGGAAGGAGGGATGGCGGAGAAGAGCCCTGACCCGAGCGGCTCTGTTGGTCGGAGGTGTCCCGCCCTGTCTCCGGGAGAGAGAATGCAGTCGTCTGGAAGCGGCTCGTCAAAGTGGGTTCGCCTCAACGTCGGCGGCACGTACTTCCTCACGACGAGACAAACGCTGTGCAGAGACCCCAAGTCTTTTCTTTACCGACTGTGCCAGGCCGACCCCGACCTCGACTCCGATAAGGTAAGTGGAGATAGCTAGCTAGCAAGCTCGTTAGCTAGCATGCAGGAGCTGATTCACTCGACTGACTGGGCTTCCTTTATTTGTCATTATTTATTTGCTCATTATTTTAACCAGAGATGATGGCTAACCGAAACGGGGTTAGCTCGTCCTCTGTTAGTCTGTTTAAGTTGAAAAACTCACATGTCTACCGATTTCCTAGGAAAAGCGGCAGCGCGGGGCAGGCTAGCTGACTTTAGCGGCAGCAGCTAATGTTATCGGGTATCGGACGGGCTAAATGGTTACAGGCTAGTAAATTCACACGTCAAATTACGATGACTAAACAAATCATCCTCTGTTTATTTGGTTATTGATGGTCTTCTGATAGCCAGTTATTGAGACAAAAGCTAGTAACAAAACACTTGCTGACTGTGTTTAAGAGCGAGTGAGTTAGCACCGGTTATCGTTGGAGTGAATGAGAACCGACAGTTAGCTAGCTTAGGTTAGTTAGCTAGATAGCCAGCTAACTGTAGACGTTAGCTTCACAAACACACACACACAAATGTAGCTAACGTTAATTGCCAATGGAATTATCACATGCCAAAGTAACTTGTTAAATAACGTATTGACATAAAGCTACAACGTTAAAATACAGTTTTAGTCTGTTTACAACTCTAGCGGTCCGTTTAGGCATTCAAAAAGTTCCGCGTTAGCTAGCAAGCTAGCTAGCTAACTTATGTAAAGCTATCTGTTACAGGTAATGTTGGCTAATTCTCGTGGTTTTGAAGTATTATTTGTTCGTATAGCCTACCCATGGCTGTTTAAGGATGTTGTTTAGTTAGTTTGTCTCCTGAGGCATGTGCTGAACGTTTCGTCACTCTTGAGCGTGATCAGGACGTTGCGTTGTTGCCTTTTGTTTGTCGTCTCTTAAACATAGCTACAGCTGTGTACTGGTCATCTTTTCCTATTCGAAACCGTTTTTGTATACATTATTTTTAAGGGGGGGATTCCACTCATTTTCTAAAATTTCTCAGTAATTAAGTCCCTGAGATGTGAACAAAGTCGTTCAGAGTGGTTTGATGTGACATGGTTCATGTGTAGTGAAACTTATAGACTCAGATTTCTTTACAGTGGTGGTGATGGGAACCAGGGATCTCAATGTGTACAACACAAATTGAGACATTTTGTTTACTGTCCGAAACCACCAGTGAACCTACACAGTTTTTATTGTAACGTTGATGGTTGAATAGGCATAATCATCTGAAAAAGTAAGGGGACTATTGTTTGTCTTCTTTGGGGACTGTTTTGCCATACAAAATCCTGCATGTACCCCTCAGCCATGAATTTATTAAGATACACTTTAAGCCAAAACTTTATCACAAAACTTCATAAAACAATATGTCAGACATCGGGCAGTATATATCTAACCATATCATGTAATAAGTTTCTGTGAGGGAGCTTTTAGAGGTGGACATCTGGTTCCTATCACCACCACTGTGAATAATTCTGACTCTGTAAATTTCTCTAGAACAGAGCATCTCACACCAAACCACTCTGAATGACTTTGTTTACATCTCAGCCAACACTCGGTGGTGTTCCCCTTTAAAGCAGTACTGTTCTAAGTAGCCTGACATGCTGCTGCTTGACAAGTAGCAGTAGATTTTTTTTATTTTGACATTAGTTAACTCAACTTAAGAGTGTACAATAAGCATAATTTAAGTGTAATAATATTTGAAGTCTAGAAAAAATGCATAAATTGGTAAACAGATTAGACCCTCTAACTGGCTGCAACTTTGTTGATTGCTCACCTCACCATAAAGGCTAATTCTGTAAAAAAAAAAAAAGAAAAAAACGCACAACTGACTGAACTGGCTTTTAGTGAATATTTTGGCTACTGCAAATGATGTTAAGTAGGGTTCAGTGGTGCTTGTAAACATGGTAAAAACTTTGTCGCTGATAAGACTGTCTCAAGCTCCTTAAAAAAAAGAAACAGCAATGGTTGCATACAAAAAGTAATGCATTATGAAATAGGGATGTAAATGATTTATCGTAAACCGACAAATAAACAGGTGTTCAGCTCCAGTTGATTAAAAGGTTAATTTAATTTTCATTTCCAGTAAACAGCAGTTCCTGTTTGAATCGGCAGGTTTAATCATGCTAAGCTCCTTAAGAGAAGTGTTTTGACCCCAGATGACAGCTCTTTTGCATATGTGCCATTTTGGTGAAGTGATTTGTTTGTACAGTAAGCAAATCTGTTAAGCAAGTATTTGTATGGCTTTTCTTAAGTCAAGTGATGTGCTGTTGAGAGAGACATAGTTGTAATGCATTGTTAAACATGTTTACCAGCCAGACTTTTTATTTGTGCTTTCAATTTCTCCCAACTAGGATGAAACAGGTGCTTATTTGATAGACCGAGACCCAACTTACTTCGGTCCAGTACTCAATTATCTGAGGCATGGAAAGCTGGTGCTCAACAGAGGCCTTGCAGAAGAAGGTATGATAACAATGCTGTCATGTCTGGACATGCCAAAAAGGGTTGGCCACTAATTTTTGTATTTGTTCTTTGGATATGCAAGTTACCTCATAGTAGTTTCATTATTCCTAGCAGGTATGATCCAAATGTGAATGTTCATTGTTACTTAACTGTGTTATCGCCCGCCAGGTGTTCTCGAAGAGGCAGAGTTCTACAACATTACATCATTGATAAAACTGGTCAAAGACAAAATCAGGGAGAGGGACTGCAAAACAGCTCAGGTGAGTAGTCTGGATGATTTGACCTTGAATTGCTTGTTGGTGAGAGCCAACAATTTCTTCCCTTAAGTGTCATTGTATAAAGTGTGGGTTGACCACGCCATTGATTCTTCGAAGGCTGTTAGAACCCCAAACTCTTATCACGTTCCTTAGCTGGTTTCTTCAGAAGATAAATTCATCTTTTGAGGTCAGTGATTAGCGCAGTCTGGCCACTAAATTTAGCATCCTATAGGAGTAGCATGGAATGTGTAATGCATTTGTGCTGGAGGGAACTGTTTCTCAGGGCCTGACCACTCATGAATTCAACACGACCTCTAATAAGTAACAAAGCAGTGTTTTTGGACTGCAAACGTCATTTTTTTGTGTTGCTCTCATTGAAAAGCTTTACAATGGGGAATGTCTGTAGAGTGGACTGTATTTGATAGAGTTCTAACAGCATGCAAAGAATTGAGGCCATTTAGAAGATGGTTTAGTAAATTTATGTCTTTGCTGAATTTATCTCTTTCATCTCTTCCCAGCTTCCCATGAAACATGTCTACAGAGTCTTGCAGTGCCAAGAGGAGGAACTAACTCAGATGGTCTCCACCATGTCTGATGGCTGGAAGTTTGAACAGGTGAGTGTCTGAAGTTGAAAAGAACCTGTGATTGACTTGAAAGGAAGAGCTTTAAGCTGCTGAAGAGTGATGTTGACATAAAAGGATCTGAGTGCTGCATGCACATTTGAACCACAAAGCAAAACCAATTAACTGTGCTCAGTTAATAGGTGGTGCTGATGTGTCAAAGGGAGTCGCAGTATTGTTAAGTGACTATGCAGTGTACAAAAAGCCAGAAAAGCTTGCATACAAAAAGTAGATGAATTATGAAGTAGGGATGTAAATGATTTATCATAAACTGTCAAATAAACAATTGTTGGGCTAATGCTCCAATCAGTTAAAAAAAATAACTTACTTTTTCATCACGTTTCCAATTATTTTCATTTCTTTTATTAGCAGGTTTATCATTCAAGTTGAGGGATGTTTTTAAATAGGCCATGAGGGCACAATAGGCAGTTAGTTCTGTTAGACAGGACTACTAAAAAATTAAGGGCTTGGCCAAAAATAGTGGTATTCGAGACTACTTTTTGAGAGGATGAAGCAGTAAGACAAACAACTATTTTGTCCATGGGTGTGCAAATTATAGACATGGTGGACGGCTTTCCAGAGCCATCGTTACTGAGTTTATGTTTGTGCTCCTAAGTGTTATATTTTGTATATTACAATGTATGATTTCTGAACTGGAGCTAACTATTTTATGATTGATATTTTGATTGGTGGCATCTTTGATTTAAGGCTTGCCGGTTAATTATTAGTTGTTGTCTAATGGTGGTTGGTTATAGTTCATAAGAATTTGCCAAATTTTGCATTGCAAGAAATCAAGAATAGCTGCAATTGGAAGGCAAGTTTTTTCTGTAAATTGTACTTTTTTGTGAACTGCATGGTTGTGTGTATCAGTTGACCCTCAAATGGTTCTCCGAAAACAGTTGACTTGGTTACTGTGATAGATGTACTGAAATAGCAGCCTGTGAGTAATTTGTGTTCATTCTGTAGGCTCTGTAGGCCGTTTTAAAAAGTGTCTTTGATTAAACTCTTCCCCCGGCAGGAAAACATAGTTTCTATATTGCTTTTTTCCTTTGGGTGTGGTATTTCTGCTGGAAGTGTGAAATGCATGAGAGGGACGGTAGCAAGAGAGAAAGGAAGTGGTTGTTTGGAGTGGAAAGGTTGGGCGGGCATGTCTGGGCTGTTTTGTGCATTAAGCTCTTCCTCTGGGATCACCACTGAGATGTGTGTGCACTTTCACCTGCCTGTGGGTAGACTGAAAATAATGCCTTTTATCTGTAGATGTTCTCGCTTGTTACATTCCAATGTAAAGCATTGTCCTGTGCAGATCTTCAAGTAATTTTGCACAAAAATGTGTTGGTCAGTACAAGATTTGGTTAACAGTTCATTGTGATCCACATAATTCTAGTGATTGTACAAGATTTATTCATACTCTTAGTGCCTTGTTGGCACATTTTATCTTTTTAGAACTCAGCTACAGATGTATCCACACTGATTCTTTTCTTTATCAGTGCTTTGTTTATTCATAGTCACATAGTGCCTCTCTCTTGTGTGCCTTAAGTGCTGTACATCACCAGAATCACTTAATGAATTAAGTGGCCAGCATTTTCTAACTCTGCTCTTCACAAATGAAAATTAGTTGTGGAAAGTCCTGAGCTCATTTGTCCTCTTCTGCTCCTCCTTCCAGCTGGTCAGTATCGGCTCATCATATAACTATGGAAATGAAGACCAGGCAGAGTTCCTCTGCGTTGTTTCCAAGGAGCTGCATAATCAGTCGTATGGCACGAGCAGTGAGCCGAGTGAAAAGGCCAAGGTGAGCATCTGCGCACCGCTCTGCTTCATCTTTTGTACACAGCAGGGAGTACAAGCACAGAAAGCAGACATTACTTCTATATTTGGTATTGTTTGTGGTAGCTAATGCCACTTTTCCTTAATTCTAACTAAAAGCCTATTTGGAAGGGATTAGTTTTACATGAGGATGTGGGGTTTTGCCAGTTTACCACAGAATGTCTGTAATGTTTATGACTAATTAGCACGATTCAGAAATCATAGTATAAATGATAGCGATCGGAGTGGTTACTCGATTTACACACTTTACTCAAGAAAAGAGTAGAAAACATGTTTAAACATTTCATTTAGCCGTTTCGTTTACCCTAGTATTTTACCTTGCTGTCTTAAGTGAATGCAGTGTCTTTAGCATTGCCATTAGCTTGGGAATTCAAGACCACCAGTCAACATCACCGAATAAAATCGATAAAATTTTCTGTAATTTCTGTTCTGAGTGCACCTGATGTAGGACAGTAACATACATATTGGCTTGATTTTAGCTACAGAGAATGCATTTCCACAGAATTTGATAGTGTTTATACTGACATGTCGATTTACTCAGGATTAATATAACGGGGGTTGTTTATATTGCTCGTTTTACTGAAGGTAAAAGGAGCCAGAATCTTTACTGATGTGGGGTTGACGATAAAAGTGACGAGACTAAAATCACAGAGGAATGGTGGTGAAATGACATTATCCCACCTCCCCATGTAAGACTAATCCTATCCGAATAGGGCCTAAGACTAAAAGACCGGTGTATGACGAGATGCCATTGAAGATCTATGTTAGCATAGTTAATCCATGCCCAGAGACCTCAGATCTATTGTCAAACCATACAGATGTTCCTGAGTTTGAATAGTGTGCTTATTCTATAGTGCATTTTCATTCTTCCATGCTACATCCAGAAGATAAGGAGAGGGTTAATGGTGATGTATGTTAACCCTTTAAAAATGCCACAGTAAAACGGTGAGGTCTCATTTGCGCATTAGCTCTTTAGGTTTCTATAGATTTTTCCTCATTTGTTTCACGCTTGCCTTTTGCTTTTTGCTCATGCTCATTAGCCCCAGTCAAACTAGAATTACCCTCAGCTTGTCCAATCTTCTCCCTCTCGTTATCTGACACAAGGATGAGTTAATGATGGAAAACCTCCTCAATATTTAACGACCCCACCCCCACCCCCATCAGCAGCTTGCACATTGCAAGAACATCTCTCTCCTGAAAATGTCCTTACATCGCTCCTCTCTCATATTCAATTCAGCGTTTTGGCTCATTTAATGCATTATTAATGTTTAATATCATTGTCGTTTAATGCTGTAGGCAGAGTAATATTAGAGGTTAGGCTTGTTGGTAGTTCTTCACGGCATAGTGCGAAGGCATTCTAATCAGAAAAATAAATATTTAATGCTCAAGATGACTGATGAGCTGCTCTTTCCAATTATTTATTTATTCATTTGCTTCACCCTGCTGCCCACTTAACAGTTGCTGCTTTTTTGTTTTAACAGATCCTTCAAGAACAAGGCTCTCGAATGTGAAACAGCTGTGCGTTTAGATGGCTTGGTCCTGCCGGCGCTTAAGTGAAATGACATGTGTGACATCACAATGAGAGAGAAATTTGGCGTATTTGGAATGGACGTTGTTGATTTTGGGGTAAATGACACTTGTTTGTGCCTGCGCAGCAAAACTGGACTTTTTTTTTTTTTGTTTCATGTTTATGGAAGGAAAGTGATTTCATTTGGCCATAAGGAAGGCACGAATATGCATGTCGTGAGTTGTAAGCTGAGCTAAAAGGGCCTCGTTCATATCTGGCCCACAGTTAACTCAGGGTCTCGTTGACTTACTGAAAATATTTTAATAATGAAACTTGCGGTCCAATGAGCAGTTTTAATATCGAGATATGTATATTATGTCAAAGTTGAACCTCAGTGGTCAAAACCATAACCGAGAAGGGAGTAGAACAGACTTGGTTTTGTTTTGTTTTCTTTTGGTCTTTTTGACAACTTACAAAAGCTACCAAGGTGTCTGATAAATGGTGTTGACCAGTGGTGTTTACCAGTGAAGGCGTTTTGTTTTTGTTTTTGTTTTTTGCTTCTTAAACAAACAAACTAACAAGGATCTTGTATTTTTAGAATGTACGTAGGACTAGAGGTGATCAAATTTCTCGTCAGCCTGCATAGTGTTAGTCAGTTTTCGTATCAGGGAGGAGAGAAACATCCATATCGACTCAAGGTTACAGTACTGATATTTTTTTTATTTTTCATTTTTTTTCTCTGTATTTTTGAGGTGGTGTTCTTGCTGCAGTGACAGAAAGAGATCTCGAAAGGCTGTGCTGAACTTTGTCTTCCATCGTTGGGTTCATTCCAAATGACTTGCAGTTAAACTGGAACAGTTTTTCATATATATAGTTTTTGGAGAGAGGGAAACAATTCTGACATTTTTAGTGACGGACTAAGATTTGAGAGAAGTTAGTCTTTTTTGTAACTGCAAAATCATGGCAAGCCTTTCGTTTAAGATGACTGAATCAGGTCCTTTTTTTATATATTACTTTATGGCTCTGCCGTCATAAAATTGCTTTATTAGTTATATGACAGTGACTGTTATTAGGTAGTCTTGACTTTTTTTTTTTCTAAGTTTAAGTTTATTGAATGATTGAGTAAACAAAAAAGTTTATCTGTCAGTGTATATAAGGCACATTCACACTAGGGGTGCATCGATATCACTGGCTGGTGTTAATTCTGGCCTGACAAGGCACCAATAATTATCATTTTTGCAGTATGTGCTAAAGATTTCGAGAGCTCATTGTTCTATTGTTCTAAAGACACTAACTTGAGCAGTTTGGTCAATTTAAAGAATCAGTATGTATAAACCGATACTGTTATTAAGGTGTTTGGTATTGGAATCGGCTTCAAAATGGTATCCATACGCCCCTAATTCACACCCACGCACAGTTTATTATCGAGTGTAGATAGACACACAATCTATGTACCATATGACTACAGAGCGTATGGTGACTTCAGACTGTAGCAGTATGCAATCCAATAGATATAAAGCTCTAAGCTTATGATTTGCAACAACTTTTTTTCTATAAGATACACAATCATTTTGCTTCAATTCAACTCTTTTGTAGTTGAATGTTCTTACGGAATATACATATTGTTTGTTTATAAAGCATATTTTTTGACAATGTTGCCTTTAATTAATGACCAACAAAATGTCAAAAATTTCATTTTGAATTGCAGTCAGGGAAAATAACAACAAGAAAAAAAATAAAGCGATTCACTTTGCCGGGCTACAAGCATATCTTGTTCGACATTGTACATAAACTAAAGAGCGTACTATTCAGACATTATCAGTGCATGCTATTTTTTCCCTAAGTCTCTATTTCACACACAAAGGGCTTTTAATAGTGGAATACAAGCTATAACTCTTACAGAGGTCCACCCGGCCCTCTCTCTATATTGCCTGAATAAGGCGACGTTTACATGGCTAGTGTTTTTTCTAAACAATAACCTTTCACGTTTACTTACCTTGACTATGTGGCACCACCGTGTAGTTTGGCTGGTTTTGAATACCTGTATGTTTACATTATCCTCTTTATAACCTAGCTAGTTACTGTCAACCCTTGTGTCTTAGCTGATCTGAGCGGTTTTTTGAAATCCTTCCCAGTGGAGTGATGAGTTTGCTTGCTCACTGAGTCAGTGTCTTGTGAGACGTGCCTCCACGTTGCATGACGTCCAGGCCACGCTGACCAACGGAGGAGACGCTGGACAGCGTCGGGCATCGCAGCGCTGTAATTTATTTATTTATTTTTTTTTTTTTAGAAAACACTTTCCGTCTACCGAACGCAAAGCAGGTGCGGCTGTCCTAGCATGTGCGCACTGATCCACCTCTTCCACTGAAGGACACTAGTTCAGTCCACAGTAACATTTCAGTTGGTGCCCCTTTTTTATTCTTCTTTTTTGGTTTTTGTGGGGAGGAATACAGAGCTAACACTTTATGGGCACAAGTATGTTTTTACTGAGGCTGCTGTGGACTGTCGTCTCAGTCTAAGATACATATGTAGAATTTTTTTTTTCTTTAATTTGAGCGTGCAATCTGCAAAACATATTTAAAATTTGAAAGAAAAAAAAAAAAGAGCAGAAGCAGACTGAAATGCCTTCTGCTCCACTTTGTCACTGCTGTTCCTATACTACTATCCTATAAAATGTTTTTGTATTTGTATTTTTTTATGCTTCAAATTTGTGTATACACATAGTATATTACTATATATGTAATTGCAAGTTAACAACTGGGGGGGAAAAGTATATGACGGTAATGCTAGAACCACGTCAACTTAAATAAAACGTTGAATTCAAACATTGTGTTTGTGTGTTTCTAAATGGTTTTAACATTGAGTTTGAACTGTTCAGTGTGACTCAAACAGTTTTAAATGAAATGCAAAAGATTACTTTCAGACATTTAATCAGATCCATTTCTGAGCATTTGGGAGCCCTAGGTGATGTTCTGTTTGGGAGGAGGCCCACACCCCTATAATACAGGGTGATTCAAAAAGATTCATCTGATTTCAAACCGCCATATTTTTACAACTTTTAAACGCCTAGGAACCAATCACATACCAATTAAAAGAGCGGGTCATAGAGTTTCTGACTGTCACTGGAAGATGTCTCTCTTCAGTCTGCGAGGAGACGGCGATACCTGAGCAGAAAACATTTTGCGTTCTCCACTTCAATAAGAGTGAATCTGTCATAACTGTGCAACATGATTTTCGTCGGCAGTGAACCTCCAACAGCTCATGGCATTCGTCGCTGGTTCCACAACACTGGATGATCTCCGAAATCACACTGAAAGAGCCGTGAGTACAGTGACACCCAACACGCTCAATCGAGTATGGGATGAGTTTGACTATGGCGTTGATGTTGTCCGTACAAATGGAGGACGTCATATTGAGCGCTTGTAAAATTACATAAACCTTATGCTCACTTAAACCATTTACAATTTATTGCATTATTCTGTAATGATTTACAAGTGAAATAAATCTTTTTGAAATCGGATGAATCTTTTTTTAATCACCCTGTATTCTTTCGCAGGCAAGAATAAAACGAGACATTGTTTCATGATAGTTTTGAGATGTTTTTGCCCCAGGCATGGTGGAGTGGTACATGCAGGGTGTTGTGAGGCAAAAAGAAAACAATTTTTTCGGATTTACCAATATTTTACCATAATCAACATTACACATAAAACCTCAAAAGCCACTGGTCATTCTGGTCAGTCAGTTCCTATCACCACAACTGTAATTATATCGGTAGTTAAGTTTCTCTACAATTAAACACTTCACATCAAACCACTCTGAATAATGTTTAGTAATTGAATTATATGGCAATTGTAAACATTTGTGGAATTCACCTTTAAATACATTTCATACTCTTTAAATAAAGTGCATACTCTTTGGTAGCTTTAGGGACCTACGTAACTGCTCATACCGCTTTATAGCAAGAAATGGCCCATTTAATGTAATGCAGCCTATCCTAATATTCAGTGTTCATTTGCAAGAGGAGGCAGCAGAAGGGATTAGTCCATTATGCCTACCAAAGCTATTTTGCCTAGAATTCTGTCAAAGACGAGGTGGTGCATTGATCCAGTCTGAACAGCAGAGGGCATGCTTGGGCTGTTTTTTCATACCTCTTAATTATGAAAGTAGCAGGGAATGGGATTTTTACATTCTAGCTCTGAGAGCTCATAACTAATGTTATAATTGTTTAATGACAAACTGACTGGCATTTTGTTATTTTGGTGAAAAAAAGACACCAACAGGCTGTAATTTGCCTGTGATGTATTTGAATGGCTATTGTTCTCCTAACACCAGGGTCATCAGTTCCAGCACCTTTGTTTTCTTGAGTTTGTGCAGATTATGTTCTTACCTAAGAACAAATCCCAAATAAGAAAACATCAGTGAATTTCAGAATCTTAGTAAAAACTGCGTAGGTGGATTTTAAGAACAAATTTAGTCTTAAAAACAGTTTGTGAATGAGGCCCCAGTTAATGATGCATGTTTCCTGAGTTAAAGTGGAAGTGAGTTAAGCGAGTTAAAGCAGAGAGAATACTAAAGTACACATCATGATACTTGACATGTTCACGATACACAATATGTATCACTATATTTAGTTTTTTTCCTAAACTTGCCTAATATAATGCTGCAGCAAAACATCAGGGCTATGTTAAAGCATGGATATGAAAAATTATAGTCTATATAAACTATAAATTAAACTTTTATTTGAAAGACAAAGATTAAAAGAAAAACTTATAATCATGAAATAAAAAATTTTCCCAAATCTATGTGTGACACAATTGTTGGCACCCCTTTATTTAATACTTTGTGCAGCCTTCTTTAGCAAAGGTAACAGCTCTGAGTTTTCTCCTATAACGCTTAATGAGACTGGAAAACACATGGAAAGAGATCTGAGACCATTCCTCCATACAGAATCTCTCCAAATCCTTCAGATTCCAAGGTCCACACTGTGGACTCTTCGGCTCTTCGGCTCAATCCCTAAGGATTTCTGTGGGGTTTAGGTCAGGCGACTGGGGTGGCCATGGCAAGACCTTAGTTCTGTGTTCAGTGAAAATTGTTTGTGATGATTTGAGGTGTGCTTTGGATCATTGTCCTGCTGGAAGATCCAACCATGGCCCAATTTAAGCTTCCTGGTTGAGACTGTTAGGTTGCACATCAACATCTGGCAAACTGTAGGCCCTTGAGTTTGTTGGTTCTTGACAGCAGAATCTTTCTTCTGGCAACCCCCCAAACAACTTGTGGTTATGAAGGTGACTTGGGATTGTAGCTTGGGAGACGTTCTGAGCCCAAGACCTACCTAATGTCTCCAGTTCCTTATCTGTGATCCTTGGAGATTCTTTGGCCACTCAAACTAACCTGCTCATTGTGTGCAGGAGTGGTCTTTGCACTAGGCAAAGGTAGGCAGCTGCCTAAGGCCCTCATGAGCCAATGGCCCCATGAAAATACAAATTAGATATATGTGTTGATGTTAAATAACCTATACCAAAATACCTACATTTTGAATATAACTGTTATTTGTGACTGTAGTGATTATTTTTAAGGATGGAAATGTTGGCCCAAGCCCCCATTCATGGTTAAAATGTACTAATCCATGTTGTATGTGATGACACAACTCCATACCTGCATTCTGGGTGTTGAGAGGGTAAATGCTAGTGTTCATGTTAGAATAGAGAGTTCCAGTGTAGGGAAGTAATCCATTACAAGATAATAATGGGATTACATTACTTATCACTTCTCAGGAAAAAGTAATCTCTCTAGTCATTACTTTAATTCTACTCTGTACCTAATTATCTCTATATATAGGCAGAAAATTTTGTTTCAAGCATTATTTCTAAAACAATCAAAACGATCTACCAACATAAAGTGATAATTTCACTTAATAAAATACTGTTGGAAGAACATGTTGAAAATGTCTTGAAATAATACATAATATTGTAATATTTTAACATTAATCTCAAATTGAGGAATATTAGATGAACCCACTATATTAAAAATGATTTCACTTGCCTTGTCTTTTGCCTAGAGCCCCAGAATCATTAAATCTGCTGACTGTGTGGGGTTATTATAGACATACGTCCTCTTCTACCAGATTCTTAACATCCCCAGTTGCTTTGAACTTATTAATTATTGCTGTGGGAGTGGAAATCAGCAATTTCAACTGTTTAGATATATTCTTAGTCATTTCCTGATTTGTGCAGCTCAACAATGTTTTGTTGCACATTATTGCAGCATTCTCTGGACTTTCTGATGAATTGTAACTTTCAATAAATGTTTGTTAATATTTTGAGTGAAAGATAAAAAGTATAACCAGTAAAGAATGTTTTTCAGCCTGTTTTGCTTATTGTTTACCAGGCTAATATTTGTGGAGGGCACTGTATATATGCTAATACTAATGCTAATATATACATAAATTAATTAATAAAATAAGATAGCATGCAATGAGCTACTTGTTACTATGCAGCTTATGCAGTTACTACACACTGATTGTTTTTGTTTCCAGGCTGTCTCTGAGAGACCGTTTGCAAAATAATGATTTACACACCTCTCTGCCGATCATTGTCTCTAAACGCTACTTCCTGGGCCAAGCAATGGAAAAACGTGCAGTAAGAGCAGCGGTAAATTATTCTGAATTATCAGGCTAAAAAAGGGTGGAAAGGTGTTACTGAGAAACATATAATGCCTTACACATGCTATCATAATCATCTGAAGGGCACTGATGTTTTATTTCGTTTCTAAAGCTGAAGATGTTTTTCTATCGATCTATTTCAAACTTTCAGCTCAGGCTAGCACCTGTGCTAAAAGTTCAGTAGTATAAAGGAAAATTTAGAAGCACATGTGGAGTACATGTTTGAGAACTGACAAAATATGCTTGTAGACCAATTTAAAGCAATATTAAAACAGACTAATTTATTATCCACTATCATTCTTACTGGTGGCTCTAAGATAAACTTTGTCTGGATTATTATATTTGCTAATAAACATGTCATTATAGAGTGACTCTGATACCGGTTGGTTAATTAAGTTAGCCTGGCTTCTTAGCTTTATTTAGCTGTCGGCTGTTAGTTTGATAAATTAGTCAGATTGAACAGGATTGTACAGCACTCATTTCAATGATCAAAAACATTCAGAGGGGAACTCTTAGGGGCTTCTTGGCCTTTAGAGAAGGCCTAATGTTAAATTAGATTAAATTAAATAAATACATATGTGTTTTTAGTTATTTTTTTCTTTGATAGAATTATCATGATTTAATGGATTTAAACTCTGTACGTACTGTGGTACTATTCTCATTTTATTGTTAAGTATTGTAGAAACAAAATGGTGAAATTCTTGAAACTGAAATGATCCAATCAGTATTTTTCCTGCAGTATCTGGAGATGCAGCCAAGCAAGCTCTTCTAATGTTTAGGCCTTCAAGAACTGAACAGAAGGCCTCAGATTAACCTCTAAATTAATAAGGAACTGACAGTGGAATCAACAAACGTTTTGATTTCCACTGGGAGAGACCAGTTTTGATAAACAAAATCACTCTAGGACTTCTGAAAGTCCTAGATACATCACTGACTGTGAGTACAAGCCATTCAATCAGTTCTTAAAAATGGAAAACAGCAGTGGCTGATCTATGCAAGGACACTTTACTGAAGGAGTCACTCTAAAGCCGGCACATACAATTAAAATATATTATTATATACCTGTTGCGTGCTTCAAATAAAGCATATGGAATGTCTTTAAAAAGCTTCAAATGTCCATGTTTAATCTAAAACAGGCAAAAATATTCATGTGACTCGCCATTAGCTAGGTGCTAACATACAACCAGAATAACATAGGGACGCTAGCAGAAATTAGCACTATTTTACAGATGTTTAATTTTCAATTTTTATTGACTGAGTTTTGACATTTATGTTCTAAGCTGAAGGCCTAGCTCTAATGAAAACATTCTGTGTAAAGATTAATGCACTCAAACTGATGGTATCATTTCTATTGTTGCTAAAGTTTGCTTGTGTATAAGTTGCTCCAGTTAGACCCAGTGTTAGATCATGTGAAGGGGCAGATTTGTCAGTCCTCCTCATTCAACCTGTAAGCCTGATGCTTTAATAGCTAAAAGAATCCCTGTTTTTTCCATTGTGTCAGGTACCCTGAACTGAACGCTTGTCGGACAAAGCAATAGAGACTAAGGGAATTTTGCAAATGGTTAAATGGTCTAATTTTTTAATGATGCATTCAGTTGTTCTGAGGCACAGACAATACCTGTCATATAATCAGGAAAGTGTAATGTTAAGTAATTTAACATGATAAGAATAACACATTTTCATATTGCCTGATTGTCCACAGTCAGTATTATACATTTGTACTGAACTGGTTTAAATTTAGAGCTCAAAATACATTTCAGTATTTGACTGACTTGGACTTTAGACTGAAATCCTTTCACTTGGAGTGAACTTATACGTTCATTATGTTCATGATTATTTTATCAAAAAGAGAAACATGACGAACAAACACAGCCTTGAACAGTTGTACACACATAAAATCACAATATGTTTCATGACAACACAAGAAAAGTTTATTTCATTGTAGATAATATGTGTTTCAATAGAGACAAATTTTAATGTTATACACTGATTTTCAGACTTTGGGACACATTTACTTCAAAACAATGAGATCTGATGTGGCCATGAGGGACGGGGATGCAGTTTCACTTCATGCTGTAAAATGCAGGGGTGTGGCTAAAATAAGGCTCCGCCTGTGGACTAAAACTCTCCATGAAAACATTGGACAGAATTTTTTTGAATCATTTTCTTCTGTTTAAATATATAATTTTAAATCTTTCAACTTCACTTTAAAAGAAATCAAACAATCTTTTAATTGGGGGGAGGTTGGTTGGAGGGGGGTGGGAAGGGGGTTGGGTGGGCAAAGAGGGATCACTAAATATTTTTAACTCCAAAAAAGGGTCGCACTGTGAAAAAGGTTAAGAACCCCTGAAATAGATCATGATTCTTGTAAATATCTAAGATCTTAATGCTTAATTGTATTTATTTATTTATTTATTCATTCTGTCGGACTACAGTTTGAACTAATTTGGTACTGGAATGGTCCATATATGGATTGTATTTACGATAGCAAATGCGGATTTAAAAAGTATAGAATTTGAAATTTTATTATACTCTAATTACATTGTTATAACCAGAAATTGTGTTAAAACATTATAAAACATTAAACTATGTTCAACCATACTCCTCCAATCAGGACAATGAAAGTCCTTACCTACAATTCGTTTACCATGACTACTCAAAGACTGACCATAGCACCAGAGGGACCAAACGTGCCTTTATAGAAGACAACTTGTACAAAAAAATCTAGAAAATGTAAATATTGTTCCTGCGGTCTGGTTAGCCACACAGTCAGCACTCATGAAGAATATGGGAACCTCCTGCAGGTGCTCCACTCCCATAAGCCTTACACAAGCTCAGACACGCTCAGTCCCCTTTGTACTTCCCCATGCTGCGTGCAGAAGTACCTGCACTATTCAGCAGTGAGGGAATGCCCTCGCACTTCCAATGAGTTTCTGCACTTTTGGCTTCTGGGCCATAGCAACAAACCAGCCAATCCCTCCAGGCACTCTACGAGGACCTCAATATTCTATTGGCTATGAGGAGTTTCTGTCTGAATTCACCAGAGCTGAGCGCTTGGCAGGGATACAGCGAGTCAGCACTCTGACAGGAAGTTCCCCAAACAAGAGACCCCCACAGCATCTTGGCCCGATCAAATGCCAGGTGCCTGAGAGAGACACAGATTATGCCTTTGTGCAAGTGCTGCCGATCTTACAGAGGAGAAAGCTGAGGATGATACGTGGTGTTATAACAAGAAACGTAATGTCTCTGTTCTATCAATACATGGTTTCACAAGCAGGCCAGTTATTCATAGGCCTACTGTTATTTTTAATCTGTTATGTTACACTCTGTTTCATAATTTTATATATCAGAGTAGGTATCTCCACTACATTCTCTGCTTTGTATTTTATTTTATTATGTTATTTTTTTCTTTCTTTTGTTTACTGTTTTAATTTAATTTGACTTTAATACTTTCTATCAGGGTAGACATGCACTATTTTCTATTTTATTCTGTTTTTTTTTTATTTTATTCTTTTTTTCTTTTTCTATCTTCTCTTTTTTCTTTACTCTATTTAATTTATTTCATGTTATCATGTCTGTCTTAACAGGAGCTACTGCCATGACAAATTCCTTCTAAGTGATATCTTACTTGGCTGCTACCACACTTTCTGATCCGGATGCTGATAAGGGCTCCCCCAAAGTCAGTGAAATGAATAAGAGCCCAGCAAACCTGCAGTAACAGCAGTGACACTCCAACAAACAATGACCCATGTGAAGCAGGAAAGATGGAAAACTGGAAAGTTGTTTGACTGTAGTGACTGATAATGTTCCCTGCTTGCTGCTGTTTTCTTGCAGGTGTTGATGTGCATTGATTACTATGCCTGATAAAAAAGATACTATACATTCTGAAAGATGCTAATATAAAGTTTGGTAAACTAATACGCTAGTATAAAGATTTTAACACTGTCATGGCTGAGACTCAGGAGGTTGCCAAGGTGTTGCTAACCCATTGCCATGGTGGTTGTTAAGGTGTTTTAAGTTGTTGTTTCCTAATTGGGCTTTTCAAGTATTCTGGAATGGAATATGTCTTACTAACTTGATATTCATTAAAATGAATATCAACTCTGTCAAAACAAAACCTCATATCTCTAAAATGATAACTTGATCCTTCTTCATGAATGTTCACATAATGTAAAAGGCAGCTGGTGACATCCAATGGTGCAAAAAAAGAAAAAAAAAAACTACTGAGCATCCTGACCAAATATGAAAGGAGAATGACGCAGACTCAAACATTTCAAGCATACTTCTCCAAAAGTATCCAGACACCTCGTCTAATTAGTGAACTCAGCTACTGTAAGGTGCACCCATTGCTAACACAGGTGTGAAATTGGGCACACAGCTTGTACAATCTCCACAGAAAAGCACTGTTATTAGAGTGGGACATGAGCATGAGCCTAAGGCCACCATGCCAAATGCCTAGCATTGGTTAGAGGGCTGTAGAGCAGTGGGACTGTGTTCTCTAGAGTGAAAGAGCTCCATCCAGTACCTTTGGGGTGAGTTGAAGTGGAGTTTGTAATCCTGTACCATCAGTGCCTTACCTCACTAATGCTTTTGTGGCCAAATGCAATCAGGTTCTCACAACAATGTCCCGAAATCTAGTGTAAAGCTTTTACAGAAGAGTAGAGGCTATTACTGCAGCAAAGCAGGGAGAACTCCTTGTTCGTAGCCCTGAATTTAGATAAGCAGGTATCTAGTTTTGGACAAATAGTGTCCAAATATGTATCCATATAACATCTTCTATCATTCATAACTGAGTGTCTCTTATTTCAAGTCTCTAAGCACTGGGTTACCTGTACTTTAGTTGAAGAAAGCAGATTTAATGCAATAATATGTTGAATAAATACTTATTAGTATTTTGACAGTTAGTTAATCTTGTCTGGGATACATTGTATGATTTATATGTGCACAAATCACGGAGGGAGTTCTAATATAAGAACCCTTATTTCTCCATGTACACAAGTCTGGCTTTGGGGAACATTATGTTCCTCCAGCGAGCTCTTGGCAATTTGCATAAAAGCTGCCAATTTAATTTGCTAGGAACTCCAGACTAGCATTTCAGCCCAAAACACTAATGCACATTAGGCCCTGCTTTAATTTGACCATGCTGGTGACTATTTGAAAGCCAGCTTTTGTGTGTGACAGACTGGGAGAAGGGGGAAGAGTTTGTGCCATGCTGCAGACTTGAGGGGGTTGCAGAGGGAATGAAACCCACAGGAATACAGCTCTACTGCCTCTGCTCATATTACACTATGCCTGGGCGAGTGACCTTGGCTGTCTAATTGATCCTGTTGTCTGTGATGCCAAGCCACACTCGATTTTGCCAGTTTTTTCTCATGTGTATGCCACTGCAGTTGGCTTTGAAATGAATGTATGATGAAGTCCACAAGTAATTGGACAGCGACTTTTTGTTTTGCTCTGCATAATCCAACACAATGGATTTGAAATGACACCATGACTTTGAGGTCAAATTGCATGATGTCACCTTTCATTTGAGGGGATTTATATCGATATGGGTCATTCTCAAGAAACTACTTTGAAACTTGAGGATAAAGATTTGAGTTTCATAAGCATCATGGTGATAAAAATTACTTATATAATTTAGTAGATCAGTTGGTTCATTCTTCTATTTTAAAGTTTTTTTTTTCCATGTTCAACCCTAATTTTCATTACCACAATGTGTCCACATATGTGTTTCTTATTACTGATATTTAATTATGTTTTTGCTTTTTTTAATTAGAAAAATTGACTTAGTATTACTTTTAACTAAATCTCTTTACTTCAGTGTTTTCCTTGTAAACTGTAACAATGAGAACCAAAACAATAAAATGTTCTGTGGCACAAGAAAAAAGAAAAATCTCAATAGCTTTCAATGCCTTCTGGTAGAGATAAAATTGCAATGCTGTGTGTTGCAAAATATATCTTCACTGTTGGAAAAAAAACCTCTCTGTTTTACCATCTTTAATTTTTTGACATAATTTCAAAACAGCAGCTGCTGTTTACATTGTGCTAAGATTTAATGACAAATGGACCAATAGAAATGCTTCAAAATTGCTTGGAATAAAGTCTCTTTACATGAACCTACATTAAGAGTAAAGTGGTTTTTTTAGAGTTAATTTTTTGGAGATGTGAGTTTTTGGTCCGACAGGAATGATATTGAACTAATTAGCTCTAAAATACTTAGTCCGACAACAGTATACAAATTGTGAAAGGTGGGGAAAAACAGTATTTTTGGATTTATCTTTCAACCTTACCGTGTTGCAGTAATGAGAACATGGTCACTGAAATTGGAACATTTTACTAAACATTCGATTATAATCAATGGGTCTCATTCACCAACCATTTAGTTCATACAGTTGTATGCAAAAGTTTTAGCACCCCTGGTCAAATGATACATTTTGTTGATTTTCTAAGTGAAAACATGTTAACATGTATGTTTTTCAATATGTTACACTCAGCAAAAAAAAAGAAATGCCATATTTTTAAAAAATGACATTTAATGGGCCTACGTGCTATATTTTTCTTGTATTTTGTCTTTTCTCTGGGTCCATTTGTTACATTTGTGTGGGTTTGTGTAGGCAAAATAGTCATGATACATTTTTATGAATTATTCATTATTTATTAAACAGGCTGTTTTTTGTTACTGTGCCTTTAAGACTGATAGATGTAAATGCACTCTGTTCTGACTGGCTGCCCTGTATTGCGCCTCATTCAAAATGCCTTCTGGTTTGAAACACTCCTTATAACTGCAGTATGAATGGGCGGAGCTAAACTGCTGTAGCCTGAATAGGTGGGTAAATGTAAATGCACTGGTTTTGTGATGTCATGAAAACAGTGAAATCAAAACAGGCTGTTTTTGTAGCTTAGTTTCTATATATGGACTAAATGGACTGGAGAGTGAAAGGTACCTTTTGAAACTTTAACAATGTTTACATACTGTATTAAACTCATTCAAAAAAGTGAGCACCTGTATTTTTAAGAGTGCATTTGGTGAACTACGATAGAACTACAGCCTTTCTGATAACACATACATACATACATACATACATACATCATCTAAACCGCTTATCCTTCTGGGTTGCGGTGGGGTTCTGATAACACAGCCTTGAATAAATTAACATAACAGTAAATGAAATTGCCATATTTCGTATTTGGTTGCAAATCATACAAAAATCTGATATATAGCAACATATTGATTTCCAATATATGATGTATATTTGCATATATGAACATCCCTCATATACAGGTTAGATTTTGTCATATATGTGACATATGTCATGTGAAATTGGCTGTTTTCAAATATATATTTCAGCTGTATTTCAGCAGTTACAAACATTTGTGTAACAGGTATGTTTACAAACATATGATAGAAAACATTATTTATATATGGATGGAATATGTTACTCATATATGCTAGCTGCATGTTAGTTTTTTTGCATTTCATTTTGATTTTTTGCTTTAAAAAATCTTTCGGTGTTTGTATCAGACATATATCAGACATACCGTACATGTTTTATGCATATATGTCCAATATTTGATCCTTACATATCTGTACACTACATATATGACCATATATTTTGAAATATATTCCTGACCCTTAATGATATGCATGCATATATTAGGCCATATATTAGATTTCCAAATGGGATCCTTTGCAGCTGTTGGCTGTCTGAAGCTTGTAGCCCACAGACCTCACCAAATCACCTCTGATGATGCATTGCCAGGATTCAGTGGTTTTCAGTTCTTCTTTGTTTTGGACTCTTTTTGCCTTCAAACTTCTCCCTGGTTGGGTGATTTAGCCAGTCGCTATATATGCTCAGTAGTAAGTTTTGGGTCATTGTCCTCCTGCAAGATGATCCAAAAGTTTTTTGGAGGTTTTGAGACATTTAGTTGGATCTGAGCTGTTAAGGTCCTTGTGTACACTTCAGATTTCTCCCTGCTGCTGTTGTCGGCAGTCAAACCATCCATAAAGACAAGTGAGTCAGTTCCACTGGCAGCCATACATCCTACCGGGCTTTCACAGATGAGATGGTGTGCTTTGGATATTGAGTTCTACAGTGCAGGTTAATCTTCATCTGCATCCCATCAATTATAGAAAAACTCTGCAAGCCTCTTTATGAACTTCTTAGAAAACTGTAACCTGACTTCTCTTCCTGAGGCTTACCAGTTACTTGCATCTTGTGGTAAACCTGCTGACGTCATGCTGGGTGTTTTCTCCTCAACATATCTATGCCTACATCCTGGGTAGTGTTAATTTTGTATTTTCTGTTCAAGAGTGTCTCTTCATTATTAGACAGACTCTTTGCTCATCCACCATTTCAGTCCTCCATGGTCCATGAGCATTTGTTATTTGCTAAAGCAATTCTTGAGAACAATCTTGATTCTTCTTCTTCTTAAAAATTGATTTGGTTGCAACCAGTTAATTTTAACAGACCTAATGTTTTGGTGTGAGGTTGATTTATTCTCATGTTTCAGCCTCTGGATAGCCTGCTTTACTGACATGTTCATTTTCTACCAATTCTAGACCTTTTGTTAGCACTCTTGTATGTGAAATAATGTCGCAATGACACACGGCAGAGAAACAACTGAGCAGCCAGCTATCCAGTTATGGTCTCCTAACATGAGAAGATTACATATAAAAACACTCTAGTTCTTACCCACTCAACATGCACATGTATCAAATTAAAGCTGATTCTGCACTTCTACCTCAGAGACGTGGTTGTTTCATTTCAGTGCGCTGGATAGAGTCATTAAATTAATAACATGCTAACAGTGCCACAACATCTGATGTCATAAATAAGAGTCAAAAATTAGCTAATGAAAATCTGCTATTATATATACACCATATGGCCAAAAGTATGTGGACACCTATATATTGCACACATATGAGCTTGTTGAACAGTCTCCACTCATCTGGTAAGGCTTTCTGCAACATTCTGGAGTGCGTCTGTGGGACTTCGTGTCCATTCAGTTAAAAGAGCATTTGTGAGGTCAGGCACTGATGTTGGATGAGAAGATCTGGCTCACAATCAATGTTCCAGTTCGTCCCAAAGGTGTTCAGTAGGGATGAGGTCTTTGCTCTGTGCAGGCCACTGGAGTTCCTCCAAACCAAACTCATTAAACCATGTGTTTATGCCTTGCTATGTGCACAGGAGCACAGTCGTGCTGGAACAGAAAAGGGCCTTCTCCAAACTGTTGTCACAAAGTTGGAAGCATATAATTGTCTAAAATGTCTTTGTATGTTGTAGCATTAACATTACTCTTCATTGGTACTAAGGGCCTAACCTAAACCCTGAGAAACAGTCTCAGACCATTATCCCTCCACCATCAAACTTTACTATGCACAATGATAGGTAGCATTCTCTTGGCATCTGCCAGACCCGGATTCGTCCATCAGACTGCCATATAGTGAAGCATGATTCATCACTCCAGAGAACACATTTCCACTACTTCAGGGGCAGCGTGCTTTACACCACTCCAGCTGACGCTTGACACTGTGCATTTTGATCTTAGGCTTGTGTGCAAGCTCCCAACGCACAGTTCTTGTGCTGATGTTGCTTCCAGAGGGAGTTTGGAACTCTGTAGTGAGTGATTCAACACCAAACCTCTCAGTGGCATCACTCTGTGAGTTTGCGTGTTCTACCGCTTCATGGCTGAGCTGTTTTCGCTCCTAGACACTTCCATTTCACACTAACAGCACCTACAGTTGACATGGGCAGATCTAGCAGAACACTGCAGGAAAGGTGGCATCCTACGACAGTTTATGTCCCTGAGCTCTTTGGTATGACCCTATAGTGTCACCTTAATCCACATGATGTGTAAGTGATGTCATTTAAGCCTTCAGAGCAGCCAAATTCAAAATTTGTTTCTTTTATTCAACATTGGTATTTTGTTCTTGCCATCTGTCCACACTATCACATAAAATATCCAAAAAAACAGCTTTTTTTCAATATTTACAGAAACATTATGTAACTTACAGTACAAACACTGATGTTTCAAGGACTTACTCTGATAACAGGGATTGTGGCAGCCAGTTTAGCCTGAAATAGTCCACTTTTCACTTTCCTATCCCTCCGTCACAGCTTCATAAAGTGATGAGGTTGTACTTCTCTGTGTTTTTGGCACCAACAATAAACAAACAAACAAACAAACAAATAAATAAATAAATGCTTACTGATGTGGGAAAATCTTTTTTTGTTGTTGTTATGAAAGCAATGTGATTAAAAAAAAAAGAAATCAATACTATAATGGAGGACAAAATTTGATTTCTTGACATAAAAAATGTTCAAATTAGTATTTTCCATTGGAATGTTAATCTCATGGACTGGATCTATGGAGAACAAAGGTCAAAACAACGAAAACTGTGTCAGTTCAGACGGTGAAAGACAAAATGTTGCCAGCAGCAAGACAATTCATAAACAGTAGCTATCCTAACATTTTGGTCCACCAAAACTGTATTTTGTATTTGTTATGATGTTGCATCTTGCTTTTCCTGAGCAACTACAAAAACATCACCAGCCCAGTGACAAAAATCTCAGACGACGTGAACTGTATATACACAGTTTGTGTATTTATATATGAATATAATAACGGAGAGAGAGAGAGAGAGACCGATCGAGAGACCTCCACTTAGACCTCAGAAACTCTACTACCTGCTCGAATGTGCTGCGCTGTGACGTCAGCTGCCCCAACGCCCTGCAGTGTCAGTGATTTTAGACGGAGCGCTCGGAGCACAACTGCCCCGAAAAACTCACCCTCTTTCGGATTTTGGTCGAAACGTTTCTTTCGGAAGCCACAACACGTCTAAAACGTGAACTCCGGTTTGTGTGGCTGCTGAAACAACGGCAGAAACATGGCGGGGTTATGTTCGGATGCGCGGCTACCTTTGCGGCTGTGGGAAATCGCCAACATGGGTCTCCCCTGACTGGCTGAGTGCTGCTGCTAGTGGCTAACGCTAGCGTTTAGCTCACGGCCAGCCAGCAACCTCTGGTGGGACTCACTCAGCTGGTCTCGCAAAGAAACACTAACTCAGCACGGCCACACTTCTTTTCTCCGGTTGTGGTTGTAGGGTTTTGGGCTCGTTAATTCAGAAACTGACGTTAGGAAGAGGCGCTTGGTTGGTCGCCGGGGTGGAGTTGCAGTTCAATTATACATGCAGTGGCTAGCTAGCGCTGATGGATAACTGGACCGACAAGGCTCTCTGATTAACATGTATTTCATCGCGTTTCTGTCCGATACTGCATGCTTTAACGTTACAGTCCGCTGTATTAAAATGTGAAGTGACGGTTTAAGCCCGCTCCTGTTTGGCTGTATTGTCTCTTGTCGCGGCGGATGTCTGTGCAGACACACGGGACAGTGCTGCTTCAGTCGGGCTTCATTTGGGAAGCGTTTAATTTAACAAGGCAGCTGGCTGGAGAGCTCATTAACTTCATTCTACAATTTCTGAGGGCAAGCCAAGTTGGGCCTAGGCCACCAGAGAACGTTAACTAGGTCTGAGTTTAGTTAGCTGGCTAACTAGTTATGCTACCATGGTAGCTGCTTCTTATAAAAGAGCTGTGCTTGTAACCTGGGTTATCATTTTAGCTCGCTAAACATGTTTTGGGGCCAGAAGGCCGTTGTTTAGATGTAGAAATGGGGCTCGCTGGCGAATACAGGTCTAGCGTTTCGGGCTGGTGGTTAGCTTAACTTGCAACCCGCTTTTTGTGTTTGGAGCAAATCAGAATCAGAGGTCGCCTAGCTAGCTTGGTTGTTTGCATATGCTTGTACCACAATGCGGCTTCTCACATATTCAGATGTTGTGTCACTGATGTTAGTCACCCTGAAGAGGAGCAAGTTCCTAAGCTGTTTGCTTCAGAATAGCCAGCCAGCCACATCCACGGCTCGGCACGGCTAGGCTAGGCAGCTAACTGGCACTGAAAGGTAACGTTAGCATGGCACTGTCAGACTTGTTACATTTATTAGACCTTGTTTGACGGTTGTTTACAGTTGCTGGAGGCAGTGCTGAAGTGTAGGATTAGCGTTGTCTGGTGCCATAAACTGGCATCAACCGTTTCTTGTCCTTGACGTGCTGGGGGATGCCCTAAAAGCCCCAAAAGAAGCCGTCATGTCGAGCAAATCATCGAGCAAGGAGAAGAAGTCGGGCCTGAGCAAGAAGCTCTTCCGAAGAGGCTCCGTGCGCTCGGTGGGGAGTTTTATGAGCAGAGTCTTGAAGACTCTCTCCACCCTCTCCCACTTCGGCTCGGAGCTACATGCGGCGGAGGGCGACAAGGACGACGGAGGCTTCACGTCGTTCAAGAGCGACGGCAAGGGCTCCGTGACCTCGGACGAGAGCGACTGCGGCGGCTTTCTCTCGCGGGACAAAATACCCGGCGTGGCCGGCTTGAAGAATCACGGCAACACCTGTTTCATGAACGCTATCCTGCAGTGCCTGAGCAACACGGACCTTTTCGCCGAGTACCTGGCACTGGAGCAGTTCAGGGGAGACTCGACGACCGAGGAGGAGAAGCCCAAGACGAACGGGGTTCACCTGCAGAGGAAAGGCGCGCAGAGCCGGGGGGAAGTGACCGAGCAGCTGTCTAGACTAGTTAGAGCCCTGTGGACATTTGAATACACCCCGCAGCACAGCAGAGAGTTCAAAGTGAGTCTGATCCATGCTTGTTTGCAAGTATGCTTCGAGGAGTTGGCAGCATTGTATGTATTGCCCAGTTAGGTTCTGCAAGTCAGCGATCTGCTTTTCACAAGTTAGTCAAGGCGATAGGACTTGTGGTCTAACGATAGGCCATAGGTGGTCTCCCACCTTGGTGAGTTTGGTTTCAACCCCAGTCTTGCCCACGTGATCTAGTTAATGAAGACCTTTAAGAGTATATGAATATTAGAGCCAAGTGTGTTGGAAAGAAACTCCAAAACCAGGATTGAATACCAGAGGTGGGAACAACTCACTAAGTTGGCTTGCAGCTAGTAAGTCTCAGGTTTTGACACTCGAGTTCAGAGTCAAGTCTCAAGTCAATACAAGCAAGTCTTAAGTCATGAGTCCTAAACAAGTTAGTTTGCATTCTGCAGCTAATTTAGGGTCATTTCAACACTGAACACCAAAAATGATGGTAACAGTAATACAGCCTTTTAATGACAGCATGTTAGTAGTGTATGGCTGTATATTAAGTTTTTTACTTACTGTTCCAAATAAAACACAAAGTACATTTTACATGGATAACCATGACAGACCTAATGGTACACAAAGAGTAGTGCAACTACACATGAAAAGAATCTTCAAAGTACTATCAAAAATAATTAAATTATATTTGAAGATAATTTTCTGAGATCTTCAATATTGGGAACACATGATTAAAATAAAAACTAGCTTAGCACTAAAACTAGCTCAGCGATCTAAAAGCAGCTGCTGGTTGAATATAGATATAGAGAACAGAAACAAAAATGACCAAGCTGAACAAAGTGAACTGGAAAAAAACAGCAAAATGACGATGAATGACTAAAGTGAAGTTGCCTTTTGCGAATTTTCTGTTCCAAATTGGCAAATTCCTATATGAAGCTGGTGAATAAAAAGTCAAATTCAGCCTTGCGGTGAATGCTGTGCTTGCTTTAACGTTAGAAGCTGTTAAAATCAGTCAAATAGAGAGAGCTGTGTTTCTTTTGTTTTGCTACTTTAAGGAAAATGGTCAGTTCACCTGGTAAGTTTCTGCAGTAAGACTGGAGTTTAAGTGCTGAGCTGCGCTTACTGATGCTGTTGATGCTTCGCTTGTTTCTAGCTTATAGAGGTGAACTTGAATTCTAAGTGCTTCACTTGTCTTTTGAAATAAAATAAGCTGAGCATAAGCACAGTAATAGACATTTGACGACGTTACTGTACATCAGAATTACAGCAGGAAACGAATCCATTCACGTGAAAAGTAAGCGACTGTGTAGAGTCCCATCTGCAGTCAGACTCTCTCCACATTTCTTCCACTTTGGGTCTCGAGTTTTTCTAAGTCATCAGGCTCAAGTCCCAGTCAAAGTCCTAGACGTTAGCATTCAAGTCAGAGTCAAGTCACAAATCTTTCTCGATTTTGTCGAGTCAAGTTTTAAGTCATCAGATTTGTCACTTGAGTCTGACTTGAGTCCAAGTCACATGACTCGAGTCCACATCTCTGTTGGATACTACAGGAATATGTCAAGGTGACACCACAAGCTGAGTGGTCATGACTTATTATTATTTGATGATTAATTGACCTGGATGACTAGAAACCTTCACAGGTGGCCTGCATTTCAGCTCTGAAAAGTAGGCAGGTGGTCTCTGATCTCCACATGGGTTTTCAAAGTTTTCAGCTATAGAATGTTCAGTTTTCTCTGTGTTGTTACTGTGCAGTTAAAACTTGAATTGCTTTTAAAAAGAGACAACAAACTGGCAAACAACAAACTACAAAAGTTCACAGCTGGATCAAATATCTTCCATGCTTTGCTTTGAATATAATGAAGGAATATATTTTTAATCTTATGTTCAAAATATGTGGAGTTGTTCTGCATGGCTACATTTGATGTATTTTGTTGTTTATTTGTAGAGTGCAGTGTCAAAGCGTGCTATGCAGTACAGGGGAAATGCTCAGCACGATGCTCAAGAATTTCTTCTCTGGCTTCTGGACCGTGTGCATGAAGACCTTAATACCGTAGGCCATAGCAGGCCTTCTATAAAGGTATGCTGTTACGTTTAATTGTGGTGCCTGAAAAGGTGACCTCAGGCTTCTGTGAAAAGTGATGTGTTGCAGTATTGCTTTTACTTTTAGAGGTGGTGAAATGTACTGGACTGTTTAGGCCAAATGCTGATTGTGTTAGTCTAACATAATGTAATAGGAAGAATTGCAATGATGCATAGTGATCGAGTTAAAAAATCAGATAGGTGGTAGGTGGCTAACTGTCCTGGATTTGGAGACCAGCCATCCTCAACGCTGTTGGACCAAAGACATTTTGTTTGTATTGTGTAAAAATGGCATGGATTTGAATTTACATTGAGATCTCAATCAGCTGAGTAGCTGGCAAAAGAGCCTGCCTGCAAGTCAGGCTGATTTAAGGTCTAGACTGCTGTGGAACAACACCCATAAAACAGAGCTTCTTATCTGCCATCAATCTGAGTGCACCCAGGACAGAGGGCCTCACCGTAGATAACTTGTTCTGGTTTTGCTTTGTTTGATTCATGTCCTGCTAGCTGTTGCAAGAGTACTGGTGTATTTATCAGCCCCGTGCGCTCAGTTGTCCGTGATGTCCTGATCGGGGTCAGGCACCTAAGAGACACTCGTGTGAGGTCACTCAGGCTGCATGATTCATCCAGGCAGATGCTCTGCTTCCCTGCTGTTTGTGCCAGGGAAACACTAGGCTGCCATGCTGGAGTGCCAGGAACTTTTCTGGCCTTAATGAGACATTTCTTCTAAAAGTCCTGTCTGCCTTGATTGCATGTCACTGATGTGCTGAGGAAAAAATCATTTCTTGATCTGTCTGTTTATTAAAAGCATTCTTCATCTAATTGGTAGCAAAACAGATCATATTGGTAATATCATTTCAAAACCAAGAACTGTTGGATATAGGTAATGGTTCCAGAAACAAATGTGTCATACAACTAGGATACTTATGAAAAAGCTTTACCTTTATATCTAATGTGCTTCAGAAGTTTTCAGCAGTGACTGATTTGTGACATGCCTGGTTTGATGATTGCTAATGGCTAGTTCCCACTGTATGTGTACTGCAGAGGTGGTAAAGATTTTATGTTGTGATGCACATTTTAATACATATTTTTGGTGCAGTTAAACACAGTGTGAAATATTACAAACTTCAACCAGAGTTATTCTTTTAAAGGGGGACTTTCTGCATAATTGTTTTCAAATAAACAGTCATCCAGAGTGATTTGATGTGTAGAAAGTTACAAACTCTGATTTCTTTACAGTTGTTGTGATAGGAACCAGGGGTTGCGATGTGTACAACCCAAGTATAGCCACTTAATTTACTATCCAAAAGATCAGTGAACCTACATGAGTCTTCTGAGTGTTTATATGTAATGTTGATAAAGGTGAAATAGTGGTAAATATAATGTCTTTGGGTACTATTTTAGCTTGCAGGTATCTTTCCACCATGAGTGTATTTAAAAATAAATTAGGCCCAAAACTAGCATAAAACAATTTTTACAACATTTTTATACCTATTTAATGTAATAGTTGTATGCGTTGTAGCTTTTAGAGGCATTAGACTCTTCGGATGTTTGGTTCCTATCACCACTGTGGTAAACAATTCTGACTTGGTAAGTTTCTCTATAACGGGGCATTTGACATCCAATCACTCTGACTTTGTTTACACCTTAACCATTTAATTATGCAGAATTTGTAACAAATCTGTCAAAGTTCTCCTTTAAGTTGTGAGTTTGAATTTTTAATTTTAATAATGTATGACTTTTCTCCTGTTCACATTGCCATAGCCACCCATAGAGGAAGATGATGGAGCACTTGAGGGACCCTCACTCCCATTGTCAGCTGGCTCCTTTGTCCAAGAGCTTTTTCAGGCGCAGTACAGGTATAGCAGTGTTTCCTTGTCCTGTAGGGGTGGACAATATTTTAGGACGTTTTCACAATACATGATATGCATCATAAAATTAAGTTTTTCTGTATTTAGTATCTCTCTCTCTCTCTCTCTCTCTCTCTCTCTCTCTCTCTCTCTCTCTCTCTCTCACATACAGATCCTCGCTTACCTGCCCTCACTGTCAAAAGCAGAGCAACACTTTTGATCCCTTCCTCTGCATCTCTCTCCCCATTCCGTTGCCTCACACTCGGTAAGTAAGCACCTTCACGTTGTTCCTGTATAGTTATGCGGGGCAGTTAGGACTTATTGCTCTTCAGGAGACTCGTGTGCAATATGAGAAGGCCTGCCCTTGAGGCGCGCTCGCTTTGTACTGTGTTCTGTGGTGTAATAAAGCACTGCATGGGCTGGAGGTCTTAAAGCTAACCTTGTTTTCCTTTCATTTCTTCTGCACTGGTTGTGTGACTCAGATTAACACCTTGGGTTGGTGCAGAGTTGGCATAGAATGCAGAATTCCTCTCTTACATGCTCTGAGAAGAGTTAGGATGTGTACAGACCAGTTATGCTGTAAACAGATCAGTTGACAGTTTTGATTGTAAGTGCTGTGGACTAACAGGTTTTAGTTGAAAACACATGAGTCATTGTTTAATTGTAGCATAGGACTGTATCTTTCACGATAAACCGCTCATCTGTAGCCTAAGGTCTTATCGTCTTGTGCTGCACATGTTGGGTGGATCACTGTAATCTCCACTTGCAAATTAGCATGTTTTTTGCTAAACACGCCTATTGAAAACAAAGTAGATGTGAGTGAAGCCTGGGTTTATTACATCTTTTGAGAGTCTTATGGAGGAAAAAAATAGTATTTTTCTGTCCAAATAAGATGCTAAATGGTGCCCCCTTTCCTTTCTGTTCTGAGCAGTGTCGCTGTCTTCTTGTGCTACTGGCTTTAGTGAGTTTATGTCTCCAGAGGCATAGAGACACTATTTTAAGCTTCCACTGTAGTGACTGATCAGAGAGAAGACTCTGTTCAATGCACATTCTTTTTTTAAGCACCCTCAATTTATTACCGCACATTAATGATTAAAGATGTCATATTCTATGTATTAGCAGAATGACAGAGATGATTTACTGCACACTCCCCAAACCCTCATCTCATACATCAGGGATGATACAATAAGTCTAAATGATCAGTACATGAAAAGAATGGCTAGTATAGCGGACATCAGGCCCCTGTTTAAATTACACAGGACATTCATATTAATTATTAGTTCTCAGTCATGCATCTAGCTTATAGGGTGTGAAGTTCTAAGACTCCCTCCCACAGTGGTCTTTTTGTATTCACAGAGTCTGTCTTTCCTGGCATGTGTTGGTGGGCTGAGAGAGGTAATGTGGGGCTTATGTTCAGTTACTTTAAGAGAGGTCTGAGGGGAGAGGAGCTGTGGGAGCTCAGAGGTGTGACAGAATCATTACACAAATCTACTGAATTTGTAGCTGTATTATGAAGGAGTGTATTTTTCTAGAGCTGTTCTCTGTCACTCCTGTTTGTTTATGCTGTGTATGCCAAGCAGGTCTTCAGGTGCTCAATGACTTAATCCCTTGCCCCTCCTGATATTATAAGAGATGATAAAACTGCTTTTTGTTAATGTAGACTGGATTTTATGAAAAGATTATGTACTGTCTGTCAGTTCCAGTGCTGTGCTGGTTGGGTGGTATGAGTCCTATTAGTGAAGAGCAGCACTTGATCTGTGGATTTCTCTTACTGTATATATGCGGGAGGCTTTTGGTGCATACTTTGATAAATGTGTATTTTGATAAGATATTGATAAATGTAACATTTGAAATGTGTCCATGTTGTCACAGATAGGACTGATTTTTGTTCAGTTTGTTTTCTATATCTATAGTAAGAATTTAGTTTCACAAAAAACTATTTTTGTAAAAGTCTTAAGTTGAAATTTTTGGATAGCAGAAAGTTTTGACTTTGGATAGCAAAGAAGCACTGCATAGGATTTAAGAAGCACTGACATATATGGCACATAATTTAGATAGCCAGTCGCTGGTCTAGATTTTGCAAAAAGCTTGCATAGTAGTTCACTGATGCTGATAAGACTGACTACTTAGGTATTGAAATTTGGTATTAAATAATGCAGAATGTTTGATAGTATGGTGAAGAAATTCAGTCTATACAGTAAAAGTATAGAGTTTAGATACCCTACCCTAGTCATGGTTGCTGTAGATTAGCTCTTTAACTCGTGGCTGTGTTGAAGACCCTCTCCAGACATAAATAAAACCCTTAAAAAATATCTCTGTTAATCAGAATTACATATTTTTAAGTTTTTCCAAGAAAAAAAAAAACCCTCATGCCTTAAGTTGTTCAGAAGTCTACACCTTTGTCTTCATTCAGTATGTGCTGATCTGTGAACATGCAAACAGATGTTTGCCTTCAGGGCTTTCTCCATGTTCCATATGTACTTGAATTAGATAACCTTATCATGACACACTTTTTTTGTGAACACCCCCAAAGTAGTTTTTGTCAATCATCTTAATGAATATAGTCATCATCTAATTCTGCAAGCTTAGCTATCTGACAAAGTTTTAGAGTAACATTTGCCACAACTTTCTTCGTCAACATCCTGAAGCAGTATAAAGTGTCTTGTCAGCATTTTACATGAATCATCATGTATCTTATAAGGCTAACGTTGTCTAACGTTATCTAGCACATTGCATATTTGTTATAAGGCTAATGTCAGCTTCTTATTCGTCAACTTCTTGTTCAAATTTTCCCATTCCACCTTAAATGGTGCAGCAGTTACATTCAGAGCCTCAGGCCTTCTTGTTAGAATTTTACTGTAACTGCCGCACCATTTAAGGCGGAATGGGAAAATTTGAACAAGAAGCTTCCGAATAAGAAGCTGACTTCAGCTCCGTAGGTTTGTTGTACACAGTCAATGGATAAAACACAAGAAAAATAAACTTACCGGTTGGCTCATACAAAAATACAAAAATTTTATTTATTTTACTTTTTTTAGTAAAATTTACAAAACAGTCCCCTGGAAAATGGCTACTGGCTACTTTTTTTTTTTCCTCTTTTTTTTCCTCAGATTTTTTTGTTAACATATGAGGCTCACAATTTCTCCTTTTTTTGCATCTGAAAACATGTCTCTTCCATCCTTTTGGTATAAGCTTGTAAAAAATGACATGTAGCTAGCTACACCTGACTCTGATACACTTCATTGCACATATTATTAGCATATTATTATGCTAATGATATGTAAAGCTTCACCCCGTCAGGGGTTCCTTAGGTTTGTGAAGTATGATACTCTGGCTGTCTGAATCTGCCTTTTTGAGACTGCCACTGTTGCACTGCAATTTCATAGTGGAAATACTCAGCCATGGTGTTGACTACCTATTTCACTCATGATGTGACACTACATGGACATGCTAACAAGTGTAAGAGCTTGATTTTTACCAGAGGGCATCTATAAGGACTGCTCTTAATGACTGTTGCTCTGTGTCCTTCAGGCCCCTGTATGTGACAGTGGTCTACCAGGGCAAGTACTCCCACTGCATGAGGATCGGGGTGGCTGTGCCCCTCAACAGCACTGTCTCCAGACTGAGAGAAGCTGTGTCGCGAGAAACCAAGATCCCACCAGACCAGGTGCCCTTTTAGAAACCTTTGAACAGCACTATCCTGTGCGTTTAAGCTGGGTACAGATAGGGAATGGAAAATGACAGGTGATGCATTTTGTCAAAGGCCTCTATTCCTGTAGCTACTGTACTGAATTAAGTGAATATTCGTGAAACACTTCCGTGAACAAAAACCCTGCTTATATATCCTGTATCTGCTTCAATTCTTTTAAGTTTTGACACTCTCATTTTGTAGTCAGGCCAAGTCCAAACCTATTAACTAGCAATGGCTTTGGCAAGAGAGTTAAGTGTTTTCTGTTTTGGAAGCTGGTTTACAGTTTAAAGCAGTCCAAAACCCCCAAACTTACATACTGTAGCTTTAAGGAAACATTTAGAGACTACTGTAGTCAGGAGTAAAGTACACTACAGACCTATGTCAGTTGAACCAAAGAAAGAAATTTGAGCCATTTTTCAGTCTCATTATTTGAATTTGAGTGTAGAGTGACTATACTCTTTGTTGAACCTAAAACTGATCAATTGTAAATTTACACTGTCTCTTACTGTACACCTAGCTGCACTGTCATGCCGAACAATGGATGAGGGCCAGTTGATTTCACCGTTTATTATTATGCAATGTAAGGTAGACTGCAGTTTGTTGCAGTAAAAACGTACGCAGCCCTGAAACATAAATATGCAGATAATCACAGATTTGCTATCCTTTTAAGTATTATAACGTGTTCTGCCTTGTATTTACAGTATGTTAATGTCTAAGCAGCTTCAGTGTTCAGCAGAGTTTACAATCCGAAATGAACATCCATCAGATGATGGTAAAACTTGCTAGTTGTCTAGAAAAGAGCCACACTGGAGTCTTTACAACCTGGCTCCAAAACAGCCTTTATATTTCCCCTGAAATATTCTGAGGTCTTACTTCTGACAAGAATCTTGTTTATTTTCCCCTTATTTTTGCTGATTGGTAATGACAGTTTTTTTAATTTTGAAATGTCACTATTGTACCACTCAGGATGCAACAGTGAAATTCTGAGGTCATATTTTAGAGCGCAGTCTTTTGGCTTGCATTCTACTGGATGTCTTCTAGTATAAATTGTATTCTATTAGTGAAGATGGTCTACATTTCATTAAATGTAGGTACAGTTAAACCAGATTCACTCAACCTGCTCTCATTCTTATATGCTTTATAAAAATTTAAAGAAAGGAAAGAGAGCTTTGTGAGTCTTATTCTCAGCAGAGTGTGGAGCATCATTATCTGATACTCAGTAAAATACCCACTGCTTATCCAAGTACACGAGACAGTAAGAAATAATAATGGCAGAGAGAGGAACGGTCTGATAACCTGGTGTATTTTTTATTTATTTATTTTTTTACACTCTAGTGTTTGTTTATTTATTTGTTATTTATGTTATTTATTTATTTTTTTAAATATCTATTTTCAGTGTGTCCAGAATAGAAAGTACTTCTGTTCTCTTCCTGCCTAAATTGTACCTTGTGTTTGAAGTGGTGAGGGCAAGTAAGTTGAAGCCACAAATAAAATCAGAGAGAATGTTTCGCAGTAGTCCTGGGAATATTATTGCTGGTAGAATAATTGCTTGTGTATTAGTGAGTGCGTTTAGTGGCTGTTAAACACCATCAGAACTTGCTTTACTGTTCCTTATCATGCCGATATGTAAAGCACTTCTGACCAGTTCCGCCTTTGTTGTTTCTGTAGTTTGTCCTGACGGAAATGTATTATGACGGTTTCCATCGCTCCTTCTGTGACGACGATGACGATCTTGATATCATTCAAGAAAGCGACTCGATTTTTGCATTTGAAACACCTGAGACTTTCAGATTAGAAAACATTCGCTCCAAAAGAGGTATTTCTTCCTCCTGTTTTGCATTTGTTTATTGAAAAGTTCTGAGATTTTGATTTAGTTGCACTTCATACCTTGAAAGGTTGTGATGAATTATTATTGATACACAAATATCCCTGTTTGGCAAGTGAACCAACTAATGCTGGCCTGAATAATTCCAGAACTTGAATATTTGTTTATGTTGATATTTGATTTGTCATTTAGAGTTCTGAAGCTTTGTCTTTTATTAACCCTTTAGACTGCAATAGAATTGTAGAACACGGTCACTTTTCATTATGTATGTTAGAGGCTTATTTATCACTGTTTTATATAAAACATTTAATCATAAACAAGGAGAAAATGGTGGTTACTTAATGATGAATGTAATATTAGGTTATAATGAAAAAAAGTTAGCTAAAGCCTGAATATAGATGCATTCTCCCCTGCGATTTCACCTTTTCTTTAAAAGATTGCCATGTTACAATGGCAAAGAATGTTTAAACAAATAAATAGCCTAATAGAAGTTCATTTGTTTGGCTGTTAAATGACAAGTGTGGAAACTAAGCATGTCTTTAGTCACTTGTTCAGCTACCACTGAGAAATGGAGACAGAGACAACAGGCTAGCTAGGTGTAGCCAATTCCTTTAAGAAATTAATGACCATAACTCTGTACAAATTTCGTAGAAGACACTAAAATACTCACCAAGTCATCAGTTCAGACCAAGACTTGGAAAATATCTAGCCGCGTTATTAAAGCACTGTTACAATTTGCAGGGAGCCTTCTTGCCAACCTTAATCAGAACAATTTGAAGTACGGCAATGAGAGCACTCGTACACCGTCTTTCATGCAAGGAGCAGTGAATCCAGCATCACCCAACAAAAATACAGGAGCCGATAAGATGATCCTGCTGATCTGTAATAGAGCCTGCACTGGCCACCAAGGACGGAGGTAACTACTCGAACACGAAACTTTGCAGTCCAGTCACAAGTCACTGATCTGTGCTATTCCCATGTTATTGTTTGGAGGTTTCATTGCCCTCTGAAGTATGAGATGGATATGACTGGGATGTCTCCAATGGATATTTTGCATGAAAATGAAAAGGGAAAATAACAGAAGAAATGTGGCAGTGATATTGTTTGAGGGAATATGTATAGAAACATCAAATACGATTGAAAAGTCAGAATTCTTCTTTCCTTTGTCTAAGGTTTGGCCTTCCGTTTGTATTGTATATGGAGCGCACTGTGACCTGGGATGTGCTTCAGAAGGCAATTCTGGAGAAGATGCATCACCTGCTGAGACAAGGGGTTTACATTCAGGTCAGTGCATGGTGCCTGTAGGCCGCAGTCTGTAAAATACAGCCCTTGATTTACTTGCGTGAGCATGTGTTGGAATATTTTCTGTGCGTTTTCATTATTAAAGACATATGCTTAGATTAAATCTGACTGATTTATTTCAGGTGGGACCTTTCAGTCTACGAGTGGTTGGAGTAGTTGGCATCACGTACTTGTTGCCTCAGGAGGAACATCCGCTGTGTCACCCCACTGTGGAAAGGTTGGTCTTTGTCTGAGCAAATTATAGCCTACCTTCTGACCCTGCTTTCTCAGTTATCTACCTAACACTGCATGCATCTGTCAGACTGATTTAGAGCACATGCATAAACTTGTTGAAATTCTCTCTGTGCATTTTTCTATTGTTCACAGTGGACACATTCAACACAGTTGGGCAGGATTTTAAAAGAGCTGTATTTTAGTTGTTCAAGCTAATCTGTCTTTTTCAGAGCGTACAAATCCTGCGGGCAAGGGGGCCCTCCTCATGTCAAGATTGTGGTGGAGTGGGACAAAGAGACTAAGGATTAGTGAGTGCAGCCTGAATAGCAATCATTTGAGCTTGCTGCTCTTTGATGTACTGTATGCTTCTAATATGTACTGAAATGCAGTCTTTGGAGGAATAGGTTCATAAATTATATCCCAAAACTGCAAAATATGGAATGAAGTTCCTTTTGTCTAAAAAGAAAGCTATTTAAAATATAACTGGAAGTCCAAATAAACTCATTTGCAGGGAAATGCTTGTGAGCTATTGATATGTTTGTAGTGTTCGAAGATGTTGTGTTATGCCTTTCCCCACAGTCTGTTTGGCCACACTGAGGAAGAGTACATCCCTGATGCTGAGAGCGTGTACCTGCACCGCGAGCAGCACCATCAGCCCCAGGCCTGTACCCTCGCTCAGTGCTTCCAGCTGTACACCAAAGAGGAACAGGTAACGAATAGGCCTAATACACCTCCTGAACGTCCTTCATTGTTCCTGGGAAAGCAGAAAAACTGATGCCTTTTCTTCCATTTCCTTAAGGCCAGATCTGCCCAAACAGACATTAAATGGTGGGTTAACCAGATTTCTGCTGTCCGTGCTGTTTTGTAAATTGCTATGTTCTCCAAGCATGTCTTTAAGCCTGGATCTGTGCCACGTGCAGTATAAATATGCCCTGTGGTAAGCCCGAGCTGGCAGTTGCCATTGGTAGCGTGGTTTGAAGCTGTTTGGTCTTAAAGAGGAACGAGGGCATAGTTGAGAGTGAGACTAAGCACTGCAAATCACATCCCTTGAGGCTGATAGAGAAGCGTGTGCATTCAGTTGTTCATGGCTGCTTCCTGTGCTGTGTGGTGCTCCAGCTGGCCCCAGATGATGCCTGGCGCTGTCCCCATTGCAAGCAGCTGCAGCAGGGCCGCATCAAGCTAAGCCTGTGGACCCTGCCTGATGTTCTCATCCTGCACCTCAAGAGGTTCAGACAGGTACAGGCTTTCTATAATGTTACTTTTAAAATTTCCTGCACACTTTAATTGTTCAGTCATTCAGAGAGGATTGATGTCTAATGGTATTTGGCGGATTGGTTAGCATGATTTTGTGGTGTTAGCAGACCTTTATTTTTGCTAGTAATATTAGCAATGTTATTATTCTGTAGGAAGGAGACAGGAGGGTGAAGATGCAGAACATGGTGCGGTTCCCACTGGTTGGCATGGACATGGCCCCTCACATGGTGAAGAGGAGCCAGAGCAGCTGGAGCCTCCCCTCTCACTGGTCCCCTTGGCGACGACCTTACGGCCTTGGCCGTAATCCGGAAGACTATCTTTATGACCTTTATGCTGTATGCAATCACCATGGCAACATGCATGGAGGGCACTACACAGGTAAAATTATGCAGGGAGACAGAGGTTGCTGTGCTGGCTTTTGGATTGTAAGTCTAAACATGCACTCCGGTGTGCAGATGGTGCAACCACTTAACTAATGGACCTGTAAAGTGTAATTCCAGTCACTCAGTGCTTAATACATTAAAAAAAAGAGTGACACATACATTGCCAGTTAGTATGATATCATTATCATTATTAGACACATTAACCATTATTAGACACATCTGAATAAACAGCCTGGAGGGTTTCCAAAACTGAGTGTGGTTCTGTTTTTCTTCCTCTCACAGCATACTGTAAGAACTCCATTGATGGACAGTGGTACTGCTTTGATGACAGTGAGGTCCAGCCCATACCTGATGAGGATGTATGCCAGCAGACAGCGTACATTCTCTTCTACCAGAGGAGGACAACTATTCCCTCGTGGTCTGCCAACAGCTCTGTGGCGGGTGAGTCACCTCACTCTGTTCTCCTGAGCTGGACGAATAGCATATGAGCTGAGTGGCTCTGACGTGTAGCTGACTTGTTTGGCGAACCAACTCAGGGATAACACTTAATCTGAGTGTAACACTCTCTAGCCTGGCTGTGGCACAAAAACAAATATTTTCCAGCTGATGACATGATAGTGATAGACTTTAATTCTGGGCCTTTGCCTTCTGAGCAATGTCATGATTTCCTAATTAGTGCAAAGTATATGGTTTCACCAAATGTATCTGCCTTTTTTGCTTCTGACTGTGGTTGCCTGTTACTTTGTTTGGGTCAGGCTCTACCAGTTCTTCTTTGTGTGAGCACTGGGTTACCCGCCTCACTGGCAGCAAGCCGCCCAGCTTGGCCTCAGGGGCCTCCTCCCGACGCACATCCCTGGCTTCTTTGGCTGAGTCTGTGGAGTTCCCGGGAGATCGCAGTGAAGACGACGGTGAGGAGCATGTTTGCGCTCTTATCTGCATGTTTGCTTATTCTATTTCTTGTATATTACATAGATATTGTGTAATTTCTGCACATGTCAGACTTTTTCCACAATGTTTCTGTGGTTTGTTTTGTGGTTACAAGTAGTAATGTAAATATTATATTTGTAGTTGATGATATTCAGGAAAAATATTAAAGCTGCACTATGTAGGATGTGTTTGTTAATATTGAAATAATTTGCATTACTGAGTCAAGAGGAAAAAAAAATTGCTAAAATATAGTGTTCATATAGTGTTGTTGCACTGCTGCGAGTCTCCCTATAAAGCCTGGAATATTCATTCAAAAGTGTGAGCTGTCAGGTCGCATTTGGGGGAAGTTTTTCAGACCATGTCAGACCTCTTTTACGTATTGACGTCACACACAGAAACAGCCAGCCAGTAACCAGCCACTGTTGTGGAATTTACTGTTACACTTTACCCATTTACTGTTACCAAAGTAATGAAGTTGTTGGCTGTATAGCTAACATTACCTCGCTAATTCACTAATATTAGCTGATTACTTTGCAAAGTTTTGCTTTAGAGTTTGTTCTACCACCTGTCTCCTTTCATAAACACAACCTATATAAAATATACTTGGCTCACATTGCCAAAATAGATATCCGACTGAATGGAGGTTTACGAAATTAATGGACGTGTGCTACTCAGCTGTTGATAGTAATGTTAGTTAGCTATCAGTTATCTGTGGTGAAGCAGGTAACATGTCTATACTTTTCCCCTCAGTTGTGAAAAAGAGCAGTTCGTGTCCACCCCTAGAAAGCCAATCTGCAATCATCAGACTGATCCGCTCTGGAAAGGGGACTACAGCACAGCCCTCATTACAAAATGTTATTTTGTTACATGTTTCCCCCAGAGAGGTCGCTAATTCCCCAAATTTGCCAAAGTTACAAAGTGCAGTTTTAAAGGGAATTAAGCAGTTAACTGTGATTAAGCTGAAGTCCCTTTGGTCCCATGCTGGTTTATTTTTTAAAAACTGGTGAAATTGTATGTGGAAGCACTGTGGAAACTGTCAAATGTGCATGAAAATTGTAAATCTTTTCATTTCTAACTCTAAATGCAACCTTGATCTTGTGTGTTCTTGGGCATTCAACAGTTGCCTCTTGATGACTCTCTTTACTTTCCCTCTCTAGCACTAACACAGGATCTGTCGCCTTGTTCAGTTAAGCCAAAAATGCATGCTGCTGCTCTTTCCATTCAGTCTAGTATCAGCGCATTAGTTTAAATCTCTGTCCTTTTCGTTAAGGAGGATTCTCCACCCGACCCTTTGTGAGGAGCATTCAACGTCAGAGCTTGTCTTCCAGATCCTCCATAGCCAGTCCACTGGCCTTCAGTGAAAATGGGACAAAGCCCTCTTGGCCACTGTCTGCCAAGCTCCAGATGAGATCCAATTCGCCCTCCCGCTTCTCCTTAGACTCCCGCTCCTCACCACCCCTGGAAAGGATCGGAGAGGCCAGTGACGACAAGGTGTCCACATCGTGCTTTGGCAGCTACAGCAGGCATGAGCGCCACCCTGGCAACAAGGCTCCACTGGCCATGATGGAGGGCAATGGCAGCGATGATGGTGGGGGTAAAAGGATTGTAGATGAGGTCTACTGCAGGGCTCCTACGCCGGCTGACAGGAAAAGCTCCAAAGGAGAGCCCCTAGACAACAACAACCAAATCTCTGCTGTTGACCAGAACTTGCATGGCACTCCTACAAAAGAGCAGAGGCACAAGAGCTCAGGACCATCTGTGACCAAGGCGGAGGGGTCTGGGACTAAAAAGAGCTCGACCAAGACAAAGGGGGATCAAGAGAAGCCCTCTAAGAAACGCCAGAGCACTTCGTCATCTGCACAGAAAGCTCCTTCTTCTCAAGCGTCTTCCAGCCCTCAAGGCAAGGGTGCCAAAGTAACAAATTTGAAAGAGAAAAGTGACTCCACTAAGACCACCAAAGGGGTTTCTTTGGGAACACCCTCCAAGAAAAAGGAGTCCTCTCAGGCTCAGGAGACCTCACCATCATCCGGAGCCGGCAAGGCAAAGCAGCGCCTGACCTCCACTCCGCAGTCCTCAGCCTCCCCATCACCGACCGCAAAGAAAAATTCCTCAGTGGCGGATAAAAGCTCCGCCTCCAGCAGGAAGAAGCCGACAGACAAGAGCTCAAGCCGTGACTCCCCTCATTCTAGCCCCCTTGCAGACAAGCCTAGGGTTAACGCCGCGCCTCGGAGTTCCCAGGCCAAGGGTGCTGAGGGAGGCCGAATAGAGAGAAGGCCTGTAAGGAGCTCCAGCAGCAGCTCGTCAGTCACCAGTCTGCGCTCCCCCAGTGTGTCCTCTAGGGACCTGCGTCGCAGCAGCAAGTCTGAGGACAAGGGCCACTCTTTCTTCAAGAGCGCCCTGAGACAAAAGGAGACCCGCCGCTCGGCCGACCTGGGCAAGACCACCATCCTCTCTAAGAAAGTGGGCGAGAGGACAGCTAGGTCCAGCAGCCAGACTAAACTGAGCACGGACGAGGGTGAAGGGAACGCCTCCCAGCAGGCCTCTCCCGCCTCGCTGTCCAGTAAGGCTGCCAGTGAAGACAAGGAGTCGTCTAAAGCCACCACCCCTGTCAAACGTTCTCTGTTACCTGTAGGCAAGTCTAAGTCTTCCAATTCTGAGATGAGTCTTCAGTCTCCTGTCAATGGGAAGAGGCCTCTTGAAAAGTTGCCCTCTTCTAGAAAGCTTTCTTCCAGCATGCAATCTTCTGCACACCCAACACAGACGCCTCAATGATATTTGAATAGCAGTTTCATTATTTTCTGTAATGCAGCTATTTTTTGATGTGCCTAAGATGAATATATATATATATATATATATATATATATATATATATATATATATATATATAAGTATATAAAGTATATATAAATGATATAGGATATACCTTTAGGATATACTTTTCTCAAAGAAAATATGTACATGATCTGAAGCGCCTTTCTATCCTGCCATGGAACCAAAATCGTTGCCTCTGGCAAGGTGTGGTATACGAATATACTACTGTTCACAACTCTGAATAGGAATGTTTTAACTTAGCACTTTGTATATATTGTTTTCTGTTTCAAACAATGCTCAACCATCAAGAGACTGTATGTAATGTATGTTTTTAACTCTGTTACTGTTTTGCTTTCTTTTGAGGAGTTGGCTTGGTCTTAATATTCCTTGGAGTACTCCCAACTAAATTGCTCCACTTGGTGCTATTCAAAGGGCAATGTTTCTCTGGCATTGTAACAGGGAGAATAGGATTCCAACCTACATTGTCATCCATCATACAAGAGGTCAGCAGTGTAAGTTCTCCTAGGCACCTATCAGAACCTGCTGAGGTACCCTGTCAGTTTTCCCTTTATACTATGGAATAGTAAGTGTTCCAGTAGCATAACTGCCCTTAGTGTACGCAGCATTGCCAACTGTAGACCAACAGCTGAATTGTGTGAATGAGAGCTCTTTTGAATTGAAATTAGACAATCCTAAATCTTTTTTTTTTTTTTTAATCGTGAAATGCTGTGTGAGAAGCTGTGCGCTTTGCTATCCATCTGTAGACAGAGGTAAAAGCAGCATAACTCTGCATGAATTTTTGTTTTTGTAATGAGAATGCACAGTTGTACTTGAACCATTTTTTTTCCATTTCTTTCCATGCCTGCCAAATCCAATGGCAACAGCTTTCATTAGCTTTAGCTTAGCGTGCATTGAACCAGGGTTGAGCCCCTTTGTGTCAGTTTGTATCTCCATATTAATCTGTGGATTATCAGTGCAATAGTTTTCAGATCTTTGTAGATGGGACAAAATATTTACTTCTGTATTCAAGAAATAGAACACGTTGAACTCGGTGTATAACATTTTGAAATGCTTTAGCGTTTTTCTCCAGTGGATTAAAGATGAATACTGTATGTATGCAATAGAAAAGAGAATCATTTAATCGAAATATATAATGAAATAATCTTTTAGAATGCTGTGCCATCCAACAAATTATGGGACCTATTTCTCCCCCCAGACCCCCCAAAGCCTTGATAGCTGGTCTAATTCAGATGGTTTATTTAAAGACATTTTAAAGATGAGCAAATGTTTTTAAAGATGATATTGCCTTGGATAGTGCTGTCAGTATGCTCACCATACCTAATAGGCTTGCCACAGAATTGAGACTTATTTGCTCTCAGGCAGCCGAGTCTGATTCTTTTAAATAAAAACAAGTCATGTCTATACAGATCAGTTTAATTTGGGCCGCATCCATATTATATTAATGCAGGATTTTCAGCATATTCTGTGCTGATGGACTTGATTTTTCCAAAAGCATTGTAGCACACAGATTATTCTAAGAGAGTACAGAGAATCAGGTGATTGTACCACTATGATGCTTTTGGGAATTGGGCGCTTGATCACATAAAAAGAACTGCTGTCTATACATAGACAAGCAGTGCAAATATAGGTTTTTCCAAAAGAACCACTGACAAGTCAAGTGGTCTTCACAAGAGCTTTGAAAGTTCTTGTAAATTTCACCCTCATCTATCAGTACTTTTTTTTTCTTCCTTTTCTTTTCCCCAAAATAGGTACTGACACCTACCCTTTTGGAAAAGTCCTATCAGTACCAGTTACTTTATTAACAGAGCTGGCCAAAGCAGAATAAGACTGACTAATAGTTAGATGACTAATTTTCTCAGGTTGCCAGCATGCACATTTTAAAACGCCTCCCCTGCATTTTACTTTTCTTCTTGGTACCCTAAAAGTCAAAGCTTTGGTACTGTGATTTTAGTCTGCAACTTTAGTTTCATGCTTTTGATGGGAAATTTAGTTCCTTCTCTCACTCTAAAAAATAAAATGAATACCTAATATGAGTATTATTGTGCCACAAAGGCCTGATGCCAATATGATGTACCAAGTGGTACTATTGGTGCACTTCCCTGAATATTAAGAGAATAGTCTAACTGTGTGTGTAGCTTTGTTTTGCAAGGGGACCATTTTTATGTGCGCCCAGAAACTACAGTTTGAAGAATTACGGCAAGCAGTATTGCATGATGACACTGATGCATGCACGTATCTATGCAAGCGAATGTTGCTGAGAAAAATTAAGTCTGGTTGCCAATATTTCTGTATTTCTGAACGTCAGCAGTGGAAAGCATGGATTGTTTCCTCTTGTTGCTTTTTTTGCACACTTGTGTTGTAGCTTTCTTTTGTTTCTTAAAAGATTGTAATGGAAGAGCATTAGATATTAGCCCATTGGATACCTGAAAAGCCTCATGACGAATGGCTATGCTGTATCTTTTTGTTCTTTTCCAGTACTTTTTGACTCATAAGCTTTTAAAGGGAATTTTCTCCCTTTATTCCGTAAGGACTTTTTATTTCATAGGTTTATAACCTGAAGTCCTGTTGACTTCACCTTTTGGTTGGGATCTTGTTCTCTTGTCATGCTCACACATTAAATACAGGAGCAGGAGCATTCTAACTTCATTCCTTCACTCTAAAAGTCATGACGACTTCCATCAGTCATTTTGTCTCGTCAGCCACACCATTATTTTTGTTGTGCTAATTACAAAGCCCCATGTCATAAGTTATTTCCAATATTCAGCATATGGCAGCATATCGAGAAAGCCACACGTGGTGGTTGTTCCACTTCAGGAGAGTGCTTTGGGCCTTTGTACTTCAAGAAGTCTTGAAAATTTCAGATTGTATGTATATGGGACATTTGAAATATCTCAAGTGCAAATAACAGGGTTGTAAGCCTTAGGTTTGAACAGATTCATTAATTGCTCTAAGTCTTATGAATATTATTGTATGAAGTTCCTACTCCTGGTTTACACACTGGACTTGAATGATTTTACCACAGGAAAAAGCCCCAAGCACCGTCCTCACGTACTTTACACTACTTAAGCTGGTGCTCATTTGGCTGTGAGTAACTTGGGCTTTTCTTTTCCAAATAGAGCGTGTACAGTAGTCTTAAATATTGACCAAAATATTATAATATTTGGAAACATACCATGTTAATGTTTTGTTGCATGAGACTGCATCAATGGCTTTGTTAATTTATTTGTACGTTTTGTTAAATGTGTATGCACTTTTCATAAACTTGTTTTTATTTTATTTTTTTTAAAGAATGCATTTCTTTGAGAGAACCATTTATATTCATGACATTGGTTCACCAATGTAAGACAGAAGTTGAGATGTAATTAAAAGATAGACCTGCATTAGAGGTCTGAGCTCAGATTTGTCTGTGCCTGGAGACTTACTGGCTTTTCATCTTAATTTTGCTCTGCAGGGTGTACACATGCTCAGATATAGTTGTATGCAAAGGTTTGGGAACCCCTGCCCAGATGACATGCTCTGTTGATTTCCCATATGCCCTATTTAAATGAACGTTAACATATTTTCACTTCACAGTCGACCCTAAAGCCCATCTGTTGCCATGCACAGTTTGTGTTGGCCTCCTTCTAACCCTTCTTCAGTGGTCAGTTTCTGACCACAAAGCTGTGCTTGGTTGGATATTTTTGGGTGGTGGACAACTCTTAACCTAGCTGTGACACTGACTTAAAAAAAAAAATAAATACAACTCTGCTGTGCCTGTTATACTAGCGCCACATACAGTACTGTGTTACTACAATTTCAATGTCACTGCTACGTTCAGAATAACCCTAATAATATCTAGTCAGCAGATGTGTGGTCAGAAACTGGCCACTGATGAATAGAGTAGGGGGTATATTAACAAATTGTTGGGTAGACGTAAAAAAGTAGCTTATGAGTGGAATTACAAGGTAGATGTTTCTAATAAAGTGGATGGTTAAGTGTTACTTTACCAGTGACTTCCACCGCACACTTGGAATAAGAAGCAAACTGTATTAGCTAATGTTGACCACTAGGTGGCGCGTCTTGCCCGTTTTATTTCAGACCCCTCACAGTATGAAAGTGTTTGCTTCGTCAACATGTTATCTATCTGTCTATCTAAAAACTGATGTGGGGCTCAGACATCATCTCCATTTTTAATGAATTTTCATAAATCTTTTTTATTGTGCATTTCAGGTAATATCAAACAAACTGCAGCTGGGTTTTGATTAAGAAGAAATAACAAAATACAGATAATTTACAGTTATTCTTTTTTTTTGGTAAGCAGATAACTCCAATGGTCATATATGTTTGAGTTAAAGCCATTTAGTAGATACAAGTTTTTTTAAGTGCAACGTTTAACATTCTTCAGCGTAAAACAAATATGTAAAGTGCTGAAAATGCAACAAGAACAGGCCATTAGTGGTCAATGTTAAACATCTTTAAGATCAGACCTCGGAAAATCCTCAAATGACTCACTGCTCCTATATAGTGTGCTGTGTGAGTTATGAAATGTTGGCTTTAACAAATATTGCGCTTTATGTCCAGTATGGAGTTGTGTACACACGGCTGAATCCAGAGTGGATCTGCGTTAGACACACAGTGGACTGTTAGATGCAGTCGTCTGACCTGAACACTGCGCGCTGATTGGCTGACCGGATTTCTCGGGTTCTGCTCGATAACAGGGCTGGCGCTTGACATTTTTGCGCTGTAAAATGCGAACTTGACAGTGGACAATAAGGGACTTTGTGACAAAATGTATTTAGGGGTCAGAATGCGCTGTGTGTTAAAAATAACTCTCCTTAATCAGCTCGCTTTTTAAATGATGGCCTTAATCGTTTGTTACAAATTAACTCTAAGTTGAAGTAATAGAGATTCCTCCTGAAACACGATTTGAAGCGCTGACAACAAGCAGAAAGCTTAATTTTCATTTGGCTACTAAATAGCACTGCAACGCCGACTTTACAAGCATTTTCCAAGGGCTTTTGCTTCTGTGGCGTCTTAAACCTTAAGAGACGACTGGAATATTTATCGCCTGTTTTTAGCTTAAACTTCACTCGGTTTTCACGTAGCTCAGCAGTGGCGCAGGCCGACCGCCAGCGGACCTCCATGAGCAGCATTTCAAATTCTCTCTCTTTCTTTCGCTTTTTTTAAAGATATAAGGGCCGGCTCCTTTCCCTCGCCTTTATAGATTTCTGACAGCAGCTCGTGTGTGTTTGTGAGACGTCTGGGAGTTATCATTAGCAGCTTTTTTAATGGCCGAGAAGTGTCCTAGTGGTGGAGAGTGCAAATGCATTCCTGCATATTTTGCATTTCTAATATGAGTTCACAGGCTGGAAGGAACGGCTGTTCTTGGCTAAGTGGTGCTAATGTTAGCCTGCTGGGAAACAGTGTGACGGATATGACTCTTATATGATGGCCTTCATACTTACAGAGTAACGTGAAGACGTTTTTTCCTCTTCTGCAGTTGCTCCCTCCAATTTCATCTGTAATCTGTTCATTTCTTCATGGATGTGTGTTTTTTTTTATGACATGGCTACGCTGGTTGCTGTAGCATTGGCCGCACTGCCTAATAACGCTTTTCCCGGCAGGATGTGGTTAACGTTTGAAATTCGTTCTAAACATTCACACTTTCACACCGCATCTTCAAAATTAAAATATGTTTTCTTTCTTTCTTCTTTTTCTGCTGTTTACCCTGCTGAAAAGGACAGCATAGACCAGCATAAATTCCGTGCTGGTCTGGTGCTGGTTTAGCTCATAAATATACATTTCTAAATGCCGTGTCCAGCCAGGTACGTCAGCGGCGCCGCCATTTTGGAGCGGTCAACATCGCTGTCCAAAATTATATTATTTTAAGGATACTGCAGTCAAAAAGTGGGATAGGATTATATAATGGAGGGAACGCAGCGATCCACGCTCATGTTTGTGTGATGCGTATTGTTTGTGTGATGTTAATGTATAGATATGGCCGTGTAGTTGGTGAAGCACAAAGGACTTGATGCAAGTGTTTTTCCTCTGATTTTATATTAAGCTTATTTCATTTAATAGTCTATTCATGGGATCTTAACTTTATGTACTAGTTATTTATTTACGATGATGGTTAATGCTTTGTAGCTAGGTAAGTTATAGCATTCCTAAATCTGTGTAGATATTCTTAATAGATTAACGTTAGCACCTTCTTACATGAACCTGAAGTTATTTGCCAGCTTCTTGTTTGAATTTTCCCATTCCACCTTAAATGATGCATCAGCCAGCATCTTGTTCGATTTTTCCCATTCCACCTTAAATGGTGCATCAGCCAGCTTCTTGTTTGAATTTTCCTGTTCCACCTTAAATGGTGCGGCTTCAGGCACCAGAAAGTAACTGCTGCACCATTTAAGGTGGGCCGGGAAAACTCGAACAAGAAGCTGGCGAATAGGAAGCCAGCATTAGCTTCATTCTTCTTACTGTGTTTTGGGGGATCTTTTTTATTTCTGTGTGTATTAAGATTAGAAGTGATCCACACAATGATGGATTTGCTGATGTGTGAGAGATTGTGTTTAGCTTGCGCTAAAGTCAGTTTTTAACATCAGGTGCAGACTGAATATTTTTCTGCTGGTCCGGACAGCTAATTAGCACGATCCGTTGTTAAAGAAAAAAAAGCTACCAAGAGCGATCTGTGCAACCTAGATTAATCTATGTCTGAGGATTATAACAAAAGACATTTGGTGAAAATCTGTTGAGTAATAAGGAAGTTGTGGCTGATTTAATCCTGAGAACTCATCATCTCTCAATACAAGTGAATTTGTTCACAACATGGAACGTATCGCCTCAGATAGAGAACAACAGACAACGCGGCATCTAGGTATGTATATCTATGGTTTAGCTAGTGACCCAGCATGCACAGGCTGGTTGACCAGCATACCAGCGTCCAAAACACAACATATACTTGTTTTGCTGGTGATCAGCATTATGATTGCTTGGCCACCCTGCGACCACCAAGGTGATTGCCTTCATACAAGGTCTAACTATTTTTTCCTCCTCAAATTGCTTTTAAATGCACACAGCCTTTTATTTTGGAAAAAATAAACCAAGATAAACATCAGTAACAATGGAGAGGAAAAAAAAAATATGGCTATGCCTAATGTAAAATTGTTTGGTTGAAAATGTTGACACTGATGCTAGATTTGTTACAGTTGTATAACCGGCTTTATTTATAATACTGCTGTTAAAATCATTTACAAAACTAATTTACGAAGGAGAACAGAAGAAAGAAGAAAAAATGAGTAAATTGGACTGAATGGAAAATTAAATTTTGTCTAATGTTCTTCTTAACCACCAATGGGCTGCCTGAACAAACACTGAACAAAAAGCCAGTGGGTCTGCAGTGGCCCGCTATCTTTGTTATCTGGGATGCTGTATTTGGTGGCGATCAGCATATCAACTTCCATTGCTGCTGACCACCATACCAGCAGTGGTTTTACCGGTGACCAGCTATGTTGCTCTATGCTGGATTTTGAGAAGGGTACACTACATAAAAGCAATCTTACACACAAACAAACTGAATTCAGGCTGCCTGTTTAAAATTCCTTCCCCTGAACCTCCCAGGCTGAGGTAAGTCCTTCCTCCACCTTCCTCTCTTCTCCACAGACCAGACAAAGACGACATTGCCCCAATTTCATTTTTTCTGCATAATTAGCGTCTCCCAGCTCATGTACGCCAGCTACACTGTTTCCAGTTTTTCTTTGGTCTGCGTCGTTTAAGCTGAACTTGAGGGTACTTGAAACGGACATGTTAGAGCAGGAAAAGACAAAACTGCAGTACAGGTGGGTCTCCAAGACAGGAGTTGGGCATGTCTGGTGTAAAGGTAGTGGGTGGTGATTCCCCTTGCCCAAAGTTCACAGTTGCAGTTTCGTGTACTTGTGTATATGTTTGTGCTTTCAGGGCAAATGTCTAAGCGTGTCATATTTTTAATATATGCAAAAGTGCATTGTGCAAGACACACCCTTTCCCCTGCAATGCATCGAAACACTGTTGGGGTTAGCATATATCCCACATTTCAACATGGTGGTGATCTTACATGTTTCAGGAACATTGGGGAAGAAGGGAAGAGGTGGAGATTTGATTTGAGTATGGAAAAAGAATTCGACTGCCGTACATGTGGGTATAAGAGTTCCAGAGACGAGGAGCAAATCTAGAAAATCACCAAAACTACGAAGGTTAGATGGAAGAAGCGTTAGCAAATCAGCTGAAGATGAGCGGAGAGTGTGGGTGGGTTTGTAAGGAAGGAGAAGTTGTTAAGAGCTTTGTAAGTGAGCAGAATTTTTAAGTGAACACGGTACTTTACAGAAAACCAGTGGAGATCATGGAGAACAGGTGTAATGTGGTTGTGAGAGCGAGTATGAGTCAAAAGACGAGCAGCAGAGCTCCCTGAAGAGAATTACAACAGTCCAAACCCATCCTCATCTTTACTTCTGAAAGACTCAGCCTCTCTGGGATGCTCTTTTTAATACCCAAGCATGTTACTGACCTCTTGCCAATTAACCACCAGGCGGTTTTTTTAGCATTGCACAACTTTACCAGCCTTTTGTTGCTGTTTGTTTTTTGGTACGTGCTGTTGGCATCAAATTCAAAATGGGCATATATTTTTCAAAAAACAATAGAATTTCTCAGTTTCAACATTTGATATGTTGTCTTTTTTCAATGAAATATAGGGTTTAAATTATTTGCACGTCATTGCATTTTGTTTTTATTTACATTTTTCACAGCGTCCAAACTTTTTTGGAAATAGGGTTGTAGATTCTGAAATAAAACATAGGTATGGCACACCAACTAGATGTTTTGGTTGTTCACGTTTATCCATGTCTGGTCGGCATGATCTGGCCTTGGAGGGTTGGTGTTCTGCACATTGTTCAACCTGATCCAGCTCATATGCTAATCCCCAGGTTTAGTAGGTATGTTTGACCAGGGAAATCATCAAACTGTGCTGGACAACAACCCTGCAGGACCAGAACTGAAGACCAGTCTACTGTGCGGCATATGTTCTTCTTGTCTAGTTTCAGCCAACATATTAAAGTGGAGATGATGGTCTTAGCTGGCTTTAGTGGCTTAGCTGTTGGCTTTCAGGCTTTCAGAAGGTCAAAACCAGTGTTTATACCCAGCTATACATGTGTGTATCTGTGTCTGGGGAGGGGGTAACTTTCAGAATCAAAAGCAGTAAAATACCCTTCATTGTTTTCCATCTCATGTGAATAAAGGCTTAGAAAATAAACAAGACCCATCAAATTATGCTTATTTACCTTTGAGGTGCAAATTTTCGTCAGTTACTCCGGCCCTGTAGTCAAGGGCGCGAGAACACTGAAACAATGAAAAAAAAATAAAAATAGCGTGCAGAATACTGATCAGCCGAGTTCGTCCCTCGTGAGTGTGTTGCCCTCGAGCTCGGACTGCGGGAAAAGAGGGAAAGACAGCGCGCGGCTCTCATTAGCGAGGGGGAAAAGCAACACAAGCAGATAACATTGTCTCCATAATTGTGTGGGAAAAAAACATGGTAAGGAGCCTTGGAAAACGCTACAGCTCGGGCTTTTTGTTATTAACCAGCCACTTGCTATCTATTCGTGTAGTGCTCTTCTTCTTGGGTGTGTTTGTATGTGTGTGTTCTGCCTTCTAACCAGTCCTGTGCCTCTGGGTCTCCTGTATAAACATGCCACTGTGGGTGTGTGATAGCCTCTCGAGGCCACAAGCACCTGGACGTCGTTTTATGCCTGTCCTTCCACATGTGTATATATATCTAGAGTGTTTAAAGAGCATTGATTCTGTCTTTTTCTTGAAGAATTGCACCAGAATCAAATGTATTTTTGTTTTCAGCACAGTTCAACATCTGGTCTTTTGAAACATTTGTTTTATATGATTTTTATCATTACAGTACTGCTCATTTTCTTAGTGTCTCTATGGGAATAACTATATTACGTTGTGTTTTCACTTCTCCATGCAGGCTTAAGTATTACTTGTGACAGCTCTGCATAAACAAGGGCATTTGAAGCTGGTAAGACATATGTGTCACATATTCTTTGCTTTGCAGTGTTTCAGTGAATCCTTCACACAATATTTCAATTTCAAGTCTTACTCTGAATTTTACTGAAGGAGCCGTACACACTGCTAACAGAAAATTGTAGAAAATCAAGCACATAGCCAAGTGATTTTCACAGACATACACTGGCAGTAGAATGGGTCATACTTGAAATGTGGCACTGTCATACATAGTTAGTTGGTGAAATTTCTGCCTTGTTAGTTCTGCCCCGGTCAACTGTAAGCAACAGCAGCTCAACCATGAAGCGGTAGACCATGCAAACTTACAGAGTGGGGCCTCCAAGTGTTTGAAGCATATAACTTATATAGTGTCTATCGGACCTTATATCTCCAAAATGGAAACTTTTCAGAAGAAGGAAAAACGTCCTTAAATTTCAATGTTTTGGACCATTGCTATTCTCCCATTCATCATGAAATTTCCTTCATGGCATGGATTCCACAAGATGTTGGAAACAGTCCTTTAATATTCTGGTCCATGTTGACATGATGCATCATGCAATTCCTGCAGATTTTTCAGCTGTATTTTCATGCTGCGAATCTCCTGTTCCACTACATCCCAAAGGTGTTTTATTTTCTACTGGACTGGGAAGGCCACTAAAGAACAGTGAGCTCATTGTCTTGTGTTCAGGAAACCAGTTTGAGATGACTTTTGCTTTGTGACTTGGTTAATTATCATGCTGGAAGTAGCCATTATAAGATGGACAAATTGTGGCCATGAAAGAATGCACATGGTCAACTACAATACTTAAATAGGCTGTGGCATGTAAGTGATGATTGATTGGATTAACAGGCCCAAAGTGTGCCAAGAAAACTTTCTCCATACCATTGCACCACCTCCACCAGCCTGGACAGTTGACACAAGACAAGTTGGGTCCATGGATTCATAATGTTAGTGCCAAATTCTGAACCTACCATCCGTGTGCCTCAGTAGAAATTAAGATTCATCAGACGAAGCTACCTTTTTCCAGTCTTCAGCTGTCCAGTTTTTGTGAGCCTGTTTCCACTGCAGCCACAGCTTTCTGTTCTTTATTGCACCACTCCAGAAACACTATAGACTGCTGTGCATGAAAATCCCAGGAGATCAGCATAGAAGGTTATAGAAATACTTGAAAAAGCCCATCTAGTAACAACAATCATGTCACGGTCAAAATCACTGAGAACTGTTTATTTCATGTATATATATACAGGATTGGGCAAAATACTTTGAAAAAATAGTGATGGCTGAAAACTCAATACTCTGTCCTAAATGTATTCAGTGACGTATTCTATTACAATACATACAAATAATGTGTTCTGAATACATTTAGAATATATTTTGTTAAGGCACATGGGAAAATCTTTTAAATCTTTTTTTAAAAAACAGTTTCTTGCTGTTAGTTTTTTTTAATCTAATTATTCCGTTCACTGCTGCTCATCTCCAATCAGTACAACACTGATGCTAAACTTTTCACTCACAGAGATATCCACTACTGAGGAGATTATAAATTAGATCTCAAATGAGCTCAGTAACCCTGAGATTAATGACTGTTCACACAGATTTATCAGTCTACTCAGGCTTAAGTAGGAACTTTAGAGTTTGTAAAGAAGCTGTTAATTGAGGATATTTTTAGAATTTGACTAACGAGCATGTTTGCTACACGCCATGCACTGATTCTGAAAAGTTAATAAACAAGCATTGATGGTGTTTCTTTTGAATTTTTTTTTTAATTTATTTATTGGGTATGTATTCTAAAAGTATTCTCTTAAAACTGTAAAATAAAACTGTATTCTGAATACTGCCTTTTTTGTGTGGCTTGAACTGAATACAGATACTTAAATTCTATATTCTGAAAACATGTTCCCAATACTTGTATTCCATTACATCCCAACCCTGTATAATGTCACCGTCAGAACAAAACCTTGTATCTCTATTTTTGTCCATTTTTTGTGTATATGTGTCTTCTCTGCCTCTTTTACACTCTTTCATTTCGCTGTTCACCCATGGTAAAGCGGGGGTTACTTTTGTAATTCACCTGTGTGTTTTTTTTTATTTATCTCCTTTTGTCCCCACTCCTTCCCCTCCTCCACACACACACACACACACACATACACACACACCTCCTTTGACTCTGCCCCGGAGAGTGCAAGGGAACTTCGTAAGAAAATCGATAGTAATTGATTCTTCTTTCCAAGGCTAGAGTTAGAGAGGCCACTGTTCAGCGCGCGAGAGCTGTTGAGAAAGAGAGAGAGACTGAAAGACTGAAAGAACTTTGAGCTTAATATGCTTGTTGCGAAGCCTGTGAAAGGTTACCAACGTGCTGCATTTTTCAGCAGATTATCAGTCAGTGCAAGTGTCTGTTTACAGCCTTGTGAAGACAGAGGGGCTGCTTTGATAAGGCAGCTTTGGCTCTGTGTGATGAGCATGTTTTATGCTCTTTTCTTTTGGTTGATCTAGACCACATTGGTCCTATCACACCACCATCCAGCAATTAACCTTTATGAATCAAGCAAAACGTAACACAATCACTTGAAATCTGAGGGCAGCAAAAATTTGCGTAGGGTGCCTAAGCTATTACAGCTGTTTCATCATCTGAATATGTGGACAAGCCATCATTAAAATCCAGACCCAGATTAGAACTAAGCCAACAATAAAAAAGTAGTTGTCAGTGGGGAAACATCATTGATGCAGACCTGGTAGCAGGATCAAGTAGAAAAGGGGGCAAAAGAAATTATTGAGGAGGCACAACCTACTTTTCATCCAATGAATGGCTGCCAAAAGGTGTTGTATAAAAGGCTAACCTGCTTAGCTTAGTGCTAATCTATTCAGCTTGGAACTAGACTTGGGTCATATGGAATCTAGCCAACATCATCTCGACTATAAAAAGTAGGCAATTATTAGAAATGATTATAGGCAACTCATGTTTGATAATTAACAGATCTTACCTTCAGATAGCGTATTTCATATCTTGTAGACACAGAACACTGTGGCAAGAAATATATTATAGGGTATCGATGCATCCCTAGCTTACACTACACGTTGGTGATGTCACCAACATGTGGACGTGGGGGGCAAAATGAGAGCTCTAGGTTTAAAAGACATGTAGGCTCTGCATGTGCCATATAAAGTAAGATTTTGCTTATCTACATTGGCACAGCTGTGATTCCGAGCTAAATGGAGCTTAATTAAAGTGAAATTAATAAGCGAATGCATTTTAAATCAGATCTGAATGTCTTCTTCCCTGCCATGTTGGTTAGACAGCTGTAAACAAAGCCATCCACTCTGAAGGAATTCAGAATGGCCTTTTATATAATTTTACATTTTTTACATTTACTGTGTGCTTTAATCAGCTGTCATCTTTGTCACACACTTGTACCTCATCTAAACTGTAAAAAGTGGAATAGTTTTCGAGATTTGGATTAATATACTCGTTGCTTTTGTTTATCCTTTGCCGTGTTTTCAGCAGTATTGGATTTGTTTTGAACAGTATTTGTTCCGCCGCTTGTTAACACATTAAGTAAATTTAAGTTGACAAAGCATTTTCACAGAGTATAAGCACAACAGTCATCAATCATTCCATCAATTATTCAAACATAACTGCTAAATGGGAATTTGTGTCTCATAATTGGTTCACCTGAGATTACACTAAGGGTTTCTGCCTAGGCATGATCTGGAGCAGTTCTAAATACATGCACATTCTCAAGCACAAGACAAAATGATGAATCACATTGTGTTTAAAAATGTGCATGTGCATGTTTACACATGAAACTATGCACACACATTCTTGATAAATGAGACCCTGGTCCTAAATCACATTTGAAGCAGCATTAAAAACACTTTAACTTGAGAATGTCTGCAGACACCATGCATTTAAAGGTGTTTTCTCAAAATTTCTGCTTGATTTTTCTTGTCTAGGGCATTGTGGGGTCTGTAACTTGGCATTTAAAATAGTTACAAATCTATGCATTTATATGTAAGCTGTGCTATGTTGTCTAGTACCACTGGGAAAACCAGGCTATGGACAGCACCAAAGAAAACAAAACCATGCTTCCCCACTCAAAGTCAAAATGTATGTAGCAACAAAAACAAAATTAAACATTAGCTAACTACTCTACACTTCCCTGGCCAATAATCAGAATGCCCACCTTCTGACTTAAGGAACTATACAGATTAGAATCCTATATGGTGCAACTTCATAATTTTTTACATTGGTGGTGATAGGAACCTGACGTCTGAAGAGTTGAATGCCTTTAAAAGCTCTCTCACAGAAATGTATTACATGACATCTTTATGAATACACTGCCTGTTCCTCTAGACACTGTTTTATAATAGTTTTGCGAAAAGGTTTTGGCCTAAAAGTTGTTTTAAAGTGTAGTCATAGTGGAATGGCACATGTAGGATGTTGTAAGGTAAAAATAGTACCCCAAGAAAACTAATTTCTTTGCAGGTGTTTCACTATTGAACCAGTGTCATCAACATTACTTATAAAACGCACAAGACATGTAGGTACCCTGGTGGCAATCTGTGATTTAGTGAAAGATTTAGGATGGTTTAGGCTTGATCCATGTCCAAGAAGCCAGCTTATAACACATGGCAAGTTTTAACATATGGACCTGACCATTTGGTAAGAATCTATGAGGAAATAACTGCAGCGATTTCCACTCTTAAATACAAGAATTCACTAAAAGAGAGAAGAAAATGCAGATTTGTCCTCCAGGAACCTCTGCACCTTCTTAAAATACCATGTATTTTTCAAGAGGCAAACTCTTCCACCCCTCAATAGGCTGCCTGTTGACCTCTCTCCCCTAGGGTGGCTTGGTTGGAGTCTCTCAGGAAGACACACTGAGCAAAATGGCAACAGACACCCACCGGCCGAAGCACATCTGCAGATAAAGAGGGTCTGGATCCCTCTCTCCCCTCGGCTGTGGTGGGGTTAGCCGGGTTGACAGCTCCGAGATTGATGCCGGTGATCTTCTCAGCTCACTGCGGTCTCCCAGGCGGAAAACTGTTGGACAACAGAGGCAGTCAACCAAGACCCCCTGCTGGGAGCGTAGAATGTTGGCTTTCCCTGCTGGACTGGGTGGACCCCAAGCTTAGATGTGCTCATCACCACTGTGGGGTACCATTGCATTTCTTAAAGCCCTTCTCCAGAGCGTTCCTAGTATCCAAGACAGGGCACACTTGAAAAGACAATAATATACACCAAAGAGAAATAATGTTCTTCATTTCATTTTGTGAAATCCTGTAGTTGTGGAGATGCATCGGTATAATTTCCTTTTGTTTTCCCTGCTCAGATCCTATCTGTCGGAACAAATACAGAGATTAACTGGCACAGAAACAAAGGCACACTGTTTGACCGTGATCTCTATCTGAGCAATCCAAACCCCTGGCTTGATTTTAATATAGATCTGCAGGTTCATGCGGTTCACGCAAACCATTAAGCAGAACTGAGATGGCAGAATGCCACAGGTTTATCATGCACCTTTTCCGATGGGTTATTTCAAGATACTGTTACTCAATCAATGGTTCACTGCATCTAAATAGCATTATCTGTTTTAACGATTTCCACTAGTCCTTAAAGTCTGTATTCCAGTTTTAAGAGGCGAAGGCAGACGATCTCTCCTTATTTGAAGATACTACTTTTTTTGGAAGCCATATCTTCTCTAAGTGCACGTTTCAAGTCTTTGCTGTGCATGTAGACGGCAGCAGTTTTTCTACATCTGTGTATTAGCAGCTCTTTGATCAATAATCAAATGAAGCTGTGTGCTTTACCGCCACTCAGACTGTGTTCCACGCTGGACTAGCCTCACTCATTAGATCAGGCCGGCGTTGGCTGAAGATCAAATGTCAGCAACAGCTCGGAGAGAGGGATGTGATGATCCTGTCAAATATCTCTCTCTCTCTCTTACCCACTCTCTCTCTTTCTGTACGTGAGATGGACCTGCTTTTGATCAGCCTTGTGTAATAACCCAGTTTGGCTCACTTTTACGGATGCGGGATGTTGCAGGAGGCCGACTCGACGTGCATTCATTTAGCATGACAGTAGACGTCTGCCGGCCTGACAGAGAGTTGTGAAGCCTTTGCTCAAATCGCAGAAAGCTCGCACACCTGCCAATTAGGTGTGATTGGGTTTCAATACATGTCAATTATTTTGACAACAGCTTTAATATAATGCCAAGATAGCAGATGCTCAGCCTCAATGGTAAACATGCCCTCCTCTGTCTACAGCAATGACTACATTTTTTTTCCTTTTCTGTTTTCCTTAAAGGGCCATAACCTATTTGTTTCTTGGATTCTTTTCCCCCCATGGTTCACTTGTAACATTTGGTTTTATGTAACAAAAACAATGGTAATTCATGTTTTTATGACTCTGTTCATGCCGGTTTTGTTACTGCACCTTTAAAAACTTTGGCAAGAAATCAAATTTACATGATTTTCTTCTTAATCCAAAAGCAGTTGATCAGCCAAGACTGGTTGGTGTCCAAGTTTTGCTTTTTTAGTTTAGAACTGGAGCTGCCAGGTTAACGGTGCTAAAAAAATAATAAAGTGCAGTAATGTAACTGCTGCACCATTTAAAGTGGAACAGAAGATTCAAATAAGAAACTAACTTCAGCTTTGTGCTAAGAGGTAGGTCAGAGGTGGGTACAGCATACAACTGAAGCATTTCTTCTTGTGTACATTCAGGTCCAAACACATATGGCTGAGACTCATTTGTGCAGAAAATGTGGCCCTCACGTTGGTAATCGGACACTGTGTTGATTATCTGAGTATACTCGCCTAGCTTCTCTACTTGCATTACCCTACAGTGTGTCTGTGTTCTGAATACCCTTAACCCCATCTTTGGTCACCTTGATACCAAACTGTCCTCAGAAAAGTAGTGATTGCAGTTATCCCAAATGTTTTTTTGGGATAAAAACTGCCCCTGTTTTTAGCTATGTGAATTTTGTAGTTTAAAGTAAGTTTTACTCTGTTGTAAACCACACCGACTTGTCTGTGTGACCTGAATTGTGACCTGGATGCAGTTTAAGTGCATTGGTGAGATGTTTTAGGCATAAGTTTGGGCACCTCTGGTCATATTTAAAGAAAAAAACTTACACATTTTGACAGTATGAGCCCTATAAAGAAGTACACCAGTGTTTTTAACCTGATCTTCATATGACACATCTGTAGCACATCTGGCACATCTGACGTTTCATCTGACGAGTCAGCAGGTTTTCTGTTCAGTGAAAGTGCAATGAGATGTTGAAATTATTGTATTTTTTGCTCCAGGCTGGCTCTAGGTTTCTGGGGGCCCTAAGCAGGCTTCATTCGAGGGCCCACATCTGCCTAGGCACCCCACACCTACACATTGTAAACGGTTTAAAAATAAAGCAGCGAAAATAATTCAAAGATCTATTTTAATGTCACAAATGCAATTAAGTTACTAATAGCAAACAAACAAACAAACAAATAAACCATAATCTCTCCCTTGCTCATCAGCAGTTTCAACATATCACTGGCCAAAGTCACAACTGAATCAAATAAGACGTTTTTAGACACTGTAAATAAAGTACAGTAATGAAAAGAAGAAGATGTGTATTTTAAGGTGTAAACAGAGGATCCTTTTTGTGTTTTTTGAAAACTTGACAAATCATAGTGGTCTGGATCAATAGCTATACTCCCTTAAAAACACAACGCATGTGATGTTTATGGAGATTAAATCACTGTGATATAATATCAGGATAAGAAGTGGATTTTTTGTTATTTTTGGAACTGGATTAGTCACTACTTTCCTACAACTCAGTGAAACTGCTATAGTTATAGAAGATATGTTCTGCTGATTGTTGCTGATTTATGTACAATGTCTGTAAGTTAAACCATTCCTGAGTAATAAAGTCTAGAAAGTCTCTGCAAAGTGCAGGCATCAGGTTCTGTAACACAGAATAATAATAGTAATAACAGAATAATAACAGAACCATCATAATAATACAATAGAAACAAGAAACTGATGAAAATCTAAAGGTTTGATAACCAAAAAGTTGTTAGAAGGGCCAGCTCTGTCTGTGCTAGTCAGACGTACAATACAGATGAGACAGGTTGAGGAAGGACGAAAAACGGTGGAGTATTTCTTTAAACTTGTGCATTGTTAATGCTGTGTGCGGTATTGCCCACACTTTTGAGTTATGTCTGTAGTTTCAACCAGCGCATTGCATTGAGGTAATATTGTGGGCTTCTGATTGCCTCGTTTGGCGCAGATAATGTATTTTACTTTGTCTTATGTGATAAATGAGGTAATTACACCACATACATTGATTTAGTGTACCAAACAACAAATAATACACAGCCTCCATTCAGTGTCTTTTTCTCCAGCTCCAAAGCCAAACCTTTACCCTTCTTTCTTTACTGTTATGCACACAGAATGGTTTATTGCACAGCATTTACAATGGAAAAAGCAAAGATCCCTTTTATCATGATGCATTGCTCCTCAAGCGCTAATACAGGGCCATGGAGCCAGATGCCCTCATAAGCCGCCTCACCATTATTTATTTATGGATGAATATGTTCAGACCATGTTAATACATCTAAGAGCTTAGGAGTGGGAGCTAATGGCCACGTGGATCCTTTGTTCTTTATTTTTTATTAGAAACTGTCAGCAGGATTAAGGTGACAGGGCAGCATGGTTTTGGCTATTAGTCTAATTTTATTGTCATTTAGGATGGAGAAATTCACTATTCGGGACTATGATGAAATTATTCTTTTTTACTTAAGAGCTGTATGTTTTTTGCTTTGTTCATGTGGTTATGTGTTATGTTGCGATGAATGTAATACTATGTATGTTGACATTCTTTACTAGGCCTGAAGAGGAATACTGTATAGCTTTAAATATAACCTTAATCAAAGTTCACTAGCACTATAGTCCAGATGCTGTCATTAAGGGGTTTTCTGTTACGCTAAAGGTGGTAATGGTGAACCTTACAGTTTCCGAAACCCGTCTTTAAACAGAGACACTCAAAATGCAAATGCAGCCCCATTTCCCGTTAATGACTATGTCATCAGAGCCCACCAACACCCCCTCCCCTCTTTCCCGTGTACTTTTGCATCATAAATATAACCTGCAGCAGTTCTGGAAAGTAAATTGGTACTTTAATAGATTTGTCAGCAAGAGGGATTTCTCATTACTTTTATTAAGATGCAGCTGTCGGCTCCTTTACCGCAGCAACAAGAAGAACAAGAGCAAGTGACCTACAGAGACTCACAATAAATCAGCCCGTATTAGCACTGTCATGCTTACCTAAGGTCTGCTTTTAGAAGAAACAAAATAAATAAATAAAAAGCACCACAACAAAAGGCTTATCTTAATTTGTATTTTTGCTTACCTTCATTTTCACTATTGTTTGTAAATGAGGTGGAAACAAGTCCAGGTAATACAGGCCATATGCACCATTAACTACAGCAACTGAATGTCAGAGCAGTTACTGTGTACAACACACGTTGTTGCAAAACCTCATCCCAAACAAATACATAATTTACCCTTTATTGAAGGACTTTTCATAAGGAGTTCGGAACTGGTTACATAGCACAAACCATTTTATTTACTATCCAAAATAACCAGTCAGCGTATTTTGAAGCTATTATAAAGCACAGATGTCAGACAACATATTCACACTCATTTTGTGTAGTAACTTTCTGTGGGGTAGCCTTTTAGAGGCATTAAATGCTTCAGATGTCTGGTTCCTATCATTACCACTGTGAATAATTCTGACTCTGTAAGTTTCTGTAGAATGGAGCATCTGACTGACTTAATCATTTAACTACACAGAAAGATCAAGTTGAAAGATCATTGTAATTCCCCTTTAACTATAAATGGTAACTTCTGCCAGATGGTTAGCTAAGGCAATCAAGACAGGAAAGATATGTTGAATCCATTTAAAATGTATGTACTTTCCTCAGGTTCAGTTACAATGCAAAATGCTGGTTCAGACTTATATGACCTACATAGTTACTAAATATCATGGTGTCAATGCTACTGTTAATTTACTATTTGAATCCCAAAGTGGAGGCCAGACCAAGCTGTTAGTATCTCTGTTTTTAAAGAAGAGGTTAAAGGAATCGTTCATTTAGTGATTTACATAATTTTCCTCTTACCTCAAATGTAGTCAGTTGGCCAAAATATGCTTGGTATCCAGAGTTTACTTCTTTAGCTTTGCACTGGAGCTATTAGGCCAGAGAATTTCTTCTAAAGAGAATTTCCACTCAGTAATGTCTTCCAGGTTTGTCAGACACTAGAGGGTGCACCTGAGCACATCCACTATGAAAGGGTTCCTATGGAGCTTTTGGGCAAATTTGTAATCTGTAAATGCCAAATCATTTATATACAGAGAAATGCACTAGTTTTCTCAACACAGAATTCCAAAAAAGTTGCCAGTTGGACAGTAGGTATGTAAATGCAAATAAAAACGGAAAGTAGTGGTTTGTAAATTCAGTTTGACGTGTATTTAAATGAAAACAGTGTAAAAACTCTGAAACTGAGGCCTGCAACACGTTCCACAAAAAAGTGGGACAAGGGCAGTTAAAGACTAGAAGCATTGAGAAATGTTCCAAAAAACATCGTAAACAGGTGTTGCAGTTATGCTTGAGTATAAAAGGAGTATCCAACAAAAACCTAGTCCTCATGAGCATGGATGGGTTGAAGCTTACAGCTGCCAAAATATGCATCAGTGGTTTAATAGTAACATTTCTTAATGAGTGCTTAGAGGAATTTTAGGTATTTCACTCTCTGCTGTGCAGAATATCATCAAAAGCTTCAGGAAGTCCAGAGAAAATAGTACAAGGCTAAAAAACAATACTAAATGCCTTTGACCTTCGACCTCTCAGACAGCACTGAACCAAAACAAACATGCTTATGTGATGAATATAACCTCATGGGCTTGAGAATACTTTGAAAAACCCTTGTCAGTAGACATAGTTCATTACTGCATCTGCAAATGCAAGTTAAGACTCTACTACGCAAAGTGGAAGCCATATATATGGACAACATCATGAAATGCCGCCGACTTCTCTGGATTAAAGCTCATCTGAGATGGACTGGTGCAAAATCAAAACGTTTGCTGTAGTCTCTTTTTAAGTTTTTAAATATTTTTAAATAGAAATACATCCTTCTATTTTCCAAAAGACAAAGGAACAAGAAACATGTCTTGGCGATTGATTGGAAAATTATGTGAATTAAATTTTTCTGGGAACCATTTCTTTAATGCAACTTCTACATCAGGTTAACTACAGAGATTTTCCTCCTGAAGCAAGAGTTTGTTGAACATATAGGCCTACTTTATACTGAATTTTCCAATCACCAGAAAATCTACAACATGCTAACTAGCAATTTGAGAAACACATTCCTATCTGCAAAATAAACATGGTTAAAATTGAAGGGTGTGCACAGTGCTGAACAGTTTTTACACTATTGTTATTCTGTTATTATGCAGACATAGGTGGAAAGAGATGTGAGTGTGCTGTAGATGGTCCTCTCCAGAGGACAGTGTGGTTGCAGATGTTTCCTCTGAGCCGTGCCCTGGCACTGCACTTCAAGATCTCATTCAAGGAGAATGATCTTTATATAGGGCAACTCGTTTACAATATATCCCATGATTGAGCATTCTGTTACTATATACCGTCACAGACTTTAAATCTTCAGCCTCCTGTCATTTTCAAGAGATGAGCTGTTGTAATAAACGGTGATGTGCCAGCACCATTTCTTTGCACTGGGCTGTTCCTCAAGCTAACAGCAGCAGGGATGATAATGAATGCAGCTGAATGAATAATAGATCACATCATTCTCCAAGGAATAATATGAAGACTTTATTACGTGAAGAAGTTTTGAGGGCATTTACCTATGATCTCGCTGACGCTCCCAGAATGCTTTGTGGTGGTCACCAAGGAATTGAAAAGACATACGGCGAATCTCAGTTCCTAAGTCTGCTAAGTCTATTTCCCCTTTCCAATTTGAGAGAATCTGTATGACGTTTTCACTCTGAGAAACATGAGCAACAATCAGCAGAACATTCATTTCAAGCTATTGGCAGCAGGAAGAAATGGAACAAGCTTACAACCATGGCTCCAAAACGAAAACATTTCACTGAATACATACTACAATTCAGAAATATTACATCCATTTGCTGTTCGTATCACTGCTGTTGGAACAAATCTTCATTTTTGTTATTTTTTTATTGATATTTTTACAGAATATGAAAATGCCAGCTCCCCGAAGGTTTTGTTGCGAAAGCAGCAATATTTAAAACAACGTTTAAAGGAATGTTTTACTGTCATACTCTGTAAAATTAAACTGTTAAAATCACATTGAGTAACTTTTATAACTTTACGGAGCCCTGCTGGTGACACCCCATTTAAATAAAAATAATGTGTGGCAACACTTTATTAATGCGTGGGAACAAGATCCTAATGTGTGGGAATGAGATAATGAGATTTGATCTTGTGTTTTCTGTAATTTAGCCTTCTGATTCCCCTGCTGATAACATTGGTGCCAATGCCGCATCATTACATTCTAAAACTGCAGCTACGCGGGTGCTAAAGAGCTCACTCTGGCCGACTGCTGGAGAACTTTCTTTCAAAAGAGTTCAAAGTTATACAGAGCCCGCTAGTGACATCCTGTATAAATAAAAAATAATGCATGGCCATGACTTAGTAAGGCACGGGAACAAGATAATGAAGTCGTGGCCACAACTTAGTAAGGCACAGGAACAATATCCTAATGCATGGCCATGACTAAGTAAGGCGTAAGAATGAGATCATGCCTTACTAAGTCATAGCCACGCAATAGGATCTTGTTCCCACACCTTACTAAGTCGTGGCCATGCATTAGGATATCGTTCCTATGCCTTACTAAGTTGTGGCCACAACTTAATTATCTTGTTCCCACACCTTACTAAGTCATGGCCATGCATTATTTTTATTTATACAGGATGTCACTAGCGGAGTTCCGTATAACTCTTTTGAAAGAAAGTTCTCCAGCAGTCGGCCAGAGTTCTTTAGCACCCGCATAGCTGCAGTTCTAGAATGTCATGACGCAGCATTGGCTCCAATGTTATCAGCATTACACAAGATCAGATCTTGGATCCTCTGGTCATTTTTTATTAGCGTTTTTTGCACACATTTTAATGACTTGCTGACACTTTATGTCTTCCGATTCATTTATTCACTGGAAGCTCACCAGGGGCCTGTGAAACAAGTTCAACATAGACAGGGTTCCTAAAAAAAACTAGCAAATGGAACCACAGTAACTCGTTTTACGAAGATGGTTAACAACTTTCCCTCTGGTTAACTCAGGTTTAGATACTCAGGCTGTGATCAGGCCATCTGTTTGTGGACATTAAAGTCTGATGTTTATGATGAACAGCCATGAGGAGTGGCTTTTTAAAAGAAAAAAGGAAAAGTAAGTCTACATAAAAATGAAGAAAGCATTTATAACAGTAAAAAAGCAATGCTGTCTCCACTGACACTGCATTAAGTCTTACTGGAGTAATAATTGATTTCTATTTTGAAAATTAACAATATGGAGTTTGATTTGCCTTCTTTGCTAAAAAGCAATATTCTTCACATTATTGACCCCACAAATGCCATGAAGGATAAAAAAGTGACCTCCATCTCCATTGATTGGTCAGAAGCCTATGCTGATTGGTCCAAGAGCTGTTTATGATCCAGAATCCTGAGCTTAACATGCCCTGGAGCAAGTTAGGCCTGCAGCATAAGTTGTTAGGGTGATGTAGCCTGGTAAAAATTATCCACCCTCATGAGACATGAGAAAATCCAGAGTTCAATTAGGCTTAGTTAAAATTAATGGGGAATACCACCAAATTTCTAAATTTCTGCATAATTAAGTGGTTAAGATGCAAATAGTGTCCTGGAGAGGTGTTTTGATATGGAATGCTCTGTTCTAGAGAAGCTTACTGAGTTAGAATTTTTTTTACAGCCATGGTAGGATGATAGGAACCAGACATCCAAAGTGTTTATTGCTTATAAAAGCTACCTCACAGAATGTTATTACAATTATGAAATAATTACAGCTATGTACATTGTTTTATGAAAAATTTGGCCTTATTTGTAAAAATGTTATACTTTTCAAAAAACACAAAAGGGATGTACATGCAGGAAACATGATACTGTAAGATTTATCACTTTTTCCATTATTAACATTCACTGGTCACTGGTTCACTATTTTGGATAGCAAATAAAATGCTTATATTTATGTTGTAGATATCATGACCCCTGGTTCCTATCGCCACCATTGTACAGAAATATAAAATGTTAGGTTTCTCTCAAATGGACCATTTCACATCAAACTACTCTAAATCTCAATTCAATCTCAATAATTGAATCACGCAGAAATTTTGAAAAAAGCTTTGTGAGACAGACCTCAGGAAACATCCATACTTGTTTACACTGATATGAATCACTGCATTCTAGATATGATGACAGAAATGTTCTACTGAGAGTATGTGGGGAATATGAGTCATTTTCTGTTAATAATACTGCTGAGGCAGCATTAACATTACTTACTCATTGCAGTGCTAAGTTTGATGGCTCTTGTGGCTGCTTGAATTAAGCTGAGTTAATCCTTGGCTGGCCTGTTGTATGCTGTGGGTCTGAGGCAAACCGCAGTGTATAAAATATCAACAGCACAATGAAGGCAAGCTTGTTTTAAACCAGAATGTCACAGGATTGTGCTTTCAAAATACACTTGGACTATAAACGCAGGCTTTGTGCATCATGCATAGCCAGACAAGAGACTAAGACTAAAGGCAGGGTCAATTTAAATAGATTGTATCAAACTAATCAGATGACAGATTTGATGATTTGTTTGAACTAAGTCAGAAGTTTTGTCAGTGTATAAATCAAACATTCTAACGTAGTGTTTGAATCCTATTGGTGGGATGGTACTATCTAGAGACCGGCCATGGCAAATTCCACTGGTGAGACTGTACTAATGAAAGGGTTAAAACCAGGGGTGATTCTGGGTTTTCACCATTGGGGGTTAACCCCCAAAGAGATTTTTTTCATTCAGCAATCCATTTTCACTGAATCTCAAAGCCATTAAGGGTTAATTAGCATAGGAATGCTAGAGACTCTACTGTCCAACTTCTGACTAGTATGATTGGCTGTGGCCATGTAACAGGCAATTTGCACAAATGAAACAACTTGTTTCTTTTTAAAGTGAGTTAGCAAGCTAGAATTGTCCTGTAAAGGGCCAATAAGGCACTCTTTGCAGCTGTCTGAATCAGTGTTTCTTAACCCTGCTTCTGACAACCTACAGCTCTGCATGGTTTCAACTAATCTTTCACTTAAAACCAGCTCATACAAAGTTTGATTGTCACTTGATGAACTGGATCAGGAAATCTGCAGTGCTGTGGATAGAAGGAAGTAACAAAGCACTGGCATGAACACAGTAAAGAGTTGAAAATACCACTGATTGCTGCCAGCTACGAGTTACTGCTGCTGTGAAATAGTTAATTGTCATGTTTAATCACTACAAAAGTTTGCATATCATGGTTGGCCATTATGTTCTTTGGGTTATGAATGATATTACTTCAGCTTTTCTAGTTTTTACCCACAGAATCCCTTCATGCCAGTAACTAAAACTGGCTTTCTATTTCAGCTGCTCTAAATCACTGTCTTTTCATTAATACAGTGAACTAACATCAAATATTTAAGTCCTATTACCTGCATGGCTGGCCTAGTTTACCCTCGAGGACACTGCTACTTAGTACTAGCAGCTCCAAACCTGAAAGGTGGTATATCTTCTTTCAACATTTTAAGTATTTTTTTTTCCAAAATAACAGTTATATCACTTTATACAGGGCGACAGAGGAACCTAAACATGTGTTACATCAATAGCTTTAAAGGAATATGATATGTTGCACCTAAGGCAGTGCTCAGTGAGACGTGTTTCACAATATTGGGGCAGATTGGGGCTTATTGAGTTGGCATGGCTATGTGTCAGAAGACCTGTCACTACAAATCACTTGACCAATAAACAGTGCAGGTGCATCCCCTGCCAACACCCACCCCTGTGAAAATGTGTCAAAAGTCAAAAACAGAATTGCATCAGCAAAATTGGCAACTTCAAGGCCTGGTTTGCTTGTGGATTTTATTCTTTTGTTTAAAATGTTTGGCACAAAATTAATTCTGTAGATGTGTAGCCTTTGTAAACTAACTAGTAAATAACTGCATGAGATTCAAGTTCTAAGTACATGCTATCAGGATTTTCTGCATAAGCAGTGTCCTCAATATCACCTCAATGATCATTCAGACTCAGTACTGGAATGTTATGAAAGAGATGAAAAACAGGGAAACTAAGTCCCCCTAAATCACCCCTGGTTAAAACCCACACTGTAAAAAATGAAACCTCAGCAGAACTTCAAATTATAAGGCAACATATGGCACGGTTTTTATGTAAACTCACCTTAAGGACACTAAAGTTCAACTAACTCAAATATATTAGTTTAGTTAAAAGTTCTCATAGGTGGGACTCTTTCCATCAAACAATGCAACTGGGTATTTCCTTCTCTTGGGATCCCAGTTATGGATGACTGTGGCATCACTGGAGTTCAGATTCATGATCTCCTAATGTTGGGGTGAATGCTTGCACCATTTAGAAACCCCTGAAATTGATTAACTTTTTTGTGTCCAAAAATGTTTAATATCAGAAATGTAACTGCTTCAGAACAGAATTTTAAATCTCTTTTTCACATTTTTTTTCATTGCATGTGGCCCACAGCTTAAGAATTTGAACTAGCTTCTTATTTATTCCTCATATTTGTGTGGTTTCATTGAATATATCATTTAACAGATGCTGTTCAGCATCTCAAGAGCTTGGAATATTTATTCTGTTGGCTCACGTCAGGTTAAAATTTCATGTTCGGGTTCTCACAGTCTGCATCCTGCCTTCAACAGGCTTTACTCTGCATTTCCCTTCTTTAGATTTTCTCCTTAAATTTTTTCATCCTTAATTACTTTTAAACAGCTGGAGACACCCACTCACGTTGTTGACAGAATTTACCAAGGCCCATGAGGCCCATATTAGTAAGAAAGTGGATGTGCGGGACAAAAGTTTATTTGGCCAAAGATAAATTTATGTTACAATCAATATACCATGTTCTATGTAAAGACGTAGGAATTTAGGGTGTGACAGGTGAAGACTAATATCCTGCTATATCTGCACTGCACAGAGTAAGAACAGAGCATCATGTAAAGTTAAAGAAAAATGACAAAAAGAGTTTTATTTAAAAGAACTGCTTGATGAATCAATTTGTTAAAATGGATTTTAACCCCTTTAAGCTTATTCCAGGGTTATTACGTACTAAGGCTTATCATTCAGTAACTACAGGGACCTCAATGCAAACTGGCTGAGCTATTCTTAGGTTTTAGAAGTGTGTAATAAAACTTTGGCCCTGCTGGCAAGTCCTGGCCATTTAACGGATTATCCATAATTTTGGACAGCACATTATTGTATTGTATATATTTTTTATATTGTTCATGCAGGATCTAATGATGCCTATTGCTCTTGTTACATGGTAATTTAACCAGTGCCGCTGTTGGAAATATCAGGTTTTAATTGGCGTTTTGGGTGATGTTGGGCTTGAGTCAGGTTTGGACTTAAAACTTGTTGATGTGGTTCAGGTGAGGTTGGGCTCAGACAAGTTCTAGGCCTGTGTTCTGTTTTGGATCAAAGTTTCAGACCTGATTAAAGCTCTGGAGCTGACTGCCAGTGACTGAAAGAGGTAGCTATAATGTCTCCAGCCCTTTTGACTGCCATCAATACACAATTCATGGATGAAATAAGGTAAACAAACTCTGGTCAACAATTATGGGCTATCTGATTTCTGATAGTTTAGAGTAACTGATTCAGAAACAGTAAAAATCCATAGCCTATATGTCAAAACATGTCATTGTCAATATGAACACAACTGTTGTGTCTGATGCTTTCGAAAACCTACCATTTAGTTGTGAATACAGCCAGTTTAAATGGAGCAGAACAGAACCAAAAGTTTCAGGAACATTATGTTGGGTTTGGAATGGAAATGTTAAAATATTGGCTCTGCTCAGAGTGAATTAGTTTCTGCTGACAACTTCAAAAAAATGAGAGAAGTGGGAGATCTGTGGTGGAACTTTGAGTCAATAGAAAGTTTAAAATTAAGGTTGAGGGCACATCAATGTTGACTTCACTCCTTGAAAAATGAACTAGAATTCCCTTGTGAATGGGGTGTTGTATTGCTGGGACTGCCCCGAGGGAGAGTAGAGAATGGGGCGAGGAGTCACCCCAACCATTTGGTATTGAGAATTGCTGACAGGAACACTTTCACAGATCTAGCATCTGTGCTTGTTGAGCCACTTTTCTTCTTCATTATACTTTTCTCCTCACCTGCTTTTCTGCTTTCTGGCTGTCATTTGAGGAACCTTCTCAAACTGCCAACATCAGACATGCTTTCTCTCCAGTGTACATATTATTGAATGCCACAAAGTGTTGCAAGCATTGTAAGCAGTGCCAGATCACATAGACTTCAAATTACTATACTTAGAACACTATATGGAACAATATAATTACTATTAAAAGAATATAGGTACATGACTCAGAATATGGAGAATAAAATATTATGGCATGATTTATTAAACTACATACATACATCATCTAAACCGCTTATCCTTCTGGGTCGCGGTGGAGTGCTGGAGCCTATCCCAGCTGTCATTGGGCGGAAGGCAGGATACACCCTGGACAGGTCGCCAGTCCATCGCAGGGCAGACAGACAGACATACACAGTCACACACACATTCATACCTAGGGGCAATTTAGCATGTCCAATTGGCCTGACTGCATGTTTTTGGACTGTGGGAGGAAACCGACGCAGACACAGGGAGAACATGCAAACTCCACACAGAAAGTCACCCTGCCGGGAATCGAACCCAGGCCAGTCTTGCTGTGAGGCGACAGCGCTACCCACTGCGCCACCGTGCCCCCACGATTTATTAAACTGGCCATAGTTCTCACATATAAATGGCCAGAACCCACTGGCAAGTCCAAAGTTTTACTATGCACTTATAAACTAACTACTAACTCTGCCAGTTTGTGCTGTAGTCCATGTAGTTATTGAATAATTAGCCTTTAGTATAAAAGAAACCTGGGATTTTAATTGGTTAAATCTACGGAAAGTGTTCTCCTATTAGTAATTAGTGCTAAACCCTGAGCATATCGTGTAGGTCACATTTCTCAAAATGAATTTTGATTGTTCTTTTCAAATGCAAGCAGCAGACTCTGTAGACTTTCCAGCTGCCCATTAAATGTAATGCATTTAAACTATATTAATTATTGTCTACATCCAAAATCATTTAAAGGGATATTAACATTGGTCAGGAGTGCATTTAAACCACAAGTGCATCACTGTATTTAATAATTTCAAATTAAGCCTACAACTAAATGGAATTGCGTGTACCACTTAAAGCAATCCTCACAATAGCAGTCTATGTATTACTATTAGGTATGTAGCTAATCATGAGACCCATGCATTTGATGCATTTGAGACTCTCATGCTTGATACATCTAACAGTATCAATGTAAATATTGATTCATTGACAAGTAAGTAATGAAATGTAAATGAGCAATAACAAAGTGGTAATAATATAGTATTTGCACACAACTTATAGGGAGCTGATTATATCAAAATATCACTTCATTCGTTGTTCTTAAAATTGATACATGTAACTCCTTAGAAACTTCCAAGTAACTACAAGTGACTACAAGTACTACTGCAACTCACTCTTGGCTGGTCTTCCCATGCAGGCCATCAAGCCTTTGCAACTCGTCCAGAATGCAGCAGCACGGCTCGTCTTCAATCTCCCCGAGTTCAGCCACGTCACCTCACTGCTGCGCTCCCTTCACTGGCTTCCTGTAGCTGCACGCATCAGATTTAAAACCCTAATGCTTGCCTGCAAAGCCAAAAATGGGCCAGCCCCTACCTACCTGATGGCAATGGTGAAATCTCGAACTGTACCACGAGCCCTTCGAGATTTGAGTACAGCTAGGCTTGACCCGCCATCCTTCAGGGTGCGCGGAAGACAAGCATCAATACTGTTCTCTGTACTGGCACATTGTAATGTATTGTACTGCACTTATGTAATGTATTGTGTTGTATTGCACTACTCTGTGTTTAACTCTGTCCTTTTTCTCTAGGTATCAATATGGACTTTTGTTTCTAGCAGTATCTGAGCTCAGGACTGGCTTTCTCTCTAACCTATTGGTAACTAGCAAAGATACTTTCTCTAGATAGACAAAGCACTTCTTGTAAGTCGCTCTGGATAAGAGTGTCTGCTAAATGCTGTAAATGTAAATGTAAATGTAAGTAAGTACAATAGAATGGTCTAGTTATGATAAAGTCTACTTTAAAAGTTACACTGTAATGATTACATTATATTTTCCAACTTACAAAAAGATTTGTCCCACTTTATAAAGCTGCTAATAATTATAGTTACACATTAACAATATATAAGCAACTACACTGTAACTACTGGTGCCATATTCACTATTATAGATGGATTGCAGTAGTACAGCTTATGTACACATCTGTATCAACTTCAGTTTTTACACAGGTAATTACACAAGTGCATCTTGGTAGTCGTAACAACATATTTTATCTGATGTAATAACACATGTAAAATAGGGTGAACTGCTGTTTGTCCAGCATGACTTTTCTGACAACTTTCCTAACATTTAGTTAGCTGGAATAGTATGCTTATATTGTGACACAACATGTTTATGTAATTCATGAAAATATCAATGTCTGGATTGTCAATCCATAATTTCACTGTAGCTACATAACAACTACACTGCCCACTTATTTTAAAGTGTAGCTTTGTAATAGTTTGTATATCTGTTATGTAACAATACCTACACAAATATAAATCTTTTAAAGACAAATAGTGTCTTTTCTGTAAATACTCTGACATTACAGAATGGTTTAATTCCAAAACTTGGGTTACACAAGCATACTACTACTATTTATGTGATAGTTGACATTTCCTGTGCAGATGCAGTAAGTACTGTGATATTGTGGTAATTACGAATCTCCTGTTATAATCAGAAAAGCTTTGTTAGAAAAAGAGCAGTTCACCATATTTCACATGTGTAATTACATGAATAGAAATGTTAGTTACATTAAGATAAAATATATTGTTACAACCATCTAGATACACTTGCATAATTACATGAGTAAAAACTGAAGTTGATACACATGTACTTACATAGGCTGTATTAATGTAATCCATCTGTAACTTTGAATACATCACCAGTAGTTATGTTGTTGTTGCATTTATTGTTAATGTGTAACTACATAGTTATTAGAGGTGCTTATAAAATCAGACCAATTTTTTTTGTATAAATGAGCGATAAATAAACAAGCACATTTCCAATACATCACTCAATAAATATCAACCATCAATGTAACAGCAATTGGTAAATGTAAAACAGTGCTATAGGACACTAGAGTGGAACAGTACAGTGCAATACCTTCCTCCCCTGCTGAAAAAACCCCCCAAAAAAACAACAACAATCACCACCAACTCCACTCTGCTGTCCTGGCACTGTTAGAGTAGGAGCACAGTGTTCTGTATGCTTTAGTATTCTACACTTACAAATGTTCATGTTTATAAAATAAAAAAACAATTTCAAGTCATTTAACTATAAGTCTGTATTGTTGTCATTTATCCTTTTTTCCATCAAAACTGTTGGCAAGAACACCTATGCTGTGTTTTGCACATCAAATCCATGTACGTAATGACAGTTCAATGGCCTGTCAAGGTGTGGGATGTGAATGAAAATGGAGTGGTCAAACTACTGGCCAGTTATGGTGTGTTTTATTGTTTATTACTGTATTTTAATATCACATTTACCAGACTGATAAAATATTCAACATTGGACTAGGATCATCAATTGCAATATGTTTAATATTGAGTAATTATTCTTAGTTTACAGCATTAGTTAAGTTACTTTAACAGACTGTTTGCAGCTGCATGGCTCCACACCACTGTCTCACTTTACTGGATGTTCTTTCTGTGGCAGACTCAGACTTTGTGCTGATCAATTAGCTTAATTCATTTTTAAACTGGTATGATCAATAAAGACCCATATTTGAAGTAATTAAGTTTTTTAAACCTTTACGAAAAACTGTTGTTTCTTTGGAAGTGGGTGAACAGAATACTGGTGGCACATACTAACATTTTTTCCCTGGTTTTTCTTTAAACCATTGACCAAAATATTACCAGTTAATGTGCATGGTGATTGCTGAGCAGTCCATCCAATCATTGCAGACTGTATGATTTTGGGCATTTCTGCTGAAATAGTGTACAGAATACTGCACTCTTATGTAACATTTAACCTTTGTTGTTGTAAGATAGATGCTTTAACACTTACTAAGTGATGAATGTTACTCTGGAAGCTAATATTTTAGTTTTTCGCTCTGCTTTATCTCATCTGCTGAGCATGAATTGCTTTGATAATTTCCTTTGGCTGCCATCAGATAAAGCCAGTGAGGAGTCATGAAGCGAGAAGGAGGAGCACTCATTCTCCCTTTATACAGGAAACAGAAACCTGAGTCCTATTCAGGAAACAGCAGGAAATTCTTTTCCATTTCATTAAACGTTAGTGATTATTACACCCCCCCAACCCCCCGCCCCCCGTTGGTGACTGCAGCAAACCTGTGGCCATTTTTGTGATTACTAGGTTGTTATGACTATTTTGAGACTAAACACGGATTTTTGATGAGCTGATTTTAAGAAAAGCAGTTTTGTTTGCGGCCTGTTCAGTTGGCGGAACTTGCTGCACAGGCTGCTGTTGTTGCCTTGGGAGACTTTAGTGGGGGGCGCAAAGTGGGATGCCCACTTATGCAGACAGCAGCTGTAAAAATTTTCATGCAGTATCTTGGTTTACATATGTTCTTTGTTAAAAACTTGTTTTTGAAGGGCTGTCAATCCAAACGTGTCATATTCCAGGTGTTTGGTAATCAAGAGTCAGCACCAAAGTCTTAGACTTGATTCCACACAGTCATGTTCAAGTTTGCCTGAACCCGTGTGCACACTGCCTGATATTCTGCCATCACCTTCTAGACAGCCTGTCTAAAAGTGTGCCCTTCTTCAACATACATTAATAGTCCAGCTGTCTTTTAGTTTGGATTAAACAAAAACAATGTATATACTAATTTTGTTTTCTTGGGCAGTTTTTCTTTGTCATCCACATTATTTTTTGACAGTATAACGTAGCTACATGCTAAATTGTTTCTGTAGGAGAAAAAGGAGCCCCCACCCACACCCCTGTAGATTTTCCATAAAACATAGATGCTTAGCACACATTTAGCACATATATGAAATAAGATTTCCATGCATTGTCCTATAAAATATGACCAAAAAACTTACTAGGCTCTAATCACAACCAGTGAGGATGTTTGAGTAGAGAGACTGTATTTGTTGTGTATTTTATTTTGTCTTAATATAAACATGACAAATGGAGAAATGTCTTACAAATTTACTTACAAATACATATGTGTAATTACACAGTGTGACTACATGCTGTAGTAAGGATTCTTTTCATATTCTGATCAACTCTTCATTGAACAGTTGATTTGTAGCCATGTTGTTTCTTACGCCATAACAAGGACATTGTAAAATAAGTGTTGGTGAGTTTTCCTGAAAAATAAGCTGTGGTGTATAACACAGAGTCTGTTCTGCTCTATAATCTCACATAGAATGACGGAAAAGTCACTTTGTAATACCTCCTAAGCCTGTATTTGATTACCAGGGGAAAATCAGAAATGAGTGTGGATTACTTGGGAAGATTTCTACCTTTATAATTACGTGTGTGAAGGAAAAGAAACACACCAATGAATAAAATATCACCCTATATTTCCAATACGTAAACCCCACAGCTGCTAGGGAGGATTTTAAAGTTCTTCTTTTCATGTATTTTTAATTGGTTATAAAAAAAGGGAAGAAAAAACAGAGTGAAAGTGAACTTCACACAAAGTCTTGACGTGTAACGCACAGGCAATTTACAGCAATTTAGTAGGGCTGGAATTGAGCAGGGCTCCTCAGGCGCCTCTTTTATTTTCATACAGGATGCGGTGACAGTAATGAATCATAGTTAAGACCGCGCTGCAGCGTAAGCTCCCAGTTTATTAAGTAGTCAGGCGCTCATTGCTTTTGATCCTCTGGAGTGTCAGCGTTGCAGATCACGGGTGGACTGTGTGCATGTTGTCCCCCCGACCAGACTTACCCCTGACTCACCCCTCCAAAACACCACGGAGGCCGCGGGCAAGGAGAAAATGATGGACAAACTGGCGGAGAATGCTGCAACCTTGGCGTGCATTTTCCCCTCGTGTTTTCAGCCTATGTGTGTGTGGCTGAAGGGGGAAATTTAATCATCGCAGTCTCCTCTTTCAGACAGACTCCACTTTGTTGGCAAGGTCAAAACAGCAAAGTGAAGGAAAGGCGTCTTTCACATCCTCGTCCTCGACCTTGTTTACCGCCGCCTTCCATCCACCACTTCCGGCGGCCATGTTAATTGCTACTAATCGTCTCAGAGTGGCGATCGTGTTGAGGGGGAGCTAACAAGACATGGTGCTCTTAGTGCAGGTGTCATTTCGCGTTTAGAGTAAATCGATACTAAGGTACGCCCAGGCGAGGAAGGAAGGAAGAAAGGAGAGGAGGGAAAAAAGCTGAGGTGATGAGATGTGCCGAGTCTTTGGCTGGCAGGCGGGCCGAGCGCAGTGAACACGCTGCGTTTGCATTATGCAACATGGCAGCTGCCGTTTCTCTGCCATTCTGCCTTCAGCCCTCGGCTATGAGGCAGAGTGTGAACTAAAACAGGCCTAACAGCACAGCTCCATGCTCCTGGCTCTGCTCTGTGCCCAGGTGTCTGTTCGCCGTTACAGTACACAGAGCAGCGGGGCCGGTGGGTTAAAAATAATAAAATAGAATAAAAAAAACAAGAGCAGTGTGAAACAGCGCATCTGCTGCTTCCATTCCATCAGACGCCTCACTACAAATACTTTGTACCATCCATTAAGTACTAGCTTAGTCCTGTTGTAGGTTTTTTATTTTCCCATTGCACACTGGAAACAATAAACTAAATCAGTTATTATTATCATTATTATTATTATTATTGTTGTTGTTACTATTATTATTGTTATGGTGGATCTACTGGATCTAAGGTTTGGGCCAATTGGAAGAGCTGTGAGCGGCACAAAAAGGACTCTTGCTGTGCACTGTGCTGTGTGCCTCTCCACAGTCTGTACTTAGTTTAATTTAATATGCTAAATATTGGTGTTTGCTATTTGTGATATGTATTACGATGTGGTTATTTGTCCTTTTTGTGTTTAACTTGGTGTGTGAAGTGTCTACCCTCATTGGCTTGTGTTTTTCTGTTGGTGGCCTTCCCCCCATGTCCCCCTGGCTGCTAGTTCCCCCTTCTGTCTGCTGCATCAATAAAGAGCATTTTCCTAAAGAGAATATGGCAGACTTCAGGTCTTCATCTGCTTTGATGCTGCATTATTATTAGTAGTTTTTATTTTATTTTATTTTTTATTTTCTTTATTTTACCAGGAAGTTCCATTGCCAGTTTAAAAACTCTTTCCAAGAGAGACCTGGCCAAGGTAGCAGCTGAAAAAGTTTTATTACACACTTCTATAACCTATGAATAGCTCAAGCAGATTGCATTGAAGTCCCTGTAATTACTGAGTATTAAGCCTTTGTATGAAATAAGACTGGTATATTAAGGGGTTAAACAACATAATATACAAAACAACTAATTCAACTCAAAGGTCTCTCAAGAAAAACAACCACATGTCTCATTTACCCCTTTGTGTTTGAAGCATTTAAGCATTTACATTTTTCAGTGTATATGAGTCTATCTATTTTAGATCTTTCTGCAAATTATTCCATGTTCAAGCTGCATAAAAAGAAAAGCAGTTTTCCCCAGATCTGTCAAAACCTGGAGTACATTCAAAAACAACCACCTGGAAGAGCATAGCTGGTAACTACCTGATCATTATAGAGATTCTTGATTCAGTTCAAATTCTTGATTTGATTCAGTTCAACTTTATTGCCATTTTTTCAGTACAGCAAACTGGTTGTGCATTCTGACTCATAATGTTTGGGTTACAGAATAACTGAATAGTGATTTCACCATTCACATGCTGGCTTCCTGAAAAGTTAACTGACTACTTAAGTACCTGTGCATGCAACAATACTAAAGTGCAGGATGTAAGAGGGTATGAACAGTTTCAAATGTGTTGGCCTATATTATTTCTACTTTAATAATAAGAACGATAAAAATACATTACACAAATACAGCTTTCCCTTTCACTTTACTTATATTTTGCAATAAACATATTAGTTCATGCTGATATGTTTTCTTCATGTGGAACTAATAAAATCTATATGAACCATCCAAATCAAGTCCATTCCATGCTCTATTTTTTGTTCATTGTCACTTTGGCTATTTTCATTCACTTCTTTTTCACGCATCAAATCTGTTTCCTCTCACACAAGTCCTTCTGAGGCCTCTTTATTTAGTGAGGTGTGTTGTCAGACTGTGTTTTGCCTTTGGAAGAGTGCTGCCGACTTGTCTTATGAAATGTGTTATGAAATGTGATGGTGACTAACACTCGGTATCAGGAGAATCCCGGTCTAAGGAGGCTCACAGCACGGACTGTATTTGTCATGTGTGTAATTAATTATGATTCATTGCCAGACTCTCACAGAAGCAGTTCAGTTGTGCTGGGGAGAGTAGAAATAATTAACGTGTGGACATTGACTATGTATTTTTTCCCCACCAGTATTCTGAGAACCTTGTCTCCTGCACTAGCTGATGGAACTCTGCCTTCTGTGCTAGGATCCCGTCATGGAGGTATTATAGCACATGGAAAGATACATTAGCATTAGCGTCCATTCAGTTCAATGAGATTTGCTCAGTGCTATATGTGTTTGATCCAGCTTTCTTTTGGCACCAAAATTTGAACACATCTTCAGCATATGGTTGTAGCTTGAGTAGTAAGAGATGGTATGACTGTAGGAGTCTGGAGAATTCCGACTCAGAGAACAGGCTGGAGTTCTAGATGGCTTCTGTTTAAAGCCAGGACCTTCTTGATGAACAGAGGTAGGACTGAGAGATAGACCTGCTAGAAAAACCAACATAGCTGGTCCCTACCAAAACCAGCATATTGTTGCTGTCAGAACAAAACCTCATATCTCCAAAATTTAACTTCACACAAAAAGGAACAAACCTTCTTAACTCATTATAGAAGTTAATGTAACAAGATTTTTTCCAAGTAATTTTGGACCATTTCTACTGGTCTGTTCATTTTGAAATTTTATGCAATTATGCAAAAAAAAGGAAAACTACCAAAATGGAGATACAAAGTTTTTTGAGCAAGAGCGATGTTATGTTGCGCTTTGGATGCTGCACACTGGTTGACCAGCAAAACAAGCACCAAACCAGCATAAATCAGCTTAGACCAGCATGTTTTTTTTCAGAACTAGGAGAAAATGGGGAGATAGTGGGATGCAAAAACTTTGTCACAAGAAACAGAATAAGTAATAATAAGTAGTAAGTTATCCTTTATCAGTCCCACAATGGGGAAATTCACCTGCGCATGTAACCCATCCGTGCAGTGAAACACCACATACACACTAGTGAGCAGAAGGTAAAGAAGGTTCATAGGAAGGAGGCGGAACAGGAGTGGGGGCATAACAGCCATTTTAAAAGTGAAGTACATACCCAAACCCCCCAGTCCAGCTTATAGGTTTAATACAAAAAACCCACAGAAGGTTTTTTACACCATGTGTAAGCTAGTAGTAGTCAGTGCATTTGTAGTGTAAAGACAATTTGAGCACCTTGTATCAGGAGTATACAAACACTATCCTATTGCGGTCATTGGTGCTTAGCTCACAAACCCACAGTTATAGTCCAAAATCAGCCTCTTAAACTTTTTAGATATGTAGCTAGCTAGCTGCACTATGTACTCTGGGAACACAAACCTACAGTGATTTTCCAAAATTAGGGGCAGAACTATCACTAAGTTTCCATCAACTTTCTGCACAGTTTGTAGCAATAAAATAAAAATATGTAAAAAAAAAATGTACAGCTTTCACCGCCCAGAAGCTTGTTTCCATCAAACTGACTTTTAGCAATAAAATGGCCTTATGCAATGGATCTGATTCTTAATAATAACTGTCAGTTCTGTTCTGGGCTTATACCAGGCACATTTTTACTTCTGTTCTGGGAGCCTATTACAGACTTTTGGAAATTTGTAAATACCAAAAGTCTTAAATCTTAATTATGTCCCAAATCCTGCTCTTTGTTTATGAATGATGGTGAAATGTTCACCTTTAATCAACACGGAATGCTATTCTCTGGGTTTACTGCAGCTAAAAACTCAATCAGTCAATTCTGCTTCACTTCTGATTCTAATATAAAGAGATTTGGGATTTTTATACCTGATAGAATTGGGCAAGGATGAACAAGGTCCAATCAAAAACAATATACATTTGGACTGAAATGGCTTCTTATTATACTATCCACACTGCACTAAGGAAAGCTTCAGTACGCATGTATCTGTATCTGTGCATCATTTTTTTTTTGTTTTTGAAGCTTCTCCCTACTCATACTCACCCCCTCCAGATTGTCAGCTGTTGTTGCTGGTCATTCATTTGCACAAGCAAACAAAACTCAATAAAAATCAAATAAAAAAAAAAACACATTATTGCATAATTTCCTGGAAATAAAACTTTTGCAAATGTTTTGATTTATTTTCATTAAAAAAAATACTTACATTTGATGTTATGCATGTTTCCATCTTTAATTACTGATAAGGACATTTTGTGATTGCTGAGGCATGTGTGTTGCATGATACTAAATTAATGTCTACGTAAGTTATTATTTGAAAAAAAAAACATTTCAGGTATAAGCAAACAAGTTTTGCACTACAGTTAAATGGAAAAAGGTTTTGTCTAATAAAATATTACAGACAAATCCATTTCCATTGCCTATAATGATAAACAATTTGAAGTGTCAAAACATTGTCCATAAAACAAGCCTTTGGATGTAATGAATCCATTTCAAGTTTCTTCTCTCAACATGCAATGGGATCAATTTACTTCTCATTACTTGTTATTTTACTAAAACCCATACAAGTTTGTACCAATGAATATACAAGGGAAAACTCAGTAGTCCTTTATTTAAAAAGAGAATACTGATCACACTAAACACCATTTAAAAGTGCTGTCACTTTGCTATGAACACATTGCCAGTTATGCTTAACATTATGAACGGCTGGTGCTGTTTGGAAACCCAGAAACTAGCCAGTAGAAACAGCTCAAAAACAGCTGTCTGAGAATAAAATCCATATGAATAAAATGTAACATTCATAGAGCTGAATGAAAACTGAGTCTGGCGTGTTCAGGTGAGTTTGGAGCTCTCTCTTCTTCAGCACAGAGATCTTTATCCAACAGCTTCAGATTTCTTGCTGAATTTACAGTGAGACATTGCATGAGGCAAATGTATCAGCTTTGGAACATTATTGTTTACCACTGTGAGTGATTCATTTTTTCTGTAGACAAAAATGATTTAGACCTGGGTTTCTAATTTGGGCCTGTTACTGACTATAAACTGGCACACTCAGCGGTCTGTTGACGTGTTAACAATGCTGATTGGCTGACCATCTTGAACTTACAATCGAGCTGTGTTGCTCCACACATAATGGAAAAGTAAGATCACAAAGAAAACATAAAGTGCCTTTTTGATGCTTTATGCACCCCAAATAACAAACAAGAATAGGGGTGCCTTTACACTTATAGTTTGGTTCTCTTAGTATGAACCCAAGCAGAAAATGATACATTATTGCATTTCTGTTCAGGTCTTCTTAGCTTTCACACTGACATTTTAACATTGAACCAAAAGATGTAAACAAAAGTCATACAAGTAAAAGATCACAACTGCTTGGGCAGATTTTATGATGTACAGTGATTGTAATAATGTCCACCAAACTTTCGGAATCATGCTGTTCTCCGTTTTATCTGGCTGGTGGTTTTATTCATGTCTTGTTTACTATGTCTTGTGATATTAGAGCAATAAGCCACAATTAGACTCCCTGCATTACTGTGGTTTTGCACAACATAAAGCAGGGTGAAATCCCTGTAACACACACTTGAGTGGCTTACTGTTTCTACTAAAAGGAGAAACCTTGGCACCTTACTACATGATATAATGTGTATGTGTAGTCAAATGTGTATGTTGAGTATTTTCATGACTTCAAACATGCCTCACCCTCTTTTTAAAACCGGAACAACTGTTCTATAATTACCAATTCCGAGCTCATGAAGAGATGATAAAACACTTGCATGTGTCAAAACAGCATCAGAAACTCATCTTTTCCACATACCAAAGAAGTTATGCAGAAAGGAGACAACAGTTCATTCTGTCTTTGGTCTGTTTAGGCATCTTTGGCCTGTGTTGCATTCAGACTTCAAATGAATCACACAAGAATTTGTTTTGAAGCAGACCGAGACCAGCCTGCTCAGGGAGCACCTGGGCTTGTTTTAATCGAAACCAAACCTGTCAAGTCTGAACGCACTCTTAGAATGGTAATTTGGAATGTAAGTCTATGGAGAAATGTACTTTTTGGCAATGTACAGATTTATACTGTTTGGACATTAGGACTACTTGGCTAAACTTGGGCTGAACTCGACCAGTCAAGCCCTGCCTCCTGGATTGATATTGGTTCATGTACACAAGCAGTACACTTACTGCTGTGATTTATTAGCCAGTTCTACACTCTTAAAAGAGATGGTTCTTCAAGGATTCTTTAGTAAAGAGAGTGGTCCTATTCAAAATCATGAATTCTATATAGAACCATTTCCTGCTTATATGGTTCTTTGCATGGTGAAATGTTTGTCAGATGTGTCATTTTTGTGATGTCGGGCTTGTAACAATAGAAAAAAACATTTTACATATTATATATAAACCATTTTCAAAAAGGATCTATATAGAACCCTGTAATAACACATTCTTCATCAACTCCATCACCATGCAAAGAACCATTTGTGCAAGGAATGGCTCAATATAGAACTACCTTTACTAAAGAACCCCAGAGTCTACCAGTGAGCTGAATTATACCAGCCAAACCTAGCACAGTAGAATACAGGTGGGAAAAATGTCTTTGGCTCAGTTGGGAATATAAGTTGACCCAGGACAGCTGGAGTTCATTGGGGGGGCTGTAAATGTCTGTAATCAAACACTCTCACCCTGAGCGTAGGAGGGCAGTGGAGGAGGATGAGGCAAGCTTAAATGGACTGAGTGCATGGCTTTGACTCTGTACTAATGGAGCCTGCAGGTCATGTTACTTGAAGCTTGGTGCCTTTCCAGCATCCACTGTCAAATGGGTGGGTGGGGGGGCTGTTTGGGAAATTATTACTTAAAAACGACTGATATCCTACAACAGCATGATACTTTCTATAAACCTTAATTCCAAAAAGTCAGGACAGTTTACAAAATGCTAATAGAAACAGAAATCAGTGATTAGTAAATTCTGTTTGACATGTATTCAACTGGAAACATTGCAAAAACACAATGTTTGATGTTTTACCTTATGAGATTTATTATTTTTGTTATTATTTTGTTAATAAACACTCCAAAAGAAGTTGGAAAAGGAGCATGTTTACCACTCTATTACATCAGCTTTCCTTTTAACAACTATTATTAAAATTCTTAAAAAAAATAATTTGGGGACTGAAGACACTCCAAAGACATTATGCAATTCTTCAGCTATGAAATCATATAAGTTTTTTATTGATGTATTTTGTGCTTCATGATGTGCCACTTGTTTTCAATGGAAGACAGATCTGGACTTCAGGCAGACCAGTCTAGCACCCAGACTCTCTGATTATGCAGGCATTGCGTGCAAAATGTGGCACCGTCATGTTGAAAGAAGCATGTACATCCACGAAAAAGACATTGTCTAGATGGCAGCACATGTTCCTCCAATATGTGTATCTTTTGGCATTATTGGTGCCTTCACAGAAGTTACCCATGCCATGGACAGTAACACATCCCCATACCATGGTGGGTCCTGGCTTTTAGACTTTACACTAGTAACAATCTGGATGGTCCTTTTCTTGTTTGGCCTGGAGAACACAACATAAATTATTTCCATAAACAGTCTGATCGACTCATCAGAACACATTACACATTTTACTGTGCATCAGCCCTTTGTAATGATGTCACATATATTCATAAATGAGGGGAATTCATGTTTGCCTTTACAAATCAAGTCTCCAGGAGCACAAATTCACTGAGAAGAAATCAGCATCATAACATTGCAACTACAGAACGTTAAATCTTTACTTTGCTGTTAATTGGATTATTAAACTGAGATATAAGACTTTTTCAACCATTTCACTTTACACTGTTTCAGTGCTGTGTGCTTGTGCACCCGTGCCCATGAATTATAACAGGTAATGTGTCTTTTTTCTACAATCAGATATTATTTTTTACAATCAAATATCTGTTTTTTTAACAATTTGATTGCATAATTGAATTTAGGATTTGTTGACAGCCATAGTACCTAATGTAATATATCAGATAGAAGCATATTATGCAGCATATTATGCACATGTGACTCACCAGGGGACCACTGGAGGGGTCAGCAGTTGTATTAGGGTGGCCGTGGCCCCCTTTGGCGCTCCTTTGATAGCATCATTGATCTAAGGCAGGGGTCGCTTTAGAAATTAGAACAATAAGCTGGCAAATGACAAGCTGACTTCAGCCTTGTAAAAATCAAACAATGAGAGACATTTTACAAGAAACTATTCTACTTTTGCAGAAAAGTATCCTGTCAGAAATGCGAGAAAAGCGGCTATAGCAGAGCAACAATTTGTTTTTGGCCTTGCCCTTTACACACACAGATTTCTCTAGATTTCCTGAATCTTTTGATGATAGAGGGTGAAATACCCAAAATTCTTGCAATCGCTTGTTGAGGAACATTGCTGGACTTGTTTTCTGAACACTTCCCTATGTTTCTAGACTTACATTGCACCTTAAATTGCAACATTTTTGGAAGTGCCTCTGGTTTTTCATTTAAATACAAGTCACAGTGGATTTACTACTCACTGCTTTCTGTTTTTATTTACATTCCGCATACTGTCCCAACTTTTGGAATTGAAGTTTGCAACTGAAGGATATTAAGTGGGTAAAGATCATCCCCAGTTTCTAAAAGCCAGATGTAAGTTGGAAGTGAAAGAGTTTGGGGCTTGATTCAATATTTTGCTGAGTAAAGTCAGGCATTAAATGTATCCACATGAAAATATTAGTTTTACATGCTGAGAGTGAAGAAGAACATGCTTCTTTTTATCAGTGCTCAGGGCGGAGGGGAACATTAGTCAGTGCCAAGGTAGCAGTGCTATTCATGGGACGTTTTCATTTGGCTGGTATTCAAGGCATGTGAAATATGCCTTGAATCTTACTCTGACGTGTGAGAATCTATGTAGTTATTTATCACTTTATCACAGCCCCCCTTCCTCAATTTCTCTTTCACACACAAACAGCCCACATATATATAGAGCAAGCTGTATTTGACTTATATATCAAATCCTATCAAAGAGCCTTATGTATCAGGTCTTGACAGATTCAATAGCTTTACTGTTGTGTGGTAGCCTAACGGAGGTTAATTAGAAGCGCATGCTTCAGCGCTTTCAGTACGAATTGCTTTTGCCAGTCATTATTGACACAACCATGAATGATTCCAAAGGGGATGACAGAAAACATTAGCGCCATTTCTCAAGCTGAGTCTTGTCTCTCTGTTTTTCGTCCATTCTTCCAGCTCTGCCATGGCTCCAAGTTGTGTTTGTTAGAGAAACAGATGGTTGTGTCATTTAGTATGTATGAGATTTTCAGTTTTTATGGCATATCATAACTCATGCAAATAGTGATCTGATTTTGAGAATACCCATAAATACAGGAAACGAATTACCAGGCAACAATCTCACAGGGATGAAATATTCATTGATGGAAGGTGATATGACCCACTTGGGCGCCAGCGATTAGGCTGGATTAAGCTGGGGCAATGGGACTAAAGCATCATTTGTTTGATTTGAGAAACATGGTACTTTTCTGTAGACAATAAGAGCGTATGGGTGAGCCGTGCATAAAATATGGCCTGGAGGGGGAAGAAAGCATCGACTGGAATCAGCACTCAAGTTTAATTGCAGCCATTTATTGATTTGAATAAGCTCTACAGAACCCATGTGAAAATGATCCAAAGCCAACCCTATAGCACCAGGACGCAAACAGAATATGAATTAAACGGCGAACAATAGGTGAGCGAATGGCTCATTTCGGCAGGCATGCAAAAAGAGATCAAAGCGATTCATATCGCATATCATCAGAGGTAGCGCTGTGGTTTGACAGAGAAGTCCATTCAACAGGCCTGCTCGGTGCTGGCACCTGTCGAAAATGCGCTCGAGTGTTGCAGTCTCCCTGACAATGACATGCAGTGGACATGTTTTGGGTGCTGGAATTCAGAATTCTACTGGATCTCTTTTAGTGAGTTGCCAGTTTATTAGAAATATCTACCTTGTAGTTACACATATTGCCCATTTTATCAGGTACACCTACCTTATAAATACATTTTATAGGGTTACAATTACTGAATGTAGCCCATCTGTTACTGCACAGTTTATCAGCCACCCTTTACCTGGTCTGTCAATTGAAAAAGGGACCACCATAGCCTCTGCTATTATTTGGATGCTGGTCATTCTCAGCACTGCAGTGATACTGACATGGTAAAACGTGTTGTGTTGATATGAGTAATGTTGAGGCACAGTGATGTTGCTGGAGTTTTAAACACCTCATTGGCGCTGTTGGGCTGAGAATACTTCCCAAATTGGTGTTTGAATTATGGGGAAGCCAAGGAAAGTTTAGCTCCCCTGAAAGATGCTTGATCCCTTTCTGCCTCTCTCTGTTCTGGCTTTGTCCAACAACGTGTAAGTGTTGCCATATGAAGTTGAACCTAAAAAAATCTGAACTTGAAGTTAGAGCTTGTCTCTGTACTTTGGTTTTATCTGCGTAAAGGTCAGAAGATGTTAGCTTTTCTGATGTTTGTGTTTGTATTTGTGGGATAGATACATGTTGATAGGTATATATTGTATTGTTTATTATTGCTCAATTGGTGAAACATTTCATTAAGCTTTGGTTGTTGCCTTTGGATTTAATTTCAGAATGAGTGTATGTATGTGCTGGGCTCTGTGTTCATGTGTGTGTACTGTAAGCATATGTAATTCAGTATGTGTGCATACTGAATTACATATGACATACTTTAAGGCTATAACAACTGATTTTATGTATTATGATTGTGGGGCATTCACTGTATCATAGTTGTTTTATTGGTTGATGTGTGGAAGAATCTATAGGCCTTCATGTGATTGTGTGATTGCTGTGTTTGATCAGACTGGCTGTTTTGAGTGGAACTCATCTTGTGAGATGGAGTGATTTAGCCCATGTCAGAGGATGTGTTGCATGCAAATGATGTTATAGGCAACTCACAACATGCAAGTAGTTGTATGAGAGTTTCACCATGTAAAGCCAGGCCTGAGACCTTATAGTCCCCCAGCCAACAATCTAAACTGTCCAGGACATGACCAGACAGAGCAGGCAATAAACCCATAAGCCCATTTGCTTTGGAGAAAGTGTAAAATCAGGCACTTTTTCTCGCACCACTGCTGATTCATATTGAAGGTATAATTATGACTGTATCGGCCGTGTCTTTATTGTCCCTTGTGAATCGGCTGGCCTCCTTTTAAGCCTCTGTCGGCATGCTAACAGTGCCCTCCACGCACTAGCTTCCCGCCACTTTTCTTCTTCCCCTGACTGCTTCACTCTCTCCTCACCTTTCAAGTGGCTTAAGGCTCCCCGAGTGTGGAGCATCCGACAAAAAGGAGCAAAGACAGCTTCAAAAGTGTTCCCCGCCGAGAGCCCAGTCTCGCGCAGAGCTGGAGCCCGTTTGTGACAGGTTTAGAAGAACTGCTCCCCCAAAAACCTCATCAAATAAGGAACGCTGTGTGCTCTCCTCACAGTCAGCCCAATTTGTATGGGAAAATATTTGCTTTTTTGTGACAGGATGTAGAGACGTTGTCACATCTCTTTGGTTTAAAGACTGTGTGCGTTTCTCTTTTTTTTTTCTCCCCCAAGAAACTCTTGTATAATTAGGAGGTAGCGGGAGCATCTCTTTAATTTGGTTAGACCTTGTCAGTGTTACGGACTGATTCCTGTGTCTTTTTCAAGTCATTTCTGTTGCATGTGCACAGTGGGAGAATTTTGATTTAGACTGTTTTGCTTTTTATCAATGTACAATAAGGTGTGTTCACAGGGATATTTTCTTATGGAAATATATTCTGGCAGTATTGTGAGTTTTTTTTTTCTCTCCAAACGCTCCTGCTCTGCTACTGCCTGGCTTTATAGAGAATGCATCTGTGTTTGTTTAAGGCTTGTATAAAGCAACTGGATGATCATTGCTTGCTCTGTCTCTCTCTCTCTCTTTCTCCATCTCTCCATTCTCCATACTTCATCCCCTCACGCACTTTTTAAGATGCTGCACCATTCCTTGTGTTTTGACAGCAAAAGCATCTCAGACACAAAGCCATACATTTTCAAAGGCCTCAATTCCTCTATTCTATTTTTAACCTCCGGGTCAATGAAAGCAGACGTTAGAAATGTGATGCCCATATTAGTAGAGAATGAGAGGATGTAATACTTCTTATGGCGATACTACAACCGAAATTGATTCCTTTGTTGCAGATTGCCGCTTCACTTCTTGACATGCCAAAATCAGATTAGGCTTAAATACACCGCATTTATACACCAACTTTCCTCCCAAATCGTTATTTGCACAAAAAAGCAAATAGCGTTCGCCTCCTTATACAGTCTGTTTACGACTTCATGATCTCCTTTGATTTTCTCCCCAGTCAGTCTGAGTGGCGAGGAGCGCGAGTAAGAAGATGAGCTTTGATGTGTGTTATGGGCTTAAGATTAAACTTTTACCATGGTTTGCCTTTGTTATTTATTGAAATGATGGAGATCACAATCGTCCATAATGAATGAGGAGCGGAGCCGGGACAGGCGAGGCTGTGCAGAATTGAGAAGGTGCCCGTCCTTTTCTGTGCCCTGAAGGGACGCTGTGTGCTGCATCGTTCATCTTTCATAACCAGGATAATATTATTTTTCCATGAACTCTTGTTTGAGGCCATTACAGCAAAAGAAAAAAGTGCACACCAATATAACTAAGGCATCTAAGTGCATGGTTACAATCTTATAACCTTACTGTTCTTTCTGAGCACAGTTAATATATCCAACAATTAGGCTCAAAGCATTTTGCTTTTGGTGATTTTTGCGGGTAGTGAGAAGGTGTGAAAAGTGCTAGGGGTTCCAGGACCTCCTAATTAACCTCTTGAATCCCCTGAATGTCTTAAAATTCTGGGGGGTCCCTGAAAATAACCTTGTTTTGAAGTTATACTGTTTGTTAGCGTAAAATAGACACTCAAATACTAATTCAGGGAAAGCTCATTGTTTAGCTGCTTCATCTACAGTCAGTGAGCTTCTGTTTTTGGTATTCTTAACAAACTAGACATGCAATGCTGCTCTGCCTCAGGGTGGCACTGTAGTAAACTGGTTCATCAAGTTGGTCCTTCATAGCCTAGAAGCTGTAACTATGTCTTGGATACCTGTGAAAAACTTTACAATATAGCAAAGCACATTTGTAAATCTGAAAACATGCCATATTCCGCAAGAGACTGGTGGAAAGAGTGAACTGTTACTCATTTCACAAACCAAAGACAGAAGAGGAGATGTGCAAAATCTCAATTAATGTGTTGAAGGCCCCATTACCAAAATAGAAATGAGCATTTACAAAAGAAGAATTGTTAAGCCGAACATTTTGTTGCCCTATGGGGAGTGAGTTAGCAGCCAGCCAACGCTGGAGTAGCCAACATGGGACCCCTCAAATACCAGGGGGTATTTCACACACTGAGTAGTAATAAATATCTTTGTGGTATCTTTTTTTGGGTATCTTTGTGGCTCTATTCACCAGTAGACCAAAACCATTTTACATCAGTCATCAATCCAACTCCTGGCCTGTAGAGTTTCTGACACTAATCTGACACTAAACCACTATGACCCATCTAGTGATTGTCTTCATAAACACTTGATTAGCTGGATCAGCTGTGTAAGATCCAGAGGTGAAATCTACAAAGAGTTAGTAGTTCTCCAGGAGGAGAGCTGGTAGTTCTCCAGGAGGATGCCTGGAGGCCACTGGTCAACATACTCATTTAGATCTACACTCTTGAAAGTAAAGATGCCAAAAAGACATCTTTGTTGAAGAACCACTTTTGATTTCTTAAAGGCCAGGGTACACTGACTGGACAAACACAAGTAAACATGAACAAACACAAACGTTTGGTTGGTGTGCCATGTCTGTGTTCGATTATTGGAAGACAACTGCAGATATCAGAATGTCCATGTTTGTTGAGTGTTTTCTGGTCTTTCAATTGATTCTCATTTTTGTCAAAAGCATACATTCATATGCAGAAGTTTGGTCAAATGTTTTGTTGATTTTCTAAGTGCAAATATGTACATATACATTTCTGCATAAAAATGCCACGTTGTAGAGGATTTTCATACAAACGTTTGCATACAACTATATGCCTATACCTTTCAAAGGCTTTTCCACGTAATTTCAATAGAACTGATAAAGGTTTGGGGTAAGCCACTATTTTATAATCCTGGACCTAGACCAACCCTGCTTCTGGAGATCTACTGCCCTGCAGAAGTTAGTTATATACCTAAACAACCATTCTTCTTCCATCTAATGTTCTTAAGAAGTTCTTGATTACCTGCGTCTGAGCCCATATGTACCAAATTTCTGATAATCGAAGAAATAGATCAGCATGAAACACTTAATCACTGAAACACTGATACATTAGCTCTAGGTTTGTTCTGGGTTGGATGTGAAACCTACTGGAAAGTAGATCCCCAGAAGGAGAGTCAGAGACCACTGAGACCACTGGATTGGACTCATTTAGACCTAGCTGTTTGTTTTGGTGCAGTCATGAAAACATCTTCTTTGTGGTTGAGTTACTTTCACCATTATGTACCACAAAGTAATAGGGCAGATGTGGAATGTAAAAACGTCCAGATAAGTGCTTGAGGAGTCGAGGCGAGGTAATTTAGTTTTACACGCCTTCCGGTCCTGCTGAAGGATTTATGTCGAATTTGACTCTGACCTGCCGGACATTATGGATGAAATGATCCCTGCCTGGCTGGGGTCTCGCCTCACAGAGCATGGCCCAGCCTGGGCCGTCGGGAGCGCATGCGGACCACTCTTTTGGCTGCAGACAGCCCTACACAAACAGCATTTCCATTCCATTTGTCCTGATGGGAACGCATAGCATGCCAGGCCTGTAAAAGTGATGGAACACGCTCATTACAACCGGGGTTCATCAGTCCAGCAATATACAGTCGTGCAGACACTTTCCAAATCAATGGCTTGAATAAAACCTTTCCCAACACCCTGCCGTTTAACATCAGTGATTAAACGGATTTTAGCGGCGTGTCTGACAGATACCTCCATTCCGCGCGGTTTCATTATGCGCCGAACACGGTGAGTTGGCAGTTTGCTTTGAGGAATCGCCGCCGTGCTTTGCTGTGATAGCTTCCCCTCTTTAAACATCTGTTTGAGAAAGTCAACAGACATATTACACTGCACTTCTCCATTGCTTCATTTTCTGCTCGTCTCATAGCCCACCATGAATAAGTAAACAAATAGACTGACAGATCACACGGAAAAATAGATGGACAGCAAAGGATGGAAGCATCTCTCTGGCAAACGTTGCGTCCTGATTATCAGTTTTATCCATTTTTCAACTTATGAGTCACAATTGTGACAATAATCACTTTAGATTTGAATTGGGCCTTTATTCTCGACCACACGCTCTTAAGAGATGGATCAGATAGATGTGGAAGATGTCACATTGTACAAATAAACGGACATGGAAGGTAACATCTAGTATAATTTGATCCAATAGATGGATGAGGAAGATAACACCTAGTATAAAGAGGTTTGATGGAAGGAATTGACAGACACTGATCACTTTTGATGACCATAGTCCCCTCTGATTTGGCCTCATACAAGCTAATAAGCTACCTGTCTGCAGGCATGTTTAGTCTTGTGTTGGCGCATTAGAAATGATGGATCAATAACAGTTGAGAGCACGTTTCTCACAGTTGTTCTCTCCCTCTAATCCTTATGTTTCTGCACTGAGACCAGTAGCCTTCCATGTGTGGCTTCGGTCCTTCTAGCCTATAAGCCTTAGTGTCAGACGGAGGCGTTTATAATGCATTGCTTTGAATCACATGTGGTATGCTGTCATGATCCCTGCGTTCTCTAAATAAAGCCTTACTGACATCTAGAAACGTTGGAGAGAGTTTTGTATTGTTGAAATGGGCCCATGTGTCAGAGTTTAATTTTGGGTGCTTGTTTCTGTCTCTGCCTCTAATTTGAATGTTTAAAGCATCATTGTTCATGGAGTCACATAGCGCCCCTGGCAAAATATCTGTAATTGGGTTTGACCTTTTATTGAGAGTACCAAAGCAATGAAGCTCCAAGCGACTTTCAATAACAGCTTTGGTGAAGACGTTTCTCTCCCAGGGTAGTCTGAATATGCTGTAAATGCATTTTACTGCTCAGAATAGTATAATGATCAACATCATTATACTATTTATCTGGGGCAGATAAAATTCTCCTATTATGTTTACCTTTTTTAGGAAGGATATTGTGTCAATGCATGCTCACTTTCTAGAAGCTCAGAAGTGAATTTGCAGTTCAGACATGCTTGCAGTTAAGCATGTGCCTACTGCATGTGTTGAACATTGACATCCAGTTTTAGCTGGGGCCAAACATTATAACCACCCGCCTAATATGCTGTTGTTCCTCTATGTGCCACCAAAACAGCTCATTGTCTTTGCACATCGATAAACCTTGGGTGCCCAACGTCCTGTCACTGTTTCATGGTTTGTCCCTGCTCGGATCACTGTTGGTAGGTACTGCTGACTGGGAGCACCCCAGAAGCCTTACTGTTTCAGAAATGCTCTGACCCCAGTAGTCTGACCAGGGCAAATTGGCTTTTGTCAAAGTCACTCAGGTCTTCATGCCCTGACAAACAGGTCTTCCAGACCCTGACAAGTGCTGTTATAATGAGATACTGTTATTCACTTCGTCTGAGAGTCATCAAAATGTTTTGGCTCATCACAGATGGATTGCAAATTAAAGGCAAAACCAACATAAAGGGCCAGATTCAGAAAACACACAAGCTGATTTACCATGATGTCAAGAGCAAACAGTGTCGCAGTAACACATTGCTCCTTTATAAACAAGGATCGCTGGCATGTTTTACCACTTGCATGATGTGAGGCGTTGCCACACTTCTATTTCATTTACATGTGCCAACAGCAATTCATAACATGACACAATCCCACAAAAAATATTGGCTAAAAAACTTTACCAGTAATTTTCCCCTGTTAAACTTTCAATTGCTGTTGTAGGAGAACACGAGGAGGAAGAAAACTTTCAGATTGGCAGATTTAACTGACACTGTACTTAAAACGGCCTCTTCTTCCTGCATCAAATTCACCAATGTATTCATTCCCCTAATGTCTATGAAAAGTAGGTTTAGCTTGTAATCCAAATAAGTGAAGAATAATTTGACATTTTGAGATTCTAATTACATTTTCAAATGAATTTTACTGTAGTTTATGCTTTTAATTATTTTTTCCGTTTTACAATCAGTATTGGAGGAATTCAGTTTGCTCATAAGAAAATGACGTTTTTGCTAGTGGAAATTCACATTTACAAATGAAATTTCCAATTTCAATAATCTTTTCTAGTTAAACTAAATTTTTCACTTCTCAATTTTAATGTGTAAATTGAATTCCTGAGCTCAAGACAAATAGGAAATAATAGCTACAATGTATTGGCATAATCATCAGAATTTCAGCAAGCCAATTTAAGTTTTGAGAAAAAAGTCTGGAATTCTACAAATGAGACATCTTACATGCGAAAATATAATTCCTTACATCATTTTCATACTCAGCACACCATTTAATGACCACTCTGGCCCTGTAGATGGGGTCACTATCATCCTGGAAGAGACCACTCCCATCAGAATAGAAATGATCCATCACAGAACAAGCCGATCAGTCAGAACAACTTTCTACTGATTTGCAGTGATGCTTCCCTCTAAGGCAAAGGTGGGGAACTCCAGTCCTGGAGAGCCTGATTCCTGCACAGTGTGGAGATTTTTTTGCTCAAATACACCTGGTCCATCTCATCAGTTAATTGCCAGGTTTAGTTGGAATGTTAGAGCAGGGAAATCAACAAGTGGACCCAACTATGACAGCAAAAGGTCCCTCACAGCCCATTCCACCAGACCCCCTCACTGTAGGGGTCAATCATTCAGGCCTGTACTGTTCTCATGGTGTATGCAACACATGCACTCATCCTCTTGAGGAGAATATGGTGAAAGATGATTCATCTGATTCATCTGTAGCACTTTATTCCACATCCCTGTCGACCAGTGTCTATGGGTTTTCTCCATGACCCCACTGTAGAAAATCTCTATGTAGTTGTGGATGGACTGATCTTGCAGACACAGTCTGATCACGTCCTGCACTGACATTCTCAAATACCTGAGGAATAGCTGACCTGTTTTTCTTACATATTGCACTAATACATTACAGTCACTGAATGTTCGCTTTCCCCCACAATTTATAACTCTTTCTACTGAAGCTTTCCTGTAGATCTAAACACAATAGTCACTCTTGCTATTGAAACACAAAGCCAGTTGAGCAGTCTTTGTGACTGAAGCTCCTGTCATCCAGCCCCAATAATGAACCCTCTTTTAAATTTATTTAGATCCTTTCCTCTTCTTCTTTAATCCAAAACTGATGTGAACTGGGTCTGCTTATCATTTTTATACATACGACAGAGCATGATAGGATGTTTATGTCTTAATTGTATTTTGTGGTGTTAACATCTGGGTCAGTAGTGGGAACTGTCACAAAAATGTAACATTCATCCATTTTGTCAAGAGCTCTGAACATTACCATCTTCTGGGTATTTTTCTATTGTTCTGTGTTAAAAATTCTCCCTGAGTAAATACTTTACACACATGTTTCAAATGCATTCATTTTAGTCAGGTGAAATGGGCTCAGCTATAAGTTTATAATTGATTCGAAAGCCAAGGATAAGTAATGCTCGCTACCTAACGTGGAGTAAACACAAGAGTGTGTGTCCTGATGTGCCTGGGGTTGTTGGCAAATTAATTTTGGGTTGTTTGGCACGCATCAGCCTGCCCATGTGTAGGATTATTATCACAAACAAATAGTATTTTATATTCTGAAGTGCCCACTTACTAAATAACATACTAAATAACACAAATACAGTGTTTATATTACTTTTACATTCAGTTTTTGGCAAGTCGTTCTTATCTAAGCTGTAAACCATAAAAAAACAAGATGGAATTTTGACTTGAAATATCTAAAGAAGATACCTTTTGACACAAACTATGCATTAAATATAAATTTTAACATATGAAATTAAAACGAAGGACATCCACTTCTAGTCAAGTAATATATTCCTCTACTTTCAGGTACAGCTGTTGTGTATTTTGTCCACCACTGTACAATGCAAGCTAATGAAAATAGAAATTGATTAAAAAATGTTATTTGTTTGCTAGTTAACATTTTATTTAGGGTTCATTTGAATTAAAAGCTCTGTGTCAAATACAAGGCAAAAATATTATTTATATCATTATTTTTGAACAGCTCGAGTTCATATAATATATCATGGTCTACCACAAGTGTCTATATTTTACTATTGCACTTTTGGCATATTTTGAATAAACAATGGCCAGTTCAGTTGAACAAAATGTAAAAAAAAGTACAAATGAAATAAAAACACAGTCGTTCTTTGGCACACGGATGTGTTGAGATTTTTTATTATGGCCTTTTTCGTGGAGTTTGACACCCCTGGTCTAATGCATGTTGTGCCAGGGATATATGGCAGAGAGTGGAAACTGTGCCAACCAACCCTGTTTTATCCAACACCCATCTAGAAACATCTGCATTCATTATGTTTACTCATCTTTTTCCTGTTTTTCCTTTAATTTGTCATCCATCTGGATATGCATGTCACTTACATCAAATTGGCAATTACCTTTACATTGTCTGAACATTTCATGATGAATAGACCAATAGAAATAGTCCAACATTACTCAGAATAACATCTTATAACATTCATTAGTGTTAACAACTTTTTTCCGCTTCTCTCATAGTTTTCATTTTGGAGATGTATTATTTGCTTATTACAGTTATGTATATATTTTATGTACTGAGTAAAGTAGTAGAGAAAATGAATCAAGATATGCTTCGTATTCTGTATGTGTATATACAGCATTAATATTTTTATTAGTGCTTAGCTAAGAGAAAAGATTCATGCATTTTCAGCATGTAGTGGGCACAGAGAGCCCACGTTTGTTCCCTTCTTCAAAGCTGATGGGTTCTATTCTAGAGGGAGTGTGGAGTACCAGCCTCATACTCATGTGCTCCCTAAGAAAGTCTATAGAGGAGCTGACAGCTTACTTTGATGGATTTGTCAATAGGGCTGAACGAAGGGTGAAAAGTTAACATGATATTTATAGTCCCTTTGCGTTTAAAATGCTGGCAGTAATGGTTATAAATGCTGGGCTGTGAATGGGATTCCGGGTCTATTGAGTTCAGTCAGTCACTCATGACACACATTTCACAGGGAAGTAAGCATTCCCCTCCAGCCTGAAACTGTGAGTGCTATGAAATTGCCCTAATCAATTTTAAGTAGGCTAACTCCACGTTAGGTAATATTTTCACCAAAGCTCTCCTCTTTGATAATATGAAAAATGAACTGTGCCTGTAGCTAATGTGGGTGAATAAAACTGATCGAGCCATTTAACTTCAGAGTTTTGAATATGTGACTATTTATAGCACTCACACTCCATTCCCCAAAGTAAATCTGCATTGTGCTTTCCTTCCTAGCCCACCCTACCAAATACTGGAAATAACACATTTCACAGTATAGGATTAATATCAGAGTGATTTTTTAGTATGGTCCATGTAACGCCACACTGCCATAGTGTAATGTTCTAGTTTGCACAGTCTTGCTGTCACAACAAAACCTTGTGTCTAAAAAACACAAACTGAAAGTGAGTGTGGCTTAAACCAGAAATTACACTGTAAAAAAATGGGTTCAAATCCTAATGATGCCTTAGCTCTCCACAGTGAGGAGTATGAGACAAAGACATTCTCACACCACCATGCTGGAGGCACTGTGAGACGGAGACTGTGGGTGATAATTGGCAATGAAGTAATTGATGGGAAAAACTGAGAAACATCCAATAAAATTAGTTGACAACTTTAGCTTATAAGATGGCAACAACATTGAATCATTGTTTTTGAGGAAGTTCACCTTAAACTGCTTTATAGCACTAATTGTGATGTGCAGAGCTATAAGTATTTAAATATATATATTAAGTTTATGGAGAACTTTTGACTGTATGGAATGTAATTTAGATTGGCAGTCCCCAGGCCAGATTTTGGAACAAGCCTGACTTCTTAGGTGTTTAAATTTGGCATAAAATGAGGGGTTTTTATGGATTTTGTACACTTTTGGTTTTTTTAAGTATTTGGTGCACCCAATAAAATTTAATTTGAATTGATTTAAAAATAATATGTCATGTGGTTCCAGGCAGCTCTTGTAAGTAGCTTCTAAGAAACTTAATTTCATGTAAGTCACACTAAAATCATAGATCATGAGATCATAATTAAGCAGATAGGTTTTATGTATTACCTGCATTTTTTATTTTATTTTTTTTGGCTTTTTACCCAACTTTCTCTCCAACTTTTTGTCTGTGTCAGTTCCACCCACTGGCTAGGTCTCCATGATGCTGCCAACACAATGCTGGGAGAGAGAAGGCTAGCACATGCTTCCTTTGAGACACGCAAAGCTCCACCTCACCTTTTTGAAATCCTGCTAATGGAACATCATTGAACACCTCAACATGCTTGGAGGAGAACACTAACTGTCAACTCTGTTACATTAGCTAGCAGACATTTAAATTGGCTAGCATCACACTGGGGGCAGAGATAGTACCTTCCTACCTAACCAGAGTGAGCGAGGCCAATTAAGCTGTCTTGGACTTGGGCTTCGGATGGCTATATCGTCTCCTGATGATTTTTTCTATGTTATTTGTTGAATACATTAAAGTCAATTTAATGATCTTGAAATTTAATTAGATTTTTTTTTATTTATGTTTACTTAAGTACAACATAAAGTCTTCAAAAGAAGAACTCAAAAGAACAACTGAATGTGTTAAATATATATTTGGTAGGTTAATTTCACTTTAAATAAACTTGTCATAATGTGTTCCAATAATGCATTTGGTATGTATTAAATTATATTTAAGTGCACTTTCCTCATTAAATGTACATTTAACAAGTACACTTAAAGGCATTTGTCTTTCACAAGGGCAGCTCTAGTAATGAGATTTCATTCCAAGTAATTTTGAATCTTTTCTATTGGCCAATCATTCTGAAACATTCACATAATGTGAGAAGCAGATGATGTTTTAAGAAATAAAAAGCAAAGTGATGAGGTTTTGATATAAGAGCGATGACATCAGTAGTCAATATATGGAATAGTATAACTCATGAAGTAATTTGATTCATTATTTTCTTCACTCTAATTTATCAAGCCATTCTTGCAATGGAAAATACTGATCTATAAAGGGCTGTAGATGTCCAGGACCCAGGGCTTGAAGTGCCTGTTATATAGGAAAGAAAACAAAAATATCTGTGATATAATTTCAGAGAAAACGATCTCCCTTGGCTCTGAAGCTGGAGCCTGAGCAATGGCGCTGTCCTTGGTGCTGATTCCCTGCCATCACAAGACTCCTCTAGTCCTGGCAATAAATGCAGTGCTTTCAGTCACATTGTGTCGGAGAGAGTGCAAGGACAGATGAGTTGTGTGGTTGTTTTTTTCCCAGACAGATAGACAGCTGGAGTGTCGTTGCAAGCTGGGCTTTGCTATGCACACATATCTCTCGAGGTCTTGGACAAGCTGTCGGAGACAAAGTTCTCCTGTAATGATCATTAAGCCAATGTCACATTAGATTTAATTGCAGCTGGCTGGAAGTGAGATTGTGTGCACAGTTGTGTAATTATGATTTTAATTATAAAGCCCATAGATAAGTGAGCACTGTTTTATTAGGGGATTCCGGGCAGTGAATTAAGGGCTTTTCTTTGGTGTCTTAGGTTCATAGGAGGGATTAGTATTTGCAAAATACGCACACAGTTCAGAAAGCCTAACACAAACCCTCCTGTTACTGATGCCATGTGTCTTTTTAAACCCCCTGTTTCTTTTTTAATAGAACAGTTCACTGTTGCAGTGTCAGTAAGCACTAATGACACTTTAGGGCAGTGTGTTGCAGTGGTCTTAATTACAGCTATACTCACACACTCTTTAAAAATAAAGGTGACAAAAAGTCCTCTTTGGAGTGATTTTGTAACCCTCCACAGAGACCATCTGTTGCAAAATTGCAGAAATTGTTTAAAACATTAAAACTGCATATCCAACACTTCACATTCTAGTATCATTAGCATCATTTGTGGTGTAAAAATGGTATTCTGAATTTCACTGCATGACAAAATCAAACTACATGTCTTCTACTGGCAGCTTTGCTCTGTATTTTAATAACAAACCAATGCAATGTAAATAAGAGACATGCAAAGTTCAGAGACCAGCCTTCATTTATTTAATTTCCAATCAAAATGGCCAGTATAGTTTTTCAGTGTAAGGACAATACCTGAAGTATATTTAACAGTAAATTGCACACAAGCCCCAAGAACTCACACTTTTTTGTCCACCGTTTGCCTTCATTACAGCTCCCATTCTTTTCGGAAGACTGGCTTTCTGTTTTTCAAGGTAATCTGCAGGGATATTTTTCCACACCTCCAAAGTTTAGTCTGTAGTTGGCTACATTTTCTGCTTGTCACAATCCGAGTAATCCCAAACACATTCAATGATGTTGAGATCCGGACTCTGGGGTGCTAAGGACTTCTTGACCAGCCGGACTCTGGTCAGTAAGGGCTTCTTGACAGCTACTCATCCTTTCATACTCATAGTGTTGAGTTGTCTTCTCACAGCGGAAGGATGGACAGAAACATCTGTGGATTTTTTCAGATCTGAAACAAAAAAGGAGATTAATTTTTACCTCCCTCATAAAGATGAAAGCTTAAATGCTGTTTATGTGTTGGTGACAGGTTTCTCCTGAAAATAAATAACGTAATTAATGGGAGATTTCACCAGAAATTATATACATAAAGGATGGTCTCTGACTTTTGTACAGCACTGCTATGTGCAAATTGTTATACATACAAAACATTTTCACCATTTAATGGTACTTACTCCATTATAATCAATTATCAAACCCTTTATGAGATGGATCAGGTGTTTTGGGGCAGAGAGTACACGGACCTGCAGAGTTTTATAATGTTTTCCTTATTATATTTATAGTATAAACATTTTTGCTAAAAAAGTCTATATATACCTTTTTTCCTGACTCAGTAATGCCTCTTCTTTCAGTTTTTTTTTTAACAGAAAAAAAACAATCTCACAGTATGCAGCTTTAAAATACAATTTCAATTTGCTGTTGTGTATATGTAAGAAAACTTTATTATGAAAAAAAACCCAAAGCAAATTATGTAACTAGGACACACAGTGCATTTATGCACAGCACCACTCTTACGAAACAAAACTGACTAACTGTGCTAATGGCACCCTCTTGTGGGGAACTTTTAGCCTGCTAAATGTGAGGGAGTGAGCCAAGAGGTGCTTCACATTTTATGATCAGTGGCATCCTAAAAAAAGTTTAAAAGGGAAAAGGGAAAAAATTAAAATGCACCAACAAAATCAATGCTTGGGTCTCTGAGAAAGAATAATTTCTGTAAACAAGATGTGCAAGTATGATAAACATTTTTAAAGCTTAACCCTTACATTACCCTTAACCCTTAACCCTATATTGGATCTATTGACTGGTCCACAGGTGTACTACACACTTCTATAACCTAAGAATAGCTCAGCCAGTTTGCATTGCAGTCCATGTAGTTACTCAATAATAAGGCTTATGTTGAGATTTTAAGGGGTTCAAGACCCTCCACAGAATGCATTGTGTATCCAAGCCATTCAAGAAACCTCTGTATTTTTAAGTGTAAGTTAAATGTACAGTGCAGCTTCTTCTGAACATCTCACTTCTCTGCACATCCTCTTATTACCATTTACTTGAAAATCAATCAATACTGCTTGCAATTTTTCCAGTCCTCTGAGAGATGCCTCCTCAGGTAGATGTTTTCTTCGAATTCGGGTTCAAGTCTAAAGACAGATCATTATAAAACACCACACGGTCTGAAGCTTCAGCTCTCGCTCTCATTCTGATTCCTCTCCAGGTCCGTCGCTTCACATGAGGTAGCGCTTTATCAGTGGAGTGTGGCAGCGGATCTGAAAAGCCTACATTGTCGAGGTTTGAGCAGGAGCTGTTTTTCGGTGCCTGTCACACGCTGTGCCAGATGTTGAACTGAAGCGTGAAATCATTCCTCCACGACACTGACCCTGCCAGCGATGGGCCTCGTCGGCTTGTTAAGTGTCTTCCTACTCTGATGGTATGCAAAGCAGGATGGAGTGATTGTGTTAGGAGTTGTCGGTCAGTGTCGACTCGCCTCGCTCTGCGACGGGTGACCCTCCGCCCAAGGAGGGGGGCAACTTGCTCTGAATGCCGAAGAGCCCTGGATATCTGAGAGCATTCCTTACCGTTCCAGCATCATAGACCACCCTCCATGGCTGTGATTAATAAGGCCTTCTTCATCTGCATGGGTGGGAGCCGTGCTTTACACTATTATAGTAACCGGCATATTTGAACTTGTGACAAGGAACGTATTCTGAGCCCTGCAGCACTTGTGCAATCAGGCAGATGGAGGGAGAGGAGAGCTAATAGCAGGATTGTGTGTGCTCTTGGAGATTTACCCTCTAAAAGGCATTGGCAGGGCTCTTGGTGATTTCTCAAGTGATAAGCCTCACTGTTCCACCGGGAACGCACATTCAAAGCGAAGTCTGTTCATCAGGACTTGATTCAATCACAAACGAAGGTCCAAGGCCGTTAATTGCGAACCACTTTACGTGGATGGATGTGTATCGGAATGCAGGTTCGTGCATCCGCGTGGGCGGAAGGCTCTTTTCTATTTCCCCCTGCTTGATGTTTGCTGGGAATTTGCCGACACTGTGCCAGTTCCAATAGTTGCTGTTCTTTAGATGAGACTTGAGAACCCTGTCTTTTTTAATCAAAGGTTTTGAACGCTGGCTACAGTACAGCCACTCACTCAGCGATGCAGGTTTGTGCAGAGATTACTGGAGAAGCAGAGATAAAAGATCATGTCAAACGAGTAGCTGAGAGAGAGGGAGAGCGAACATCCGAGATGCAATACTTAATCTCCCCTGCAGAAATTTCCTTCTTGCCAGTGCACTGGATTGCTGCGGTGTGCACTGGCAGTAACCAATTATGCTATTACTGAATTATTTCAGTCATGGAGACAGGGGCTGAAGTAGTGCTGCTGTTGACGTTGCTCGTGTTTGGCCTGCGGGCGTGAGATGCATTATCGTCCAAATATATCTGGGCGCACGCAAAATGAAGTGATGCATAAACATGAGTCATGTGAGCTCTGTGATGCATACGGGGCAATTAGCTTATGAAAAGTTCTCCCCACGTCTGTCAAACGGAACCGCATTTATCCGGCGTATTGGATTTGTAATGTAGTGCAGTCGGGAAACATAATCAAAGTTTTATAAGGGCATTTGTTTATCTAATCATCAAAGAAATTAACTGCTAATGGCGGCCTAATATATAGCCGGAAACGACGGTAATGGCCTCTATTAAAAAGCTATCATATCACATTCTGTGCGAGTAAATAGATTTATTCTTTAAACTCGCAAAATTGTTCATCATTTTTATGTGAGTGTGGCTGGAGGCAGTCCAAAGTTTAAACACAAATGAATGGGAAAAAATGCTAATGGCTATAACATGCTCTAATTTATGTATGCAGTACGGGGGTAAGGACAGAGCGCCAACATATATTTCAGTGTCGCAAAGCCGCAACCTTTGCTGCATCTAGCATCAACCTTTTCGCTGCTTTAAATAATGCATGTGACTCCTGGGTCAGAGTGTTTCAGAGGAAAAAAATGAAAGAAAACAGAACACTCCACGCTTCTGTGGAATTAAATTCTCTTAACAGTACAGGCTCACAGGAAGCTGCGATGATGCCTGTGCTCTGTTGACTCATTCATAATCCTGAAAGGTGGCAAGACCTCATCCTATCATAGCAATACTAGCAAACTCAAAGTGCACTTTACATCACTTAATAGCACCCAGTGTGGGATAGCTTTCCTATCAGTGATGGAATAATGGTGTGAACTTTGGTTACGGTACCATACAGGTATTGCAGTAGGCTAGAAAGCACAGTAAAACATATAGCAGCCCATGCGTTATCAGAAGAGGAGACATTTTATATTTTCATATGGACGTAAACACAGATTTAGGGTACTGCTGTCTTTACAACAGTCCTGATCTGGTTTTGATTAAAGCTGCCAAAGTTCTTATACCAGAGACATAACCATCAGAGGAAAAACCTGTAGAAACCAATAAAGCCATAAAGAATGTCAACCCTTTAACTCCCCCCAAAGTTGTGAAGATATGAGCAAGCATAATAGCTGGAACACACTGAATGATACATTATTATGTGTTACTTGAGCCAAATACCATTTTATCAGTAATTTAAAATGATTTTGAAATGTTAACTTGGCAAAACTCTTTGAACAATGCCACAGAAAAAACAACTTTTAGTTCCCTAAACATGTTTGAAAAAAAAATTTGTGAAGAACCTTCAAAAGGTTTAAAGAACGTTTGTATGATGCAAATGTTCTTTCCCAAGAGTTCTAAAGTTCTTTAAACTTTAAAAAGGTTCTTCACACTCACGCTTATTTTTCCAAACTGTTCTATGAATAACCATCCACTGAAAGGTGGTTCTTCCATGGCTTTGTGCCTTTATTTTTAAGAGTGTAGTAGTTACAAGTTTGTAGGTCTCTCCTTGTTCAAGTAGATATGAACCTGGTCTTATACTGGAAATAGCTGGACTTGCATATATGGACTTATTCTCCTCCAAACACACCCACATTTATCAACTAATAACCAAGCCCTTATATTATAATATTAGACAGTTGGGGTGCTATGACAGGGCCCAGCAGACCTAGGCCCACCCACTTTTGCCATTGGCCCTTGCAAAATGACTGTTCGAATGCACTATATATTATTAAAATTTTAAATGTAATGTGTATGTAATCTTACTTTATACATTCAGTACCTTGTAAAATTATTCAACCCCCATGCAAGTCATCAGATTTGTATGAATAAAACAAAACACAAATAGAAATGCACTTGCTAATTATGTGACATATTTGAAATTCTATTTTTGACCAATCAAAATTGCTTTTTACCATGTAAACATGACTAAGGCTAAGCAATTTAACCTAGGAATAATTCAACAGAAAACTTTCTGAGACCATAGTTATGGTCACTACTTTGTAGTAGCCTCCTACCTGCAGGAGTGAAATTCAAGGTTTTGTCCCAGCTCCACATTGGTTGCATCCATTCAAAAAAGCAGCCCTGGCACCACAATTAGTATTACAGCCAGGAGGACAGTCAAATGTGCAATGCAGGATAAGCATTAGGAAAGGCTGTAGTAGTGCAGTGAATCTGGCGTCTGTGCCTAACAGTGTTTCCCAGCACCAGTCCTTAGGGCCCACCTGCAGAGTTTGTTGTTTTTTCTATGCTAGCACACCTGATTCAGCTCAACAACAACTTGATAAATAGCTAATGATATGACTCAGGTGCAGGAAAAACACAAAACAGCAGGTGGGCCTCAAGGATGTTGGGAAACACTGTGTTAAGCGCAGATGCCAGAGTGTGTGCATTACTACAGTGTTTTCTGCTCCTGCCACATTGCACATTTAAGTGTTCTTCCTGCTTTAAAGTGCTACTCAAGTTGAATCAGTTGTACCAAAGGAAGTTCTGTATTGTATTTTGTTAGGACTGGACAATTTATTTGGGATAAAGTATCTGTATAAGCCTCCCCAATGCCCAGAGATAGGCTGAAGTGAAAGGTAAATGCCCAGATGCACGTCAATGACAGGCGCGACATTCAGTAACAATAACAACCATGTCTGTAAGCAAGTTTTGTTGTTACATTAGCAAGAGGTGATCATTTAAATTACAGAATGTCCAGTCTGACTAGAGCCTAATACACCCATTTAATAAACACCGGCATAACCTTTAAACTGTGACCTTGTTACGCTATAACTAACCATATACATCAAAAATACTCAGCTTTAACAGGTTTAACCCCTTAAATGGTCAAGGCCCACCAGAGGGCCCAAAGTATTATGAAACACTTATATGTCCTAAGAATAGCTCAGTTAGTTTACATTGAAGTCCCTGTATTTACTGAATAATAAGTCTTAGTGTGTAATAAGCCTGGGATTTTAGGAGGTCAGGTTTTGACCAGCTTCGCACACTGTATGGTAGAGATTTTCCCTCATTCTTCCTGGCAGATTCGCTCCAGGTCGTTCAGGTTAGTTGGATGACACTTGTAGAACACAATTTTCAAATAGTGCCACAGATTCTTGATTGGATTGAGATTGGGACTCTGACTTGGCCATTGCAAAACATTCACTTTTTTGTTGTTCAGTCACTCCTGTGTTGCTTTTGCCTTGTGCTTGGGATCAGTGTTGTGCTGAAAATTGAAGTTTCTCCCAAACTTGAGTTTTTTTAGCAAATTGAAACAGGTTGTCTTGCAGTATCTCCCTGTGTTTTGCACCATTCATCTGTCCTTCAATTTTAACAAGACACTCAGTCCCCATGGAAAAAAGCATTCCCACAACAGGAGGCTGCCACACCCATACTTCACTGTTGAGATGGTGCTTGTTAAGGAATGGGCAGTGTTAGGTTTGTGCCACACATAGGCAAAAAAAAACTTTTGTCTCATCAGACCTTTTTTAACTGGGTAACTCTTCTGGCAAACTCCAGATATGCTTTGATGTGGTTTTCCTTCAGTCATGGCTTCTTTCCAGATACCCTCTCATACATGCCAGTTGTATGCAGAGCTTTTGATATTCTGGACTGGTGCACCTTTACTCTAGTCCCAGCCACTGAACTCTGTAGCTCCTTCAAAGTGATTGTTGGCCTCTCTGTGGCTTCCCTTACAAGTTTTCTTCTTGCACTGATACTGAGTTTTGAGGGATGGCCTTGTCTAGGCATTTCCTCACAATTGTTCCAACAGTGCTCAATGGGATATCCAAACACTTGGATATTACTTGGTAGCTTCTTTCCATCTTGTGCATGTCTAGAACTTTATATCTGATTGCTTTAAAATGCTCTGTGGTCATTGTTTTTCACAGGTTTCCTTCGGATTCATGGTCCAGCCAATGGTAATTGAAGTAAGGGGGTCTTTTCTCCAGGAAACAGGTGAACTTTTTAATGAATCGCAGGTAGAGGCTGATTGTAAGTCAACTGGGTTTTCTTACATAAAACCAACATCACTTTAAATTAATTCATTAACGTAGAGTTAAAATTAAATATGACAGCACAAAATGTCAAAATGTCATTGTTGCGGTTGCAAGGCACTGTATTTCATAAATAAATAAAAATTATGCAACTTTGAATGGTGCAGCTTTCCCACTAGAGTTTATTATGAGGCTGCTTTTGCTGCATTATACAGTGGGAATGTAGGAAACGAGGTAAGTTTGCTGTGGCGAAGCCCACAAAGCCGCAATGAGAGCCAGGCTTGCTGTGGGCAGGCTGCTAATGAGCCTTCTCCTCTGTGACATTGATGACACAATCGCATGCACCGTGGCAGGGTGCGGCGCACTAGTTCTGAGAACAGCCCCAAGCAAGACGGAGAGAAAAGAGTGGAAGGTAGGGCTGGGTGGCTGGGTGTAAATATTCTTTGAAGACCAAAGATCAATTGTCTCCTGTGATCAAAACCTCCAGTTGCACGGCTGATTGGCTTTGAAGCTGACGGCAGCTCCGGCGAAGCCTCGTGACTCAGGCTCTGCTGATTCAGTGACATCCTTTAACCCCCACATTGGCGTGTCCAATGTATTTTCTACAAAGCCTCATGACAGAGATAATACCTTCTATTTTATAAAAGGCTGATTGGTTCTGGAGATGAGGAGCGGGGTTTACGTGTTAACCGCTACATGGCAGGCGCTCTTCTGTCTTTGCGGTGTGTGGGAAGGCCAGGATTATTCAGACAGGAATCTGAATGTAATGGATTTTTTTTTTTTCCAGAATTCACTGTTGGAAGACAAATGCATATAAAAGTGAGAGGATCCCCACGCGCACCTGACACATCGTATCTGCTTCTATGTAGATACGGAACGGGATGGAATTTCAATCGAGGCTCTCCCACGTGATGGTGCGTGACGATAACCTGCTTTGCATTCCGTGAGCTTGCAGACAGAGAAAATGACAATGTCAGCATTCTAGCGCGAGACGCCACCACCACGCTAAGTAATATCACCCCTGGTGTCTTATCAGGGCTCGTTTTTTGGCAGGCTGGATCAAGCCGCCCTGAACAGCGGAAATGAATGACTTCTTCTCGCACAATGGCCAGGCCCACCTTTTTTTCCCTCCTCTAGGCCGACCGAGATGGAGGGCGAGTAATACAGAGGGAAATGATTTTCCGCGATGATTTCAGATTAACTGAAGCTCCATTTGCAGCGATGACACCAGGCGCTCGGGGGGGGGAAATGGCCGCCTATCTTTCTTTCGTACGTCGGCGGTGGACCCCTTGTCAGCGGCTCTTTTACAGTAACGCCAGTGACCTTTACAATGATGAAGCGCTGAGAGCCGCCGCCATGACGTGTCACTCTGTCTTGGGAATGCGTGGCGGGAAAGTTGCTCTGGTCCTCCTCGGCGCAAGGATGCATGACAGAGGCTGGGGGGCATCGCAAAGGCCACTATCTATCTTTGTTACGCCTGCTAGGAGACTTAAAAAGGGCCCCCCGATTCTGAGAGAGGAAAACTCTGCTGGAAATGGTTCCGCTGCTGTTAATATCCTGCTGCCACAGGAAACAAAACAGTGCCATTTATCGTTATTTGGCTTAGGCTAAACAAACTGAAATGTTCTTTCCTTGAGCATAAGGAGAAGTCAAATACACTCATTAAATGAAGGTCCTTAAATGGTTCTTGACTTAGATGAATGGTCTAAGTAAAACTTGTAACTGGCATGGAACCTTTGTTTTCTGTAGAGGTTCTTTAAACTTTAAAAAGGTTCTTCACACTCGCACATCTCATTTAATAAAATGGTTCTTTAAAGTACGATCCCTTGAAAGCCTTTTTATGGCAGTGGTTCTCCAACTATTCCTCGGGCCTCTGAGATGGTCTACGTTGTTGCTGTAAGTGTTGTGATTTAGGACTGAGCAAAAATGTGGACCATCTGGAGGCCAGTTTGAGAATGACTGATTCATAGAACTAAAAGTGCTCCAAATAACCTCTTTGGCACCTTTGTTTTCAGGTGTGCAGAGAAAACTTTAGAACCACTTTTGGCTCCCCAAATAACCTTTCAATGGATTTTTCTTTAGAGATCCGTGTTTCTTTACATAACATATACATTTACATAAACACATTATGTAAAATGTACATAATTTTTTTATAAATCGCACATCCATTTTTCAGCATAGTTCTTTACAGAACCAAAAGAGGTTCATCTAAAACCCATGTGTCAAACACAAGGCCAGCGGACCAAGTCAGGCCAGTGGCACAATTCTATTTGGTCTGCAAAATTAATTAATTTTTTAATTAATATTAGCTCGTATTTTTATTTTAAATGATTATTGAATAGTTCAAGTATTCAGTGCCTATTTTGCTGTTGCAGTTTTGGCATATTTTGAATAAACAATGGCCAGTTGGACTCATGGCAAAATGTTAAGTAAAATTAAATAAAATCACAGCTGACCCATGGATTTGTTGAGATTTTTAAATACGACCCTTTTAGTGATTGAGTTTGACACCCCTGATCTAAAGCACTGCTCAAAGAACCTATTGTAGCACCTTAGTCGAGCATCTTTAAGATTTAAAAAGGTTTTTACTCTAGGGCATCTCTTTTACAAAAATGATATACTTATACTCTTTACATTACATTCCTAAAAATGGTGCCACAAAGTGTTCTTTACGCAATGCCATTGAAGGCCCGTCTCCTCTCCTGTCCTGCCTGCTGGTTATCTGTCTCACCTGTCTCTAGTCTGTAGCCCTGTCGTTAGCCTCAGGTGTTTCTTGTTTGTATATTTATACCCCTGGTTGTTTGGCTTGTGTTTGCTTGGTGTTTTTGTTTCATAGGCCCAGTTTTGTGGCTTTCCCTGATATTTAATGGTTTTCTTCATGCTCCCTACTCTTTTGTTTTCTTTCAGTTTGTGTTTTGATTTCTAGTACTTTCTTTGTGTCAGTATTTGTTTAGTGGATTTTGTGGATTCTTCTGTTACTGTTATGGATGACCATAAAATCATGGACTTGCTCTTGCATCCTGGCTCTTCTTTTCACGATTTCAAAAGGGTTCTTCCTAGAACCTTTATGCACTTAAAGGTATATATGTACCTACACTCAGGGATTATTAGGAACACCTCCTTGTATCTACACTCATTGTAAATTCTATCAGCTCAATTTACCATATGGGAGCACTTTATAGTTCTACAATTACAGACTGTAGTCCATCTGACTGTAGTCAGGACCCCCACAGGACCTCCAAAGAGCAGCTATTATGTTGGTGGTGGATCATTCTCAGTACTGCAATGACACTGATGTGGTGGTGGTATGTTAGTGTGTGTTGTGCTGGTGTGACTAGATCAGACAAAGCAGTACTGCTGGAGTTTTTAAACACCTCAGCATCCCTGTTAGAAAGAGAATAGTCCACCAACCAAAAATATCCAGCCAAACACATGCTGTGGGCAGCATCCTGTGACCAGTGATGAAGGAGTAGAAGATGACTAGGATGACTGTGCAGCAGCAGATGAGCTACAGTTTCTGACTTTACATCTGCAAGGTTGACCAACAAGGTAGGGCTGTCTAATAGAGTGGACAGTGAGTGGACACAGTGTTTAAAAACTCTTTAAATTCTTTTTGTCTGATCCACTGGTACCAGCACAACAGACACTTACACACCACCACCACATCAATGACATTGCAGTGCTGAGCATGATCCACCATCCAAGTAATACCTGCTCTGTGCTGGCCCTGTGGGGGTCCTGACCATTAAAGCACAGGGTAAAAGGGGGCTAACAAAGTGTGCAGGGAAACAGATGGACTACAGTCTGTAAGTGTAGAACTACAAAGTGCTCCAAAATAGAAAGATGAGCTAATAAACTGGACAATGACTGCAGATACAAGGTAGGTGTACCTAATAAAATGCTCAGTGATTGTATAACCTTATATACTTAAAGGTATAGGACCTTTACATTATGTAAAGGTTCTTTTAAAATTTTGAAAAGGTTCTTCACACTCACACATTTCTTTTTCAACATGGTTCTTTATGGAACCAAGAATGGATTTTCTATGGCATTACTCAAAAAACCCTTCGTGGCACCTTTAAACTTTTCACCCTAGCACATCTTATTCACAAAGATGGTTCTTTAATGCACATCCATTTAAAGATTCTTATAGGAACTAAAAGTGGTTCTTCCATGACATCTCTCCAAAGCATCCTTTTTGTCACTTTTATTTTTTAGAGAATGATACAGGATCTCATAGCACTGCCGCTAACTCTGAGCTCAAGCCCTGACTTCTGAGAAGGTTGGAATAACATATCTTTTTTTTTTTTTGATGCTGTCTTATCTAAAGTGCCCTTGAAGGGAAGGAAGACAGGATGAGACAGGAACAAGAACCTTTTTATTACTTTCTATATCCCTCGGAATGTTTTTTCTTGCTTAGAGTGAGCGGGACGATTTTACATGCCCAAACAAACCTGAGGTTACCTCGTCTTTATCACACAAAACAATGCTAGCCCCCATCACTCCACTCCCCTCCCACACCACGTGTCCTTTTAGTGAGGGAACAACATTGTAGCCGTGCTCTATCTCCATCTGAGATGCTTGTTTATTTAAAGGCAGATCTGCATGCTCTGACTTATTCATAGTGTGTTTCATATTTCAGGGGCTCAGTCTGGAAAAGCTGGATGCCCATGTTTGCTTTGGAAACCATTTGAAACGTAGGGGTTCATTGAAGTTTTTCTGTGATATGAAAGACTCTTTATTTTCTTCATTATGGGGAAGAAGGTGATTAAGTGAGTGTGAAGAAAGTGCCAAAAATTCTCTTGGATGTCCCTTTTCCTTCAATGATGCTTGTTGACAGGCTCTACGATACCCTACTGCGCTGTCCGTGCTACTAGTTGCAAAGATGCTTCTGTTAACAATTATTTAAATTTGCACTTTTCAGATTGTTTGTTGATTTGCAGCCCCATCAGCAGAGTGTGGCATCTGTTTGTAATGTTTGCACAAACTCCCTTTTAATAATGGAGTAGAATGCTTTGTGCTTTCATGATTCATAGCTAATAGGCGAGTCTAGAGAGTGTACAGTGCATTATTAACGGCTGCTCCTGCATAGTGTGGACGTGCCGGCCATGCAGAGAGAGATAATTTACAGGAAGCAGAGACGTAGCCCTACAGATGCAGAATGTGTTGACCTTGTGTTTGAGCTGGGTAGTGCTACTTTCGCATCTGAGGGCTAGGCTCTGCGTCTCGGGCTTTATCGACATCTCCTCTATGTGTGTGCGTGCGTGTTCATGGACCACCTGAAACGCAGCTAGAACTCCTGTCTCCCTGCAGGGGTTGTTTTTCAAAGCCTTCAGAAGAGTGATATGGACTTCCTATCCCAGTCCGCCACCAACGAGCCATCTCCATCTCCTGTGTCACTCTCTGTATCAACAAAGCAATTAGTCTAAATGATCCCTCTTTCGTGTTATTCGGGACTTTTTCCACACGCCTGTCTCAAATGTCTCATATCCAATTCTGAGAGGAAACCAGTAGAACTGGCAGTGAAAGACAGTGGCACTATCTGGTTGCTTTCATTTGGATTTCAAAGCCTGAGATTGCCTAAAGGGCCCATATCAAGGGAATTTTACTCGTAATAAAATATTTTGATGTGGAATGTAAAAATTGTCAAAGTTTCAAAACATACCATTCAATCTAGTGAAGCATCAATCATCAATCATTATGGCCGATTCCATTTTCTTTACAGACGAATTGGTCGATGTCTGCTTTTCTTGTCTTTTCTTGTCTTTCTTATGCAAAACTCACATTGTGTGGGCAAAGTAAATACATGAACCTCACTAGCACATTTCCATACTTTCTCTAAACTAAATACTAGCCAAATTGCTATACAATAACATTTATACATTATCTGTTATTCAATGGGTCAAACCGGCATTTTACAATTAGCCCCTTAAAATCCCCGTCTTATTACATACTGAGGCTTATTATTTAGTATTTACAGGGACTTCAATGCAAATTCGTTGAGCTATTCTATAAGTTATAGGATATAGAAGTGTGTAATAAACCTTTGGGCCCACTGGTGGGTTCTGGTCATTTAGATTAGATTCAACTTCATTGTCATTGTGCAGAGTACAAGTACAGAGCCAACGAAATGCGATTAGAATCTAACCTGAAGTGCAAAATACAGTATTAGTTACACTTACGTGGTTAAGTGAAAAATCAGTTGACTGTTTAACTAACATAAATCAAATAAAGTGTTAGATTGAAAGCAAAATTCAACTGGCTATTTAACACAATGAGTTATGCATAATTATAACACTTTGGTCCGCATGTAGCAGCAGCATTCAAGTATGAAAGTATTGTTTATTAAGTAGCAATAATGTGAAGATGAAGAAGGAGACTCCGCTGACACCGTCTTCCTTGTATAAGATGTTTATTACAAAGTAAAACAGTATCATATCAAGCACTATAAAGTACATGAGAGAGGACCCGTGCCAATTCTAAAGTGTCCCCCCCAGAACAGAATATCCCAACTGCTTACATATGGTACTTGTTGTTGAAAAAGGAGACAGAACATATGGTCCTTTTTAAAATGATCTCATCTATTTGGAACTAAGAGAGAGACCCACTCCCTATGGGGGCCTTTGGACCAGGGGCCCCCCTTAACTTAAACATTCCAAACCTGCAAAAACAGAGCACATGGAACTTCTAAATACTACAATATCAACTTATACTAAAAGTTAAGAATGTTTTTGCCTTCTTTTATAAAGCCATCATTTTAAATATACCTCAAAAGAATTTACCTAACTCACATTTTTTATCACAAAACTGCAGCACAGATTTGACGAAGTAAAAGTAATTCCTTGACCAATTGCACAAACAAGTAATTGGTCAGTGTATTGTTGCATGCAAGTGATCAATCTATTATTTGCACGTTGGGAGCACAAATCTGCTGATTTCGATCTTATAAGTCATTTCCCAGCATGTACGCTCTGTCAAGGGGCAAATTGTGACTATTAGAGCTAGGCCTTTAGTCCTGGCCATGAAAGTTGTGCTAACAGCCCTATGGGACTGGTAGTATGTTAACGCTAAGCTATCGGCACTTTTGTTTTCAACCAAAACGTAATAATGAAATAAGACTATTACTACAATACTTACAGATCAGGAATGTGGGAAGATGTTTTAGGCAGATGTTGCTAAAATTTTGAGCAGCATATACGTGATGTGAATGGTGACATCATGCAAAAGGATTTGTCATTTTGTGAATTTTTCATCTTGAGATTGTATGTAGCAAGAGACGACAATATACATAAATAACTGACACATCCTGATAAACACCCTGCTTAATCTGCTCTCTCTCTCTCTTTCTAGATGAACTTTATGTAAATGAACTGAGTGATGACCATTCATGGTCATGTTCATATGTGGCATGATGACCAATTGTGCCATGCCCAAAATCACATGAGGAATAAATAAGTGTATTCAAAGCGTTATTACATTAGAATATATTTCAGGTTTAGAAACTACACGAGGCAGCTTTGTGACTCAGAAATAGCCTACTCTATGTACTTTACCTCTCTTGCACCTCTACCTGCTTGTCAACAGTTGGCAAGGGAAGTGATACGGCTCACTGAAAAGAAGCCACATTTACTTAAACAGTGCTTGACTGCTGCAGGTTTTCAAAATAAATAAAAACAATTCCACTCTAAAACACATGAAGTCTTTATTATGTACCAATTATTTTAATTTCACAGAAATCATTAGACCTTCTCTGAAGAAGGTCTAATGATTAGCAGCTCCAATGAGCTCCAATGCAGCTCCAATGAGCTTCGGTGCGGTGCTCATTAGCTTCTCAGTAAACATCACCAAGAGAAATTTTGAGGTATTTGTTGATTAAGGATCATTTATTGAGGTAAACTGATGCATTTAGTGAGGTAAGCTGATGTCGGCTTCGAATTCACCAATTTTTGAAATTCATTCTACCTTTAAGGCACCTGAGTGTAACTGCAGCACCATTTAAGGTGGAATGGAAAATTCAAATAAGAAGCTGGCGAATAAGAAGCTGACTTGAGCTTGATATATATGCATGAGTTCACTATTTGAGAAGTTAGCAGTTTTGGTAGCCACTTTTATTAGTCTTTATAAAATATCTCGCACTGGAACATTCTGAACTCAGGATATATGCAGACTTTATGGATCCAGCCTAGCTTATCTTATCCCCGTAACATTTTCTGTAGGAGCGTCTACATCTTTCATCTTTTTCATGGTCATTTTGGTCTATTTTGCTTGGTTTTTATCCACCTGCTGGGTTGTAGTTGCAGTAATGGTGCAGAAACAAGCTTTATCAGAGCACAGTCAGACTTACAGCTTGCCTTCCAACATGGCGGTGTGATCTTCTTAATGGCATAACCGAATACTATGAATAAAAAGCAGCCTTTAGCAGAGGTTGATTACATGTACCAGTCCTAAAGGCATAGTTACTAAACCAGCTTTCATTCTTGGAGAATGCTCCAAGAGTGGCTGGAAAATAGTCACGTAAAATGAAATATGAATGTTTTTGGTAAATAAAAGCACACTAATGTGAATATAAAGGAAAGAAAAATGCAGGCTATTTTGCCACTGTGAAATTTCATGTATGGTGCTTGAAAGAATAGGACCATTGTTTTTTAAAATGAATTTTAGTCATTCTTTCTTCTCCAGTCAGCTGAAAGAACTTCCCGACAGTGCACTGCAGTTTGCTGCATAGAAAAAGCAAATTACAGGAGTTTGACAGTTCCTGGATCTACAGTGAAAGTTCTGAAATCTGACTCCCTGTGGGTGAATATAGGTCATCTTTCTCTCAGAGTAACCTCATACTCTATGAAATGAATCCCTTTTCTTTTTTTTTTTTTTTGAAGTGAGGAAATTAAATGTCACAAAAAGAAAGGCTTGATAAGACACACTATGGCACAGGTGGCGCTGGTCGCAAAATGGGGTGTGAAGGTCTACAATAATTTCGCTGCCTGCGGGACCCAATCTATCAGGATGCCTTTTGTATTCAGCCTGATTGCAACATTGTTCCCAGCTCTCCAGAAGAAAACCATTAGACCCATTGTTGGGGCAGTGTATCGCGGAATTATAGATGCTTCTGCACTGTTGCGTACACATTAACGGTCATCAAGTGATCTGGAATGACCTCATAGGTTATTTCCTGCGTGTTTATTGTGTGCTCGCCCCAGGAAAATGGGAGCTTATGGTTTCACATTAATGGCATGCATTGATACAGTTCACGAAGATGATCTAAAGGAAAATAAGTGCTTCTTTCATCTGCAATGAAAGAGTAAGCTGAGAGCACTAGCCCTTGACTTTTACCTGAAATACTGATTACTCAAGCAGAGTTCCTGCTGCATCATTATGAGCCATTCAGGCCTCTATTCTCTGTTCTGTTTTTGAAGCTATTCTGTAGTTGCGCAATACAAAGCCGTAACTGATGCATAAATGTGGCTTGTATAATTTCATGCTGTGACTGAGCTTTATTGTAAGTTCATTTGGCTGGTCTTCAGCCTTGCATAAGATAGGTAGTGCGTGGCGTCCACGGGTGGCTCGGATTGCAAATTGGTGAAAATGAAGGCTCCGAGCGCAGCACCAGCCATGATGCAGACCACCCAGCTGCTGCGCTTCATTTCCATGTGAGAATATCTTCTGTACAGACTCTCGGCAGACTAGTGAATGTGGGATGTAGCTAATGTGCTGGCATCGCCTCTATTGTTGTGTAATGAGTTGATGCATCATTCCAAGGAGAGCTGGCTGTGAATTCAGCTACAGTAATAGTTCTATGCAAATGTATGTAGCGTGGAGAAAAGAGGCCGGTAAATGGTGTGGAATTGCTCAGTTCCTGAAGGATGTTGCTTATCACAAAAGTGATTAAAATCAATTTCACGAAAGTGGAAATATGCATCAAAAAGTATGAAAGTATCATTTGACCACCATATTACCTTACCTCATAACAACCTTCATAATCAGCTTTAGAGAGTTTGCAGAACCATATCTGCATGAGTGGCTGATTGCCCAAATTCAGAATAATTATATAGTTCTAAATGAAGCATTCAACTGATATCTAGTGTTCATATGACAACGAATCACTTAGTCTGGGTTCTGAATAATCACAGATGATCACAGAAATACATTCCACACAATGCAAAGAACACTTTCTTAAGCATTAGGATGATTCAGAGATGATACTTTGTTTTCTTAGAAAAGCTGTATAAAAGTTGATTATGTGACCTATTATTGCCCATTCATAATATTAACCCATAGAAGTCAAGAGTTATTACATTAATAATAAGTTTACTATGTTATTCAAATGTAGTTACATAATTCCATATTTAACATTGTGAAAGAAGTCAATAGCTATTACATTACTAATAACATTGATATACTCTTCAAATGTAATTACACATTTACCATTAAATCACTGAAGTCAAGAATTATTGCATTACTACTATCATTGGTACATGATACAAATGTAATAACATAATTACTTATTTTACATCAAACCACCAAAGTCAAGAGTTATTGCATTACTTATAACATTGATATGTGATTCAAATGTAAGCGCATAATTACATCTTTAACATTTACCCACAGAAGGTCAGGTATTACGTTAATAACTGATATACTGCTCAAACGTAGTTACATAATTACATATTTGACATTGCCCCTAGAGAAGTCATTATTATATTACTAATAACTGTTGCACTATGAAAAGGTAATTACATAATTACATATTTAATGACAGTTAATTTTGCAATGAATTACATTTACTTTTAGTTTACATTCTATATTGATTCTGCATTTTCTCATTTGTTTTAATGTCAACATTTTTCCGTTTCTACAAAACAAGACTGAATGCACAATAAAATAACTTTTTGTCAAAGTTAAATCATAATAAAACATCTCCTCTTCTATCTGTCCTTTATCTATCTCTCCTCTCACACTAGTATTCAAAAGTTTGTAATCACTTATTATATTAATTATATTAATAAATATTATTCAGTAATAAGTCACATACGGTGTAGATGGAAACATAAACTAGACATCAAAAGATAAACACATGGTTTGTGGTTTAATCAATCATAATTCAGTGGTTTATTCAATCATTGTAAATGATCACAGAAGCAACTAATGTTAACCCTAATCTTTATGTTATAAATACTTATAATAATCATACAACACATTTAGTCTGACGTGCCACTGCCCAAATAATGTTACACAGATTCCTGAGAAGCTGTCCTGTGAGACATAGACATTTTGATAATATTTTGGATTGTAGAGTTATAAATAATGAATATGTGCTGTTACAGGTTGTAAATGATCTGTCTGAAAGGGTTATATGGATGAAATGCCTTCTGAATAAGAGGGAGATAAATAGACGTCTGGTCTGTCTGCTTAGTGTTGATCTATGCTAACTGTGATAAATAACTGTGATAACTGTGGTAATAAAGATTTTAGGGAGCTCGGTCACTGCGCCCCCATTACCCCATGCCAAGAGTCCCAGAGTCCCCTCACAGAGTTATGGCACTGAATTGTCATTCTTTTTAGGTAACCTCTTATAGGCATTTGTAATCTGAACATTTCCGCCCTTTGGCTAGGCTCATATCTTTTACGTATTTATTATGCATGAAATGTATTTTCAGTAGTTATCTCCTTATTCACTATTACCCTTTTTACCCTTAAACCGTTTCCCTTTTTGGGATTATTTCAAGATTTCTTTCTTTTGTGTTTAGGTTTAGTCACTGCCACTTGCTCATAAGGGTACTGGACCTGGATTCTGAAAAAAATTGCTTTGTGACAACAGCAACTCTAAATAAAAACTCACAATTTAATGTATTTTGGGAACAGGAGGTTTTGACATGATAATAATAGCAAATGTTATAATGTTATAATAAACAGTAATCAGCTATTTATAGTCATTTGCCTCACCAAATTAACAAGAATAGCTATTTGATCAGCAAGATTTGGCTACCACTTTTCAGCTTAGTCAATGCTATCCAGCTTTCTCAACCATTGTAGAATTATCTACAGCTTCATTTATCATCAAACATTTCTTCATTTTTATGGCTTTCTGCAGGTTATTTGAAACTTACACTATATTAGCCTCATATGAGAATCGTTTTAAACAAGAATCTGCTTCAAAAATATAGATTCTAATGCAAGTTGATCCATACATTTGATGTTCAAAAAGCATAGAACTGACACTTGCTAAGAAAAAAATCAAGTTCATATAATAATTGATGTAATCAATGATAATTGAACTGACCCATTTTTAAAATGTACTTAAAGTACTAGCGCTGAAAGAATGTAATTATCCCAAACATTAAATCCATCAATGAAGTCAAATGAAGGGAATGAATTGTCTCGTGGGATTTCAACTTGAAATCATTAGAAGCATACCCATCTGTTATACCTAAAAAAAGGATATACCCAACATTACTCAACTATTTATTTCCTGTGTTCAAAGATTTTATAGGCTTTACATATTTACATATTGGACGTGTCTTTCCTCTTGTTTTACTTACCATCTCTATGTTGTTTTTGTGCCTAGGCTCCCTTCTCTTGGGTAAATGCATACATTAAATATTCTGCTTACTTGTCTAGCTTTGTTGTTGTTGGCTTTACCACATTCTCTGTGGTTCTAAACTGACTGGGCAGTACAGTGATCACTTTTAAACTGACTCTAGTAAGATAAATTGGTCCAACATAAGTTAAATCAACACTAGTAAATCAAGTTCAGAAAAATTTAATGAGTGGAGTTGCAATTGTGAGAGCAGATTGTGTTTGGCCGATTGCAGTAAATTATGTTGGATTAACAAAATTGCCTTATTTTGAAAGTCATTTAATTGTGTGGAAACACTTTCCATAATTCAGTTAAGTTCAGGAACTTTTGATTAAAAGACTGGAAACATGCACTTTCTACTGAAGTTGCTTGTTTCAATATGATTGAGTATTATGTTAAACTGCACCACTGCACCATGCTTTTGTTACCACCAGCGAAAGCTACGACTGCTAAGGTTTAACTCAAATAACTGACAAACAGAAGGCGATCTATCTGAATCAGGCCTGTTATCCAGAATCAGGAATATGGGTGCAGAAAGTTGGTGTCAGTATTTTCAGATTTCTATACTCGTCACCTCTTCCCATTATTTTCTCATAATCTATAAAAATCAGAAATGTCAAGGAAACAGTCAGGCTGCAGGTAGTGGTGAGATTAATAAAGCCCAAGCTGCGTTTTAGTGTCTAGTTTTGTGAGTGTCCCGAATATAGTCAGTGACAGAAAACATTGGCTTCCTCATTCATCAAGCATCTCTCCATCCGAGCATGTGCAATTCCTCTCTCCTTTCCTGTCATAGGAATTTGCCCAACATACCTCTGAGGATCCTGGGGGATTCAATAGCGCATTGACGCTAAGAGAATGCAAATGGCACGCACACACGCACAAATCTGGGACAAGATGGCCATGACCTGCTGAGGTCCTTCCTCTGAGTCGGGTATCTGGGGATTCGCTATTCTCTCCAGCCAGAGCTTAATTAGCCAGTGTGTGCTCCCGGAGAAGTGTTCTGCCGTTGACCTTTCCTAAAGGTAAGCGACCAGTGCGTGTTCAACAGGCCACAGGAAAATGAGCAGCATTGGGGAAGGGAGCTAGACGCGGAGGGGAGATGGAGACGGACAAAGCACCGCAGCCACAGCCCAGACAGAGTCTAAATAGAGATAACTGCCAAAAGGGCATCTATCTGAATAAAGCCCATTATCTGAGCAAGACTGATAGTCCAGGGCATGCTAACTGGTTGGATGAAAACAATTATTATGGGCCATCAGGTTGTAAAAGGACATGTTAGGTCAATACAATACTGTGCAAAAGTCAGAGACCACCCTTCATCTATTTAATCCATAGTTCAAATAGCCATTAAGAACGGGTTATTCATTTTTTAGGAAATATTTCTGTTTCCAAAACTGGAGTTTAAAAAATGGTTATGACACATAAATAAAATGAGACTAACAAACATGCAAGACCTGGTGGACCACCAAAACTGAGATAAAAATGCACTTAAAGCTTTCATCTTTGACAGATCATCAAGCTCCACTCTTGCATCAGCAAAAATGCACAGGTGTTTCTGTAAGCAAGCAAGCAAAGTTTATTTATATAGCGCTTTTTACAACAGGTGTTATCAAAAAGCAGCTTTACAGAAAAATCAGCATTAAAGAAAGAAATCTGGGTCTAAACCCCCATGAGCGTCGCCAGTGGCAAGGAAAAACTCCCTAAGAGCAGGAGGAAGAAACCTTGAGGGGAACCAAGACTCAAAAGGGGAACACCTGGTGTCCATCCTTCCACTGTGAGAAGACAACTCAACACTAGTCTGAAAGGATGTGCAGCTGTCAAGAAGCCCTTACTGAGAAAAGGAACCTATGGAAACCCTAAAGTGTCATGAATTCACATGTTTTTTAACAATAGCAAGTTATTTTTAACTTGTTTTCTTGAGATCCCAAGTTATTTATTAGATCAAAATCTTGAGCAAAGGTTGCTAAAACATTCACTTTGCCATGATAACGACATAAATATTGTGAGATCTCAAGAAAACAAAAATAAATTATTATATTGGAAAAACAGATGAAAAAAAAGCGAATCCATGACCCGTTAGGGCTTCCATATGTAACGGACAAAAAACAAACAACATTTTGAAAATCAATCAAAAAAGATGCGGATGTTCTCATAACTGTAGACTGACCACCCCAGAGTCCAGACCTCAACATCACTGAATGTGTTTGGGATTACTTTAATTGTGAGAAGTAGAAAAATCCAACCAACTTCTAAGACTGAACTTGACCTGAGATGTGGGATCATCCCTGCAGATTTCTTTAAAAACTCAAAGCAAGTCTACTGAAAAGAATAGAAGGTAAGACAGGAAAAAGATGGATGCACTGAATACTGAAAAAGTATTATATTTAGTTATTGAGGCTTCTGCGTAACTTTCTGTTAAACAAATGTTTTCTGTTTTTTTTTTTCCCTGATGCTGAAAAATGAATAACTTAATGACCATTTTGACTGGAAATTCTGGTCTCTGACTTTTGTACAGTACTGTATGGGATCTGTGTGTTCTAAACCCTAAATGAAAAAGCTATTCTGTGATCAATTTTCTGCCTACAATTACTTTTGTACTTTAGTTAGCCTCCGTACAGTCTGCCATATCTCATTCTGCTAATTTACAAAAAATATACTGGAAATAGAGCTGTTTAAATACATTTCTGGGTTATGATACATTGATTTGAAGGTGTCAGTTGAACTACATCAATTTTGGAATTCTATATCTCATTATCACAAAATATTCATACCAAACTGAACTGAATATAATTAAACAAATGCATATAATCATTAGCTAAAAACTGCAACTGAACACTTCTAAGGTCAGAGATGTCCACCATTATCTAATAACCATCAGCAACAACCGAAATAAGCAATAGCTTCTTGGCATGTCTCCTATTACCGGGAATACCCTATTACCTGAGTCCACTACAGTTAAGAAGTGTAAGATTAATGCTAAAATCTCTCTGCCTCATTGCTAGCATACTGCTGCACTGCTACGTGCTATTAAATGTGTTTCCCTTTCACCAAGAGAACATGTCGAGACCTGATCTTCATCAAAGCTGGACTTTAATAGCCCACCGTTCATTAGCGCTTCACGAGAGCTAGCAGGTAGAGTCGGCTAGTCGACTGTCAAAGCGAAAAAGAAAAGAGCAGCAACTTCCAGGCTTCTCCATTAGACTACATGCTCTTACTGGGCATTTCTTCTTTACAGTGTGTTCGTTTTTGTAGTTCAAAATGTCTCTTTTGAGGTAATGGACGCCATTGTTTAGCGCTTGAGGGGCTCTTGGGGAGTTGAAGGCGCTGAGGCAGGTAGTAGCTTTGCTCGCATGCTCTTCCTGCACGTAATGAGAAATCCTTTGAGGGTGGGACATGCCTGTCATCTTATAAATCATCCATGGGCAAGTGTTTCTTCTCTCTCAGTGCACCGTGCGGTCGGGCACCATCCTCATTATCCTCTGCGGGTTTGCCTCACGGGGAGACGAACAGCAAGGTGAGAAAAACACACCATAGATAGGCCATGGCTACTAGCTAGTGGCTGTGCATTTCAAGTCGGTGTGATTCAGCTAAGGACGAGAAGCCCTTAATTACCCGTTTGAGAAATGGACCGCACTGATTTGAAGCCATATCATAGACATTTTGCTTGCATTAAATTGCACTGTGTTCCTAATCAGTGTTCAGAGCATTCTTTTCACTTTGGACCCCTCAGTGAATCAGTGATTAATCATATCTAATCATATAAATTTCATGCTTTTTTTTTGCCAAAAAAAGTCAGTGCAATACCACTACCATGTTGATATTACTGCTGTACTGAGAATGGCCCACTACTTAAGTATTGTCTGCTCAGTGGTGGTCCTATGGTGGTCTGTTTGCATTGAAGGACAGGATAGAAGGTGGTTGACAGATTAGCAATAGTCAGTAATTGTAAACATACAAACTGCACCTGTATGGCAGGTATACCTGATCACCTGGCAATTCAGTAATTATATACACTCTTTAAAAAGATGGTTCTTTCAGGGTTCTTCCATAAATTCTCTTTATGGAAACATCCATGCTTAAATGGTTCTTTGCATGGTGAAATTGTGCTTCAGACTGATGGAGAATGTGTTGTATATGGTTCTATATAGAAGCTTTTTGGGAAATGGTTCTTTATAGCACCAAAAAGGGTTCTTCTATTGTTACAAGCTTGACATCATAACAATAGAAGAACCCTTTTTGGAGCCCATCTTTAATACTTTTTTTGAACTGCAGTTTTGGAAACTCCTTTTTTCCCCACCTTCTCTTTGACTTTCCCCTTCCTTATGCTTGTGTGTTATCTCATATCTAATCTCCTCTGACTTTTGCACAACACAGCATGTAAACAGAGTATCTCTGAAATAGTAACATTAAAGTATCTTTAAAGAAAGAGACCTGGCTTTTCAAGAGCGTGATCCTTTCAGCATTTTAAATGGTGTAAAAATAAATAAAAACAACAAAAATGGATTTACAAAGTGTTCTAAGGAAATATATGTATAAATAACTATGCCTGTGCGTCTGAGAATGATTGATTATTTGCAGTGGTTTACTCACCTCATACTTTGAGTGAATTGCACATCAAGTCAGTATTGTGGCAGGATTTAAACAGGAAGGACTAGCGTTAAGGTGCAAACACAACTTGTTTCTAACAAGGATGGACTAATATCAGATGAAAACAGACATTTCTCAGACATTCTGTTCATTAAGCCAGACAGCGTGGTGACACTGGCAGTCCTCAGCTGGCCCAGTCCTTTGCGCTACACCAGTCTCAGCTCGCAACACTGAAACTGCTGCAGGACACCAATTTGGCTCTGACCTGTAAAATGTGACAGGGAGGTGGCCTTGGTGAATGAAGCTGGAATGCTAATTGAGAGATACTGTTTCAGGCTAAAACCTGAAGTTCCTCTTCACAGGTCGAAAGAAAAATCTGCCAAGAAAAGATATATGCGTGAAACTCGGGCTGAAATCTTTTCCTTCCAGCACACCTTTGATTTTGAACAATGTAGAACCACAATCTTGGCAATGGTGGGAATCTGAAGTGAACCTGCTCAGATTTTTAAATTGTTCTTTTTGTGTATTTACAAGTGGTGCCAAATAGAGGCGGCCGATACAGCAAAAATATAATATTGTAGTACATTTTAACAATACTTATCTCATTTTTCAAGCATCTGCTCAGTTAGAACAAAGAAAAAGAGGCAGTAGTGCTACATTTTAAAAAATACTATCAAAAATGTGAATGCAATTTTTTAAACTAATTTTTTTTTTATTCAATATTTGGCGTAATCTGTTACACAATCAAGTTAAACAGGAATAATTTTGCTCTCTTTATAATGAAACATGCAGTTGGTCAGTGCTCTACAAGTACTGATGATATCCACGATATGTTCAGAAAAGCATATTGTATTATATTGTGATGTAATTTATCACAATAACAATAGATATTGTTATATTGCCCAGCCCTAGTCCCAAAAATTAACATATTCAAAGTTATGTTATTCAATGCTACTAATTTTTTTAACACTGTTAGCTCATTTTCCTAGTTCCAGCCTGAAGCCCAGCCACCCACCATAATCCTGTTTTTCAAATACAGTGACGGCTTGAAGTTCCACTAATGGAAAAACACACAGCTGACACAGCTGATGCCTTCAGCAGACTACACTGGACAGTGCTCGTGATAGAATCAATGCCAGCTCCTTCCTTTAAAGGCCCTAGGCAGGATTTTTGGGGGGCCCCTTTGTAGCTTTAAGACTGGCTAATGAATGTATGCTGATATGTAGATGCTCGTTTGGGGTTCTAATAAGTTACAGCTTAACTTTTAGATAACTTTCTCAGCAGTCCAGATGCAGAGGTGACAATGCACCATTTCTGGCTTACCCAGATAACTTCAGGCTTAGTTCGATCTAACTGAGAAGTTGTTAGGGGGCCCCCTGTTGGCAACGGGGCCTTAAGCAGCTGCTTATGTTGCTTATTAGGTAGAGCCAGCACCAGGGAGAACTATGGATAAATCAACAACCTGAAAATGAACAATAGCAACAGCAAAGTGGACAGCTCCAGTTCCATCAAAACAAGATGTAATGTAATGATATAAACGTGCAGCCTCTGCTGCTCTCCCTGGATGTTGGTGATGAAAATTGTAAACTGATCACATGATTTTATATTCAGGATAAAGTTAAATTATTGAAAGTAATAAATACATTCAGATAAGCTTATTTTGTCGACTCACATAGCTATAACAAAATACACCACTTTTTATATTGAAAGAGTTGTATTTTAGGGCGAATATAAGCAAAAAAATTTGATTAATCATGACTGACCACACAAACTAATGCTGTTAATCACAGTAAATTATGTGAAATGCTTCACAGCCCTTGTATTAATGTATTAGGCTACAGTTAAAAAACGTCCTGCAATATAACGTATTGCTGCGCTTTGACTTGAGGTGTCCAAAGGTTAACCTGTTCACTAGAGGTTTTACACGGAAGAAGCTGAGCCATAAATACACTCTGGCAAAAGCTATAACAGGATAATTCCTCAAGGCTCAGATTGCACTGCTGTCTCTCGAGCTGGCTGCTTTTACTTTTCCTCATTAACACATCCAGCAGAGATATGGAGGTTATGGTGTGAAAGATGTTGAGATCCACCAGCGCTTTGCCCCTATCGGCTCCAGCACTCTACACGGGCGAGTTTAGCATCTGACAATTTCACATACAGCTGCAAGAAGAGAAAGAGGGAGAGAGAGAGAAAGTGAATGAGTGAGAGAGAGAAAGTGCATAGCCGTACTAGTCAGAGTGTCAAGGTTTATACCTGTGGCAGGTTGTCAAAGCCATTCATGTAAAGCTAGTTATGAGGCGTCTGTGGTTCTGAATTGCATCTGTCACAGTCACATGTACGATATTTTGCATGTGAGGAAATAACAAACAGCTGGAGCAGTAGCTATTTGTCATGCATGTTTCAAAACAGCACCTGACGCATGGCGTGTGAATTGCTGCGTACTTTATAACTGCGCCCTTTCTTTTGTGCCAAGTCTGAGAATGAATGATAATGGAGGCTATTTAAAGGAAACAGTGTTTTTAACATGGAAACTGCATTCTTTCTTTATAGTTTGTGGCGGTGAATGTATCTGTCAGCCAGAGCAGCCGCTTTGCAACTTAAAGATGTTCTACTGGGTCATTACCGTGGCCAGGGCATGACAGCGCGTCAGGGGTCATGTCAGCCTTATTATGGCTGGTGACAAATGAGCTTCGCCTTGCGTGTGTTGTATTCCGTTAGTCAGAGCGAACTGTCTCTCAGAGCACTGTATTGCTGTAATTAGACACAGGTTTTTTATAATGAGGGCAGACAGAAAAACAGAAAGAAAACACTGCTTGTGTGAGTTGGTCTGGAAGTGCAGCTGACATGATTTTGAACACTGGCGTGAACAATGAGCGTGTTCAACGCTAGATATTCATTTACAAATGCAGTGGATTCACCTGGTAGAAAGTACTTTCAGTATATTTAAGTTGTAACTTTAATGTTCATAACTTTAATGTACAACCCCATTTACAAAAAAGTTGGGATGCTGTGAAAAATGTAAATAAAAGCAAAAGGCAATAATGTGCAAATCATTTAAAGCCTATATTTCATTGAAAATGCTTCAAAGACAACATACCAAATGTTGAAATTGAGACATTTTATTGTTTTTTGAAAATTATATGCCCATTTTGAATTTGATGCCAGCAACACATTCCAAAAAAGTTGGGACGGGGGCAACAAAAGGCTGGTAAAGTTGTGTAATGCTTAAAAAACACCTGGTGGTTAATTGGCAACAGGTCAGTAACATGATTGGGTATAAAAAAGCATACCAGAGAGGCTTTCAGAAGTAAAGATGAGGAGGGGTTCACCACTCTGTGAAAGACTGCACGATCAAATAGTGCAACAATTCAAGAATAACATTTCTCAACGTAAAATAGCAAAGAACCTTTGCTTTTCATCATCTATGGTACATAATACCATTAAAAGACTCTGTATGTTCAGGGACAAGGCCAAAAACCAGTATTTGCTGGCCATGGTCTTTGGGCCTTCAGACGGCACTGATTCTGGACATGATTCTGTAGAGGAAATCACTGCATGGGTTCAGAAAAACTTCTAAAAACCACTGTGAACACAGTTTGTCACTGCATCCACAAATGCTAATTAAAACTCTTAAATGCAAAGAAGAAACCCCATATAACTAGGATCCAGGAATGCTGCCACCTTCTCTGGGCCCGAGCTCATTTAAAATGGACTGAGGAGAAGTGGAAAAGTGTTCTGTGGTCTCATAAATCAAAATTTGAATTTCTTTTTGGAAATCATGGACACTGCGTCCTCTGGGCTAAAGACCACTCAGCTTGTTATCAGTATTCATGATGGTATAGGGGTGCATTAGTGCACATGGCATGGCTGACTGGCACATCTGTGAAGGCACCATTAATGCTGAACAATATAAATATGTTTTGGCAACATATGCTGTCATCCAGACAATGACTTTTTCAGGGAAGACCTTGCTTATTTCAGCAAGACAACGTCAAACCACATTCTGCATGTATTACAACAGCATTGCTCTGTATTAAAAGAGTCCAGGTGCTCAACTGACCTGCATGCAGTCCAGACCTGTCATCATTGATAACATTTGGCACATCATAAAATGAAAAATACGACAAAGGAGACCCTGAAATGATGACCAGCTGAAATTCTATGTTAAGCAAAAATGGGAAAACTTTTCACTTTCAAAACTACAGCAGTGTCTCCTCAGTTCCCAAATGCTTACAAAGTGTTGTTAAAAGAAAAGGTGATGAAACACAGTGGTAAACATGCTACCGTCCCAACTTTTCTGGAACATGCTGTCGGCATCAAATTCAAAATGGGCATGTATTTTTCAAAAAACAATAAAATTTCTCAGTTTCAACATTTGATTTGTTGTTGTTGGACTATTTCAATGAAATATATGGTTAAAATGATTTGCACATCATTGCCTTTTGCTTTTATTTACATTTTTCACAGCGTCCCAACTTTTTAGTAAATGGGGTTGTACATTAAAGTTATGAACATTAAAGTTACAACTTCATTGAATTTTGTTTTATTTACATTTTGCACAGTGTCCTGACTTTTTTTGGAAATGGAGCTGTATGTTAATATATTAACTTTCAATAACTATAATGTATGTTTATTCCAAGTTATTTTAGACTGTTATTTGTCTGTTCTTCATAAAATATTTACTCAATTTAAAGGGCAGCTGGCATTTTCAAATGTTGTTAAAAAATACGAAAACAAAACCAGACAAAAACTTAGAGTTGGAAATGTGACAGTAATGTAGGGCTGGTCTGAACAGCATTTTACAAGCTTCAGAAACTTGCTGGTGCTTGAATACTTGTTGAAATGTTTTAATCAATGTTTCTGTCACATCAGCTACACCAGACACGTGTATTATGTCCATCAAAAATGCAAGAATGTCATACACAAGTAAAGCGTAAACTCCATAGAGATCCAGTCAAATCATACACTCCCACTTTCTGTGGTGCTCTAAACTATTTTACTTAAAATGTGATGATCACTTTATTCTGAGTGGTCCTTTTTAGATTAAATAAAACACTCAACAGACTCTCAGTAACAGCATATGAATGATGTAGCAGCAGTGAATACATTCAGTAGATTACTAAGAGACTTTTAATTAACTGTGTCAATAAAATGTGTTGATGAACTGCTGAATTCCATTATTTTTCACTTTAGTTGGTGACTAAGTTCATATCTGTACGTTGTAGTGACCTGAGATGCCACTGGACATGTAACAGATCTAATACAGACCATCTCAACATCCTCAACAAGCTGTTGTAGACATGCTGTTAACACCATTCCGTAAGTGGGGTTTAACAGGATTAAGTTTGGTTAAGGTTAGGATTGGGCCAGGGTTAGGGTTAGTATTAGGTTTTAGGTTGAGGTTAAGGTTAGGATTAGGGCCAGGGTGAGGTTTAGGATTAGGTTTTGAGTTGAGGTTAAGGTTAGGGTTAAGATTAGGGTCAGTGTTAGGGTTAGGTTTTGGGTAAGGTTAGGTTTTACTTAATGGAAGTAACATATTAATCTACATGTAACATTTCAACAATACATCTACTTTATGTAAGTAATGTAGCAACAGTACATCTACAAGATATTTAACTCAGTGTATTCAGATGCTTCACTACTGCTACTCCACTGATATGTTGTTAATATGTTACTGATACTCTGTTAAGAGTTTATTAATCATCTACAAAGGACCACTCCAAATAAAGTGGTATCGACCTTTTTTGTGTAGTTTTCCAGAGCAGCTCCTGTGCGGTACTAACAATGTGGGGGGGCTACTTTTCTTTAATATAGTGGTAAAAATGTGATTTTGTTTGCTGTTTTATGTTCTAAACCTGCTGAAAAACTGTTTATTTGAAAATAAAGGGAAACAAATGGGCTAATATTCCTGCCTGAAGTGGTTACATGATGGAGCAGAGTTGGAGGCACTGTGGATTGAACATTTGGCATTACTTTGATAAGTATGACTATTTTAACACTGTTAAAAATGCCTCTCAGTTTAACTTAAAAAATAGTTTCATTCAACTTTCAATACTTTGATTGAAACAATGGTTCATGCAAAGTATTAATTTGAGCTCAACATAAGTAGTTCAATTGCTTGTTACCACATCAAGTAATCTTTTTAGGATTCAATGCTTGACGTGCCTCCAGCCACTTTTCCTAAAATTTGTCCTGAGCATTTCATTGGATAACTGAAAGTGCTCCTACATGTGATTTCTTAGGTATCTTTGCTATTTTAACTTCAAGTGGGGCCTTCTGATTAATTATAGCTGAAACCAGCTATAATAGAGTTTCCATTTTGCTGATGAAATTCATTTTAGGCTAAAATTTCTGAATACTATATGAAGATATGAATGCCAACACTTGAGTATTCAGATTGTTCAGGCCAGCTCTACAGCAATGATATCCATATGTGATTCTTTTCTTGTAGTTTGGACAACAGTGCTGCTTTGAGATGTTGTAAGTCTTTCTGTGCTGCAGACTTTATCCCCAGGGCAAACAATATGCTTTGTGTGCCACAAGCCTACCTTCAGGCTGAGACATCCATAGAAGGACTTACATTTCCATACCGCCTCATCCTGTTGCAGCAGAAAGGAAACATTAGTTATGAGTCTCATGATTATACTGATTATAATGAATTTGACACTTGACAGCAAAGGAGTCACTGACTATTTGAAGCTGAGGAAGAACGTTCCTTTGCCCTTCTTTTACGTTCCCCTTGATGCTGCTTGTGCTTTGAAATAAAATTGTTTTTTTTTTTTTCTAGATCAAATACTCAACATTGAACCAATCTGTCTTTGGAAAATACAAAGGTAGTTTTAGGCAATTCAGGTGACATTTCCATACAACTTTTTACCCACATGCCTGGATCACAGTTTTCCTTAGTGTCTCTCTCTTTACCAACAATTAACACAATATGATACACTGTAAAATATGAGAAGCTGAAGTTGCTTATATTGGGTTTGGAAACTCACTGCTTTCAGAAAACTTAATAAACTTTCTCAAATGAAGTTGTGCTCTGTACTGATGGAGTCAAATCTATTTAAGATTTACATACTTAAACCTTAAAAAATGGGATTTGTTCATTGTGAAGAATAACTATTGCCATTGGCATTTTGTATCCAAAAAAAAAAAGAAAAGGAGTAATACTTTGAACTATATGCTGTGCAATGCATACAGCAAGTGCATATTAATCATTCAAATATTAATGTGGAACATGCCACCAGAGATAACACAACATGGTTAACTCATACATTAAGAAAGCTCTCTAATAGCCACAATGCATCAGCTGAGTGCTGCACTGTTCATCATACATTTTTGAGTTAAGAAATATCACCCATTAAGCTTCAGACATAATCAAGAGGTCTTTTTCTTGAAGAGACTCTACACGATGCATCAATAACATAAACTAGAAATGCTTACCTAGTTTGATATGTGCTACTTAAATGAATAAAGACTGTATGAACGTTTAGCATACTATGTACTGTACACTGTATACACACTGTACACTGCATGCTATTCCTTGTAGTAGTGTACAGTATAGTATCAACTTTGTGGGACTTACCATCATGTAGCGTATCTGTGCTACAATGTCACATCCCCCTGAAATGACTCTGTTTCATTATGGGTTGCATATATTACAAAGACAGATGACTACTACTATCTAATACCTTTGGGCACAAGCAGTATGTAAAGGCTTAATGAATAGTTAGGGTAACACTTTATTTTAGGGGGAAGTTACAATGCCCTTGTAATGCCCTTATTAAGCCTTATAAAGCCAATAGCCAGCAATTAAGTGCCCATTGCTACTTTATAAAGCAATAACTAGGGTGTATTAAGTAGTTTTCAGGGGACCTTTGATTCTTTATTATACATCAAAAAGTTTTGCACATCATGAGGTCCAATTATTTGACAATCTGATGGGATTCAATCTAACAAGTATTGACTAGAAACACTAATGTTGATGTTAATGAGCACAGTTAATACAGACTCTAAATTAGGGTAATGCAGTAGAAGTAAACACATTCTTAAGCATAAATATTAACTGGCAATCTTCACTATAGAGTAGGCAGTTTATTTTTATTTAAAGATTATATGTGATTTCCTAAAGTATTGATAAGAACCTTGCAGTGATTTGGTAGTGATAAGAATGAAAAAGCACAAATACAAGCGCTCTGGAAAATGCTTAATTCACTTAATAAAGTATCAGTAGGTAGCCAGTTAATTATCAACTATTGGCTTGATACACCTTTATAAGAGCACTACAAAGGCATTTTATTGCCCCCACCTACAATGACATCATATATAGCTACATTAATTTCTACTGTATTCTTGTTTTTATAAATAAAGCCTAATCAGTTTATGTAGTGACGTTAGCTGTTATTTTACAAACTATTTTTTAAGTTAAACTGAGAAGCATTTTTAACAGTGTTAATATAGTCATACTTATCAAAGTAATGCCAAATGTTCAATCCACAGTGCCTCCAACTCTGCTCCATCATGTAACCACTTCAGGCAGAAAAAAATCCACAGGTGTTTCTGTCCATCCTTCCACTGTGAGAAGACAACTCAACAGTCTGAAGCTATTAAGAAGACACTACTGAGAAAAGCACAGAGACCACCCCAGAGTTCAGACCTCAAAATCACTGACAGTGTTTGTGTGATTATGAGAAAGAGAAAATGCTACCAACTTCTAAGACTCAACTTTGGAGGTGTGGAGAAATATCCTCACAGATTTCTTTCCACTTCCAAAGTGTGGACACACTAAATACTGACAAATTGAAGTTATATTTAGGTGTTGAGACATCTGTGTAATTTTCTGTTAAATATGAATTTTCTTTTTTCCATATGCTAAAAAAAATGGCTGTTTTGATTAGAAAAGAAATGAAGAGTGCTCTTTTTTGCACACTGATGTTTAGGTACATGTTTAAATGCCCCACACAGTTGCAGTGCACTGACATTTCTCAAATTCTCTAGTGCATGGTTGTGTAATAGACAGAGCTGTGAAAACATCAAGTCATATGTCGCTTTGTTTGACATAGCTTAATAAGGCTGAGGTACAAGTTGCCCTCGAGAACCTCAAAGTTCATGACATTTATAACATGGCCTGTTTGTTTCTCGGTATTTACTTTGAAGGTTAAACTGGCCTCTGGCGGTAATTACATTGTTGCTTCTCCCATGATCATATCAAATCAATAGAAGACCTTTAAGGAAGACTCCGAGGTGGTTTAGAGACCCAAGGCACGATCTGCAATGCTGCTAATTAGGATCAGTGTTTAATTCAATCATACAAGTCCAAAGCGTGTACAGTAGTTTAACTGAAGCACTTATTTACTAGCATTCAGAATGTCACTTTTAACTAATGCACCTATTAAACCTTTTGCAGTGGTGATCCCACCTGTATTACCTCTGAAGAGAAACTGTAAAAGAGAATAATGAAGGTTTAGAGAAATTCCAATGCTTCTTCAGGATGAATAGTGGTGAGCGCTATTTTTTATGGATGTTTGGGTCAGTTTTCTGGACATGGATTAGCTTAGTCTGAGACCTGTCCACATTGATAGTGGCTATTTTCCACTGGAAATCATTTTTAGTCTAGCACTAGCTGCCATCTATGTGTGGAAAACCATCCCTTAGTGTTTTGCCATAATGGCGTTTTTTGTATCATCCCATGAGGATGTGACAGGGGTTTCAATCTGCTTGGAGGATCACATCTGTTATCACACAGTAAGACATCTGCTGATGGCGTGCAGTTTTGAGATATCTGCAGAAACAGAAAATTACATACCCCCTCAAAATGTGTAATCCCACACAAATAAGTCAACCATTATCAATCTGCCACCTGAGCTCAGTTTCACAAAGCAATTCAATATTTCCCATAATCATGATCAAGGGAACTTTAGTCGACCTTAAGTTATACCAGTAAGCATAAGCAAGAGGCTCTGAAGTTCTTGAGGATGTGTTTAATTTGTTTTTTTTTTCCCTTTTTACATTGTATGAAATGTAATGACACACCTCAATAGTCACTGTATGCTGCTCAGGTTTCAATTTCATATCAAGATGATTGACACGGTTTTGTATTTTAAATAGTAACAGTGAACAGACACAGTGCTGTGCATGACAAATACTCTGAGATTGAATGACAGCTTCTCAGTTATTCTCTTGATTTAATGAACCATCATCTGTTCTAAAGGTATTAAAGGATTTCAAGTGAAAGGCAGAGTCTCTCGAGCTACAGTACGAACACCTTTGGATTTCGCCTGCGTTTTTTAATCGTTCAGTAAGCTTATAAGCTATTTTAATATCCTAAGAGCATTTGGTCTTAATTGGTTTAGGGTGTCCTTTGAGGTTTTTCTGTTTCCATTTTCTGCATCGACCAACTATGGACCGGATAAAACCAGCCTTGATTGGCAGATCTGATTGGATGACTCATTCATCGCTTAACAAAGCGAAGCGCTTTCCACACAGGGTCTCCCCTTGACCTCCCCTGCCCACCCCTGTCAGTCCCATCTGAAGTCGTGTCCTACCATTTCGTAAAACTTTACATTGAAAGGCCTATAAAAGTCTCGCAGTTGCTCAATGACCTCCTGGTCGATCTGCACGTGCGTCCTGCCCTTGGACTTGCCGAGGCAGCGGGGAAGGCTGCTGCTCTCGGGCTTCTTCAGACAAGGGAAGCCTTTTGTTCGGTTGAAGTAGAAGTGCTTGTCCGTGATGATGCGTTTGAGGCCCAGGAAGTCCTGCACACGGCCCAGTTCGCCAGCCGGGTCTGTAATGAGCCGCTCCCCGCTCACAAAGTGGATCTGCGAGAGCCGGAAATATTGCAGCCAGTTCTCCAGGTGCAGGATGTACATGCCGATGCGGATAGCGTTCCACGAAGTGTCCACCACCCCCTGGCTCCTGTTCTTGAACGCTAGTTCCTCAAAGCTGGGGATGTCAGGCTTTTTGGACAGCGTCTGAGTGTAATCTGAGATGGCTCGTGTCACTGGGTTCCGCACCACCACGATGAGTTTGGTCTCATGGGACATGCTGGCGATGCGTCGCGGAGCCTCCCGTGTCACGAAGTAGCTCGGCGTTTTCTCCATGGTGATTTGGCTGTCCAGTGTGCGTGGCATTAGGCCTCTAGACGAAGATTGAGAAAAAAGACAAAGGTGAATGACACAGATATGTTTCTGTTTGAGCTACTGATCAGCCCCTTAATCCAGCAGCACTCATTCCTGGTCCTGGAAATCTACCCCCCTGGAGAGTTCAGATCCAACACACCTGGTTCTAACATTCTCATGCCCCTTCATTACCTGAATCAGGTGTGTTGGATTAGGGCTGGGTCTGAACTCTTTAGGGTAGTAGATCTTCCAGGCCAGGATTGGGCATCCCTGTCTTAACCCATAGGCTTAATATATTAATCTCAATCATTTAAAGCTGTGGTTATTGCCATCAATAACAAAAGCATGGTGTAATCTGATGTTTATCATTCCTCACTAGTATCTCATTGAAAGAAGCAGAAGAATTCTGACAAACGTTCAGATTCAAATCTCAATTATCGCCAGTGGAGATGCACTGGAGATGCATAAAATGTATATTCTTTACAGCCAATTTGACCAAGTACAGTTTTCTTTTTCTTGTTATCTTTTTATTTATTTTTTAATATTCAAAGCTCAGACTGCGTGAGCAAAGTGGTGAAAAAGAAAAAAGGGTACAAAACTGCCATTGGGGTGGTACTTTCAAGGGTACATCATTAGTACTTTTACTTAGGGAACATAATTAAACCATACTCCATTGCAAATATATTTAGGTTGCACTGACTGTATACACCTCATATTCACTACTGGCTTTTTATTTTAGGTGAAGTTAGGTTATGCTCCTTTCCCCTGCAGAAATGACATGTAGCATATCTTTAACTTGTGTTTAAGGTACACATTGCTCAATGCTGAAGAAAAATGTACCAGTATAGTACTTTTTTTTTCCTGACAGCATGCCAGTACTTTCTTTTAGCTCAAGTTTCAGCAAGAACTATTTGTTTTTTAACAGTTTTTTAAGTTCTTAAATGAAAAAGAATGGCAGCTGGCTATTTCAACCAATGGGTAATGCATAATTATGCTACAACATTTTGGTATACAGCACTCAAAAGCAGTCTTGGGACAATTTATATCTTGTCTATTGTTTACTTTCTAAGACAAATTTATCATTTATTAATTTGAATCCATCAGAAATTATATAATAACCAGCAATAACAACCACATTTACTGACTGAATCCTGCTAATTAACTAAAAATTTAGAGTAGAAAAATACTGAAACAATAGTAGGACAAATAATAGTGTCTCTTTGTGTAGGTCAGTATTGAATACTTCATTTAGGTCAGCTGCATATTCTATTTTTTGGATGACAGCTTCTTCTTCTAGGCACCGAGTGCACGAATTTGTACAACTTACCCCTAGTTAGGTTTGTTGATTTTCTCTTTTGGATGGCCAGAGCGGGGCAGGTTTTGAGTTTGTCTTGTGTTTTTCTACCCATTCAGTACATTTTTCTCCCTCAATTTTAGAATTTTCAATGTATCTGTAACCTTTCATACAGACATTTTATTATCAAGAGACAATATTTTTTTATCAGATGAATTCAACTAAATATTTCCTTAGCTTTCTAACTTTCTCCAAAAATGAATTCTTTCAGAAAATTAATGAAATTTAGATTTGGATTACTACCCCAACATTTGTTTTGAAATAAATAAGGGGATAGATGAATGTTTTCTAGCATGCTATAGTTTATTTGCACTCAAAGTACTGGCTGAGAAGTCATAATACAGCTGAAATGATACACATTTGAACATGGTAAAACACACTTTCCACACATTAACAAATTAAATAAAAAAAATAAACAATGATAGAAATGCTCCAAAACTACTTTGGAGCACTGTAAGTTTAACCGCAGCGCTATTATCTGGCTCATTTTATTTACATCATAAAACCACACAACAGATCAGCCGAAAACTAAATAATAAATTGGGTGATTGCTGATTGCTTGTTTGGGGAATAAACTAGCCAATTCATATCTTTCACCCCTAATTGCCATATCTGTGATCATAAGCACAAATAGAAACATTTTGTTCTGATTTAAATTGGGGAAATTCTACATTTTTGCCATGTTTTTGTTGTTGGTTGAAACCAAAACAAAGTCGAACAGGCAGATTCACAACTGTTTAAAGAATGTTAAGCAATTGAAACTGTAATTCATTGCAAAAGTCACTGTATTTATATGAATAAATATGTAATAACATTTCAATAGCAAAATAAAAAGAGACCCTCAACTTCTAAGGGTTAACACTAATTATTCATTAACTACCATGAAGCTAATGTGCAAGGCATGTAGTCATGAAAGCAAGGCACTGGTGTGCAGCCCACATACAGGTCCTTAGGTTTTTAAGGGGTTAATATAACAAGCACAGAAGAACTTTGAGGGCTATTAAGAATGCGTGTAGGCTATCTGATCAAAAATGACACTTTATCACATTCTTGCCATCACATACTTCTTCACATTTCACATCACACTTCAGGCTGAGCTGTGAAACACCACTTCTTAACAAGTGACTTACAACAGACTGGAGCTAACACATTCATACAATTCAGACATTCCAAAGCAACACCTCATCTCAGCGTGTCCTCTGAGGTAGGTATTAGATAAGAATGAGCTGCGGTCATTTATTTCATTTGCTAATCCCAAACATATATTTCAGCCAATATGTGAAATAATATGGAGAATTCAGTCTGCAATCGTTTTACCAGAAGTGGATTTTGCAAAAGAACAGAGCTATCCACAGCTTCTCCGGAATGAAGTAATTACCCTGGCCAATATTCCTGATGAAGGGGTAAAAATAACACTGACATTTTCCACTTGGAGCTTTATTTAGAGAAGAAAAATGAAGAGGATGGGGTAAAATGGTCAATGCACGTAGGTGCAAGTCTCAAAGTGACAAATCATGATTCTGTTACAGTCACAAAATCAACACACACACACACACACACACACACACACACACACACACACAGAAGCTTTTAATACTTTCAGCCAATATTTCCAGTCCCTTATCTCCCGAGTGAGTTTGATGCTGAAGGGCATGGGGGAAATTATCAAATCTCAGCCACATCCTGCACTCCTGGTCATAAATCACCATCACCTGCATTACGGATGCACAATGGAGGAAAAGGCTTTGGGAAATCTAGGACACGTGAAATAGGTCATTATTTTCACAAGTTTTCCTCGAGAAAATCGTCAAATCCTCCAACTTCAGAGTTGTTCTGACTTGAACTTGTGAACTACATAAGGAGAAATCCAATCAGTCATGGTGGGTCTTTTGTTGTAAGAACCGATCCGCTGTTCTTTTTTCCCCACAGAGTAGTAATCCTTTGGCAATGTTCTAGCACAGCAGTGACATCCAGTAGTTTGTTAAAACATTAATTGCCTTGACAGGGCATTGCAGGCCTTTGTGTATCTCAATACGAAATGCTGTTCACTGATATTATTACGGTTTTCTGAAGACTTTATTGTAGACAAATCCATGTGTAGGAATACATCACTCAACAAAGGCACTGAGTTTGTGTGGGTGTGGTGGGGGGTGGGGTCATTGGCACTCCCAAAACTAGATGTAGGGGCAATGCGACCCAATCCCAATGCAAAGATAGAGAAAAGCCATAATAGTGGAAATGTCTAAAACAGTCAGAAAACAGCAACAACAGTTAACAGATTGAAAAAATTGGGCATTTTGAGCATCAATGTCAGCTGGGACAGCTACAGCGTCTGAAAAACATTGTGCTGTTTTACTGCAGGAAACTGACTCGCTGCTTCCTGCTGTCATATTATCACACCTGATGTTGTCCTGATGAGGAGTTAATTTTGCATCTTTTATTGTTCTAAATTAGAATTTTATTTTTAGTTGATAAACAATAATCCTTTAAATAAAATTCAGAGCATATTTTTCAGACACATTAATAATTTTCCCATTTTTCTGTTAGAAACAGCTGTGCAATATGATCAAATTGACTTCATTATGCCTTATGCCTGTTCAACAACTGTCCTCGTGAAATGGTAGCTCCTTCCTCCCCACCACCACAAATTGGGTCCCTGGCTGGTTGCCCAGGGGTAGGCTCCGCCCCCTGCCATCTAAATGTCAAGATCAGCGAGGGTTTCGATGCTCCAAGACCTGGACCAAGGATGGGGCCTATGCCAAGGACTCTTTAATTTCCATTGAATTGTTATATTTCAATTTGTGAAATCCCATCAAGAAAATAAATTTGTCCTCCTTCACTCTTGCCTCCTGAGTCTTTCTGGCAGAACATATATATTCCTGCAGAGTTTAGTTCCAATCTGTGTCTAACATGCTGCCCTCTCCCCATACCTACACTAATGCATCTGAAGTAGCCAATTAAGAACTACTGAAGAAGTTAATCAGCTGGTGCAGGAGTGGCAGACTGTGGTTCGAACTACAGTCCTAGGAAGGCAGAATTCCAGCATCAGGGTGTGTGACCACAGCTTTAGATTTTTCTAATGGATTTTATCTTTGTTTCTATCTTTGTTAGCTAATTACAGAAACCAGTCATCAAAAGTGATTGCAGTATACTTTCTATTACTCTCTTTGTTGCTGGATGACTTTGATTCCTGCTGCTATGGTGTCAAGGAAGTTTTTCTGATTACTGCAGCTGTCCCTAAAACTGGTGATACTTCCAGGGAACAGTGTAAAATAGTAAATGTTGGTATGACACTAAAATTGAGAGCTGTATTAAACATCTAGCCAGTTTTAAAAGGAAAAAAGATAGAAACCACTGAGATCTGTCTGTGTGTGGCCTAATGTTTAAATGACCATGCATGATCAATATCCTTCTGTCGTCTATTATGTGACAAGTGAGGCTGCTTACACAAGCTTCACCCAAGATCAGGACGGCTCAGTTTACATCGAAAGGGGACCCATTTTGCAAAAATAAGTAATGTCATTTTCTGAACACTGGCTAATTTCTATGGCTCAAAATAAAAGCGAAGGTAAAAAGAAGGGACATCTCACCTCTAATGCTCTTAATCTTTCACTTTCTGAACTAACATAGAGCCTAAACATACTCAGAGGAGAAAGCTAAGCTTTTGACTGACCACGAGACCATTATTGACTAGTACCAGGCCAATCACAAACAGCAGGTGCCACAAATGTTACTTAATACTTATACTAACTGGGTTGATATTAATATATATATATATATATATATATATATATATATTTCATTTTCAAGTCCAGTAAAAATCCATTACACACCAAACTATACTGGCTGCACAGATATTCCTTAACATACCTCATATTAACAACCCAGCAGGCACTTCTTTATTAACAGCATTAGTCATTAGATTTGCAGTCCAATTTATAGTGTTTCCTTTTTACTGTTCTTATGACAGTCCTAAGCTGCATTTACAAATGGACTTTAAATGTGATTAAATCAATGTCGACATGTGAAGCTGAGCTTTTATTGCTGTGGGCCAGTGCAGGCAAGAGCTAAGAAATTTGTATCTTATTAGCAAAAAGCAATGATACAGATTAATATTATATTGACTGACTCATGGCAGTGAAAGCAGGGGTCAGAGAATAACCTCAAGTTTCCATCAGATGTGAGTCATTCCCAGTTTTTAATGGGCTTTCCTGGGGTCGGAATGACTATAAGTTACCTCCATAGTCCCAGAAATATTGATCCATTTAACTTGATTTATGATTGGTGTTCTGCTGGCCAGGGTGTCTCAGTTAGCCTTACTAGTTCAGGGCCAGAGGACAGCATTAATCTTGCACAGAATGGAGCGGCGCCTCTCCTCCAAACAGCTTTACTGTGTGTTTAAATACATGCCACCAATCATAACTTTATGTTGATGGAATGCACATTAAAATAGCATAATCAGCCTTGTCTCTCTCACTGTGCAGCCGTCGTAAACGTACCCTTGAAATATCACTGTGTGGCTGTATTGGAGCTCCATTACACAAGCCATAATGGTCATCTTGTTTCTGTTACCTCTTAATGGACTGATTTTGCAAAAAAACTTTATTATACTGTCGATGGAGATACTACACTGTAATAATGTTATCTTGTCAAGTGAGATTATCTTACATTTAGTTGATTTATATCTAATATATATATATATATATATATATATATATATATATATATATATATATATATATATATTTTAAGATTGCTGTAAGCTTAGTATATGATTATTTAACATATTTCTAGATATTTTTTATTCAGTTTTTAGTGATTTTAGTGAAACAATCTCACTATTTTGGCAGATAATCTTACTTGTTGTAGGAAATATGTTTGAAACAAGCAATATTATCTGAATTTTTCAAACTTGCTTGTTTCGAACGTATTTCTTACAACAAGCAAAACTATCTGCCAATACAGTGAGATAATTTGACTTACTAAAATCACTTAAAACAAGTAATATGTCTTCAAATTAGTTAAGTAATCTTATAAAAAGCTTACAACAGTGTCCTTTGATTGCTTTGTAAGCTAGGGCTAAGCTTAGTTTAGCATTATATGGCAGAACTTTCATGCAGATAGTTTCAGGTTGTGAACTGCATCAAACATCATTTCCATGCAACTCGAGAGTAAAATGAAGCAACTCAGAAATAATCATGCAACAAATTTGAGAATTTCACTCATTAGCCAGATTTGTAGCTAGACATTTCCAAATATCATATCATATCCATCTGCAATGTATTATTTAGCTTACATTGGCATGTTTGTATTATTTTTATGTCAGTAGAGGTAGCAGACAGAACAGAGTAACACAGCAAAACAAGTACAGACATTAGTATCTCAAACAACTGTAAACAACTGTAACATTAACGTTAGTTGGCTAACTAGTTGGTAAAATCTAACACGTCTTCAGCAAATAAACGTTATTTTGAGACGTTACTGAAATCAATCAGCTAAAATGACATCATTTGACATTATTACATAATACATTATCAAGTATCAGCTGCCTAATAAAACATTTTTTTTTTCACTAAGCTGAGACACTTGCATGTTCACAAGTCACTTCATGTGAGTGCGAGTCAGGCACCGAATCTCTCGGGTGAAAGTTCATGTTGAGTCTCAAGTTTTTAAAAGAGAGTTTTAGTTTACTCTCGTTATTAGCGAAGCATTACATTGTGCAAAAGTAAACCTCTGCTAAAACGTCTCTGATTCAAGTAACAAGTCTTTCATTGTTAAAAGCCTTCAGTCTGATGGACAGAACTGAAGCGCTACACACAGTAAATGCAGCGTTTGAGGGAAAGCAAGTATGCAAGCTAACTAGTGTAACAGGTAATACAGTGGAAGGTTTAATACATTAGTAAGAAATGTGATCTGACAACTTTAGCGGGATTAGATTGCACTAGCTAGCATACTTTCTATTCAAATTCCATGCTAGCCAACCAATGTGTTTTGTCTCTTTTCATTAAACACGCTTTTATGGCATGGAGCACTTTGTTCTATCCAATAAACTGAAGGCTAAAGTCTTATCTGAAGATGTATCAAATGAGATGCAGCTGCAGGCTGCAATAGAACGGCATTGCAGTAATGACTGCTCATGGCCATGGTTAGTAAGTACAAACTTAAGGTTGGAAAAGGAGGGTTTTATTCTTCTACCACTTTAAGGTTTGCGGTCCTAATTTATTCAGTTTTGTTCATGTTTTTTTTCTTCAGGCTGGAGAAAAGTGTTAAATCTTGGGGGCCGAGTTGAAGCATGAGTGCGAGTCAATTCATGAGTCAAGTCACAAGTTGCTGACCCAAGTCTTCATATCTGGTTGAAATTGACGCAGCTGAGCTTTAAATAAATTTGAAGGGCGCTGCATGAGTCTTTACATGATGCAACCCAAGTGAAATTTAGTTTCATGTAAGTTTCAAGCAACTAAGGTTGAGAAAAAGTTTCACCAAGTAAAGTCAGCTTTACTCAGCATTGAGATAAACAGCCCAGCAGTGATCTGGCAATGAACGGTCAGGGTGTTCTCCCCGAAGGGATCTTGAAAAGTTATGTAAACGGGCTACATGGTTTTAAAAGGGGACATTTGATTCCCTTTTAAATAGTTTCCAGTTTTCAATTAGTTCATCACCTTCTTCAGCAGTCATGGGTCTATAATTGATCATACTCATTTCAAAACAGACAGTCTAGACTTTTTGTGCCAGTCAGCCTGTTATCACACTACTGTGTCCCTCTAATTTGTCTCTTCAGTTAACACTGATGCATTTTGTAACAGGTGGGCTGAATAGCTATTCCACAGTGATCAAACAACAGCCAGACCTACTTCTGAAAGAGCTTAGATAAACCATTTACTGTCACTGAAAGGATGTTATACTACTGACAGCAAAATGGTGAGGTAAAAGAAAAACAAACCTCTCTCCTTAGAAAGGCTGCTCTTGCCTTTAGACCTAATGGTGAAAATGGAAATTCAACAGTATTGGAATATTGCTATATGCTACTTTTTATATCGTTTTCATTTTAATACTGAAACAAAGCACAAGTCTTTTCTAGCAGGTAGCTTGGTGTCAAAAGCCAAACCACCTTGGGAACCACAACAATTACGTTCATTTTATTGAAGTAATGTTTTACCATCTTAGCTGTAAATATGTCTCAGTATATGCTAATGTACTAGTATAAGGTAAAAAGTATAAATGAAAACGCAGACTTACTTTGCGCTTTTAAGCTATAGCTCAGCTATAGCCACTTTTCTCGCATCTCCGGCAGGAAACTTTTACTCAAAAGTAGAATAGTTTCATGTAAAATGTCTTTCAATGTGTGATTTTCGACAATGGCAAACAAAAAGATGACTTAAGCTTTGCCACGTTTAGGCCAGACTGTTATCCATGTTGCTGTGTGACCAGCAGTCTGCATGCCAACCTTCAGGGTCAAAGGGTGAATTAGCAGTAATAGGCCACATTAACTCCAGCGTTTAAAACCCCTGCCCTAGACAGAAGTTGCCCAGAACTCCAGCCCAAATTCCCCTTATACTACCACGAGAAACGTACTCAATGCAAACGTCAATGCAAATCACAGTGCCCAGCCAATGCATTGCAATGCATTACTGTGGCGGTTCAATCATTTCTCAAGGAGGAGATAGAGGACAAATCACAACATCAGTAAATGGAACATACTGTTATTCCAACAGCCACAAACACTAAACATGTTGACAGTTGAGGAATGTGTGCTGCTTTACTTGTTCTGTCGGAATAAGGAGGCAACTATGTATCTTGTATATGGTTATATGAGCAATATGTTTATATGTTTCTGCAAAAGACTCCTCTATTTGCTGGTCTGCCATGTGAGTTGACTGGACACAAGCATGGTGGCGGTGCAGAACAGCATGGCCAGGCTTGGCTGTCACAATAGTGTGCGTTGCTGCAACCTTCAGCAATCTTCTTGCACTTGTGTTGCATTATGAACTGCGTCGTGACAATGCGTGAAACCGTGTTTGCAAAGCTTGATGCATTTCGATTGCATGTGTGAAGAACATTCCTGGTCTAATCTGAAAATGCACATACACCAAAGCTTGCTGAAGAGAAAAAATATTACAATTGTCAATTCTCCTAAATTCGACACTTTGCAAAAAGGCTTCCATTTATCTGGTAATCTTCTCTCTCCAGAGCAAGGCTTTAGATTTATTGGTGAACAGAAGACCAACAGTGTTGGAATATCATTTTAATACACACAAATAAAAACTAATATTAGTCATTTGATCACCATCACTAGAAGTTCTTTGTATTTATCAAGTGCGCTCAAAAATATATATAAATACATGCATCAATTAATGACTGTCCATAATCTGTAGTAATTAAAAAATAATTAACTTATCAAGAAAGCACACAAGGTGCAATGCTCAGACCTTTTTATCACTGCCTGTGGAAATAGCTTCTTAATTTTGAAGTTGGTCTTTCACAGCAGTAAGACGAATTAATTCCTAATTGAATTCTCTCCATCAACAAGTTAGACAGTAAACAATTACTGTCATGTTTTTTAAATGGGAAGCACCACAAGATAAACACTTCTCCAACAATTACTTTTTAAATCCTTCTGAGACACAAAAATCCGTCTTCACACTGTATGTTTACAACATACGCAATGGGGGATTCCTGATGGATGCTATCAGTGGCTTTTGCTCCTAATAGAGATTGACATTCCAATTCATCCGAGGGCTTACTCAGTTCATTACTTCAGACGCATCTACCATCTTAATGTAATGAGGACTGACATTGGGCCATGGTCATATTACATCTGAAAGATACACCGGCATTAATTGTCTGCCATTTATTTGTCCTTGTTTCTTTTCTTCCTCTGCTTTCTTTTCAGTTGTGGTGTTTGGCCTGCAGGTAGTTGGACAGTGACTTGTGGCATGAACGGGGCCTGCTGACAAGATCACATTCACACATCAAGTTGAGACATATGTATTGGAATGGTAATGTTGGTGATGTTGGCCTTAGAGTGAAGGCACCATAGCTTCTTGCAACATTAAGGTTCCCAAGATCCACATTAAACCCAATACTAAACAGGAATTTGAAAGAAAAACAACATTGGCACTACAGTTTAATCTATGCCTACTAGCTCTAAAGGTACCACATGATTACAGCATCCACATATAGGATGTTTTCACGTAAAGGTTAACGTGTCCAGTAAAGAACAGGGTTGTTGACTCTTAATAAGAGCCACTTTTGGTTCCTAAAGAACCTTTCAATGCAGGCTTCCTGGAAGAACCATTGTTTGTAAATTAGATGTGCAAGTGTGAAAAATATAAAGGTTCTATGCCAATTATTTTTTTTTTCCTAGAACAGTACATCCAAGGACCATTTAGGAACCTTTAATGTTGCCAGGGTTAAGCTGGGTGCTGCATAAGCTTATCGCAAAAGCTGAGGCTAAATATGATTTAATTAACTAAGCAACGGTCCCATTTTTTAAGAGGAGTATGTCATTTTGTTTAAATAGTTGACAAAAATATATTTTTTAAAATATTATTTTTATCCATGTTAACCTGATACTGGGCAAATCCCTTTTTTCCGTCAATTTTTGTTTAGTTTCAGGTTTACTTCTTAATTCTTATGCACATATACATGAAAGCCTCGAAAAATCCTGCTTAGGGCCCCCAAAAGTCCACAGCTGGCCCTCTTCCGGCGCAATGAAATGATGGCATATGAAACGTAAGTCTACTGTGAAACCTCAAAGTTATTATACACCGCCTACTCAGACTGTAGTCTCAAACTGCCAAAGCCATTAAACTTTCACACTGGACAAAGCTTGCTGGTTTTTTGTGGGGTATTCCGGTGAGGTTGCCAGTTTTAGGATGTCAATTCAGTATAAGCAGTGTTAGAACATGCCAATATTCATATTTCAGCTTCTTAACAACCTCGTAATTCAGAGGATCCAGAAGAAAATTCAGAGGAAAAATGCATGCGCAGGAGAACATATTGGCTTCGGAACATTTTAGTTTACCAGGGTGTGCAATGGCAATTTTTGAAATTATTTTTTTTCTCTTAAAGAAAATAAGCATAGACTCAGAGTTCCTTATATGGACATGATATCAAGTACAGTTTGAAAGACATGACTTTGGAGGTCTATTTTATAGGGATGAGGTGGTATGACTGCTGTGCCAGTCAATATGTCAAGTGTTCTCATCTACAAAATTTATGCTTGGTAACATACCACAGTATTCTTCAAATTCATGTAATCAGATACTTTTTCAAACAGACAAGCCTTTTTACTGCCATTTTCCTGACTCTTTTTTTGTGATTTTAAAAGTGAAACAAACCACAAAGCAGAACTAAGAGTCATTCCTGACAGGTAGCATGCTATGTGACTGACATAAGATTGTGTGTCTCGGTTGTTTCTGCTAAAAGCAAGATGTCAGATTCACAGCATGGAAATCTTCACAGAATTTTGAAAATTAAAAGAGCATCACAGTTAAATGTAGATTATGTCTGTGGGATAGGTGTGTCAACTGCAACAAACTCTACTGAAAAGAACACATACACTAAAGCCTGCTGCTTCTCTGACATTCATGGCATTGCAAAGAGGTTTTCATTGCTGGGAATGCAAAAATACTGCACTGCTTTCTTAGTAGATAATCTTACTTTTATTTTACAAAGTAACATGGTACATTAATGTCCCATAAATGCTGGTTGGAAGTCACAGGTGTCAACCCATGTGGTTTACCTGAATAAAATACTTTTGATAACACTTTACCATAGGGCACTGTTCACAAGCATACATGACGACTGACATAAAACTAGATAAATGTGTACAATAGCTTATTCCAGTAGGCGTCATCTGTCATAAAGGCTACTTTAGCTAACTGAACAAAATTGGCACATCACTTTTATAGCATATAATGTCTATTGGAATAATCATTCATAAACATTTATGTAGGGTTATGCCAGTTGTCATGACGAGGTTATGTAGGTGTCATGTAGCCTTATGAACAGTACCCTACAGTAAAGTGTTACCATACTTTTTTCACAGTTTTGGACGTCTACAGCCATATAAGCCTGAAATATGGGAAATTTAGTCTAATACAGTTTTCCCATAAACTCCAGAAATTAACATCAATAATTCATAATGCTCAGATTTGCTTTTTCCTTTCTGCTTTATTGCAAGTCAAGTAGTCAAACTGAGTGATGGAGCGAGGGTGAGGGTATACACTGATTTATGTGAAATTTTGTTGTTGTGCACAGTCAATCAAGCAACTTAAGTTTAGTTTCTGTGTTCCTTATAAGGAAAAAACATTAAAGTTTTTGCATCTTTAGTGTAACATGCTTAAATACTTGCTTAAGTATACAGAACAATGATTTAGGCAGGAGACATTAGCAAAGATACACTTGCTCCTCAATCTCACCTTGCAGAGATGATAATGTTAATCGCTAGACTTTTTGCTCTTCTCAGGACAAAACCTGACCCTCACTATCAATCTCTCTCTCTCTGAGTAACCTGATTCTGTTTTTCATATTGCTCCTGACAGGGTTAAGCCAGGTGTTGCATGCTGGCGGGAAGCTTATCACATAAGCTGAGGCTAAACATGATTTAATTACTGTAAAAACTGTTGTTGTTGCTAATGATTTTAATATTAGAAACATTCTCCAGAGGTATCTATAAATTTATACAGCTTGGAAGCTGTGAAGGGTTATCATTTCTAGAGGTTGACACTTATGATAAGTGGTTACAACAACTGCTTATGCCGGATGCTGCTTTTGCAGTGTTCAAATAAGCATATTATTAGAAGTAAAATATTTAATTCACCTTCAGATAGACTACACTGGCATTCAGAACACCACTTGTATTGCACAGCTGGGAAAAAAATGCTTTTCCAACGGCAGGCGGTTAGTATTTTTACAGCAAAACTCAAGGTCCTGAAAAAAAAGGCTATTACGCCTTTGTTCTTTTCCAGCAGCCACAGCAGACAAAACATTTTTGATTTGCTGTGTTTAAGAGCAATATAAAAGCTCTGGTAAATGATTACCAGCAGTCCACTGCACTTTAATGTAGTTCTCTGGACATTAAAGCTACCAGCCTGGCTGACACACTCGGCGCTGTGCTGGCCTTCTCATAAGCGAAATCCTGGCTATAGCTGTGGTCACTATAGCTTCTGTTGCTGCTTCAAAGGCAGCTATTTAGAACTTCAAATGTTCAAATCAGTACACATGCTGCAAACGTGTTACATACACTGCAGGTGCACGGACCAGATGGTAAAGGATGAATGAGGCTGCTCATTCACTTATAGCTTATATGATCAGCGACAGTGGAATCCAGGAGAAATGGACCAATTTCTTGTTTCATTTTATATGCAGTAGACAGGACCTTTAATATTTACTTATTCAGAGCTAAACGGTAATAAAATCTGAACAAGTTTGTTCTCTCTTGTGAAGTTTGTCACAAAAACTGCATCAAATTTGGCATCTATGCATAAAACTTAGAAACACGTACATGAACTGTGGTGAACACAGTATGGTTAGTGACGTTCATTTAATGTTTGCATTTTTCAGTTTATGGGCATCTTCTAATGAACACTGAAACCACAGTCAGAGATTGCAGAACAATAATGGCCACAGAAACTCTGACAGAAGGAACGAGGCATATTACTCTCTTTAAAATAAAAGCCAGTGCTTTCAAAGCAACGACCAGCAGTCAGGAAGAGCTACATTTACAGTACAAAGTATATATGGAACATATTTATTGTCAGTACCTGTAAACAGTCAAAAGCTCTGCCTTTTTAGCTAATATTAAGATTAAATAGTAGCTCATTTAAGAGGTACAGCCATCAGAGATCAATGGAAGCACATCTTAAATTCGATTTAAATCTAATGGTTGGTTTTCTATAAGCCTGAAGATAAAATTCTGATCAAATCTTTAGTAGTTTCTTTAAATTGCTATTCCTAAGCTGGATTTTTTTGTTTTGTATTACGTATCTGTTGTTCTTTGTCCATTTTGAACATGTTCTATTTAAACTGTCTCATATCTGTTTTCATTATTCCTGTAATTGGAAATGTATGCTGTCCTGGCCAGGTCTCCCTTGAAAAGAGATTTTAGACTTCCTGGTTAAATAAACGTTAAATAAAATAAAATACATAAAATATAGAGACATACAGTTGCCCTGAAAAGTAACTGAACATTTGTGCTTTTCTTAAAAATGTATTCATTGTGTTAAGAAATAAAATGTCCAACTTTTTAGTTTTCTTTTTGGAAAAGTATTCTTTCAAAGTGGGGTCTGGGGATATGCAGCCAGAACGAATACTTCTGAATTTATGATCCCATCAATGGGCACAAGCTCACTGACGCCACTGTATGAAAAACACCTCCAGATTTTGATGTTTCCCTCTCTGTTCATTGTAGTGCTTAGTAGTATGGACAAAAATGTATATCACAGTATAATTAGGATTACTAATGGTTTCAGTATATATCACAATATAGCGATTATGTATATTTTTTCAAATAAAACCATTGTGGATGCTTAACTAAACCTTTTTTTTTATAGATTTACAATGGCATATCCCTCCACTTTAATAACAACCATATTTAAAAAGTGAAGTAAATCTAAAATATTTTTATTGGGTAAAATAGTAAAAACAGATATGAACAATATGTAGAGAGATATTCAATATTGCTTTCTAACCCAAACAAGATCAAGGCAAGTGTATGTAAAGCCCACAGCGGTTTCTCTAAACCTGGCAACAATGGTGCTGAATGTTGTTTTACCTCTGAAAGTCATACGTCTCCTATGTGTGTCTCTTACACTCAAGCTTTAATCTACGACTGTCAGAAGCATTCGCAGTTTTAGCGGAGAAGCTGTAGAGCCTCTTGGCTTGAAGGCTCAGACCACAGCCTCGCCTGAAGCAAATAGCTGAGTGAGAAGTGCTATAGGCAGTGCTCATGGAAAGACAGCTAGTCTCCATGCTAGGCTAAAGGTTAACAGCTAACCCCAAGAGACTGGCTATTTCCTTCCACCACCCCCCCCCCACCCCCTTAAATCATTAACTAGTTACAATCTGATGTCTGCTACTTTCACAATAAACTGGTAAAACTTACCTCAGGCTGCTACTCACTACATGAGTGCTAAAGGAATCAGCATGTTTTGCTGTGTTTGTACGTCATGTTATCTGCATTTATTTGCATACCAGTATAACGGTAATGACAAAAGTAATATCTTAAAAAGAATTTCAAACAGTAGACCAGATGAACTGGACTTTCTCTGCACAGCCTACCATCAGTTAGATATTGTGCTAAAAGCATTTCTCTCTGAACAAAATCATTTTGTTCAAAATTTTATAAAGTAACCTAAAATAAATTAAAGTTTGCCGATGGTTAAATTGATAAAGCATCCAAATATATTTTGGGTCAACTGTATGAAGGCTGTGATCACTTATTATAATGGCATCACATACAAATAGGGCTGAGGCCATGCTTAGTGCTGACCTTGCCTTTTTGCTATGTTTCACTCAGGACATACTGCAAATTGCTATGCATCTGTGGGTAGTACTGCACATTTGCAATGAGAAGAATAATGTCGATTTCCTCAGCGCCGTCTAACTGTCGCCCCTTCTACTTCTATTTTCATTTATTTGGTTGAGTAATTTACACCACAGCTGCCTGGCCAGGTTATCTATTAAAGTCAAGGCACATTAGTGGTTTGACTCTGACATTTTAATCGTTCTTTTAAAATGAACTGTGTCTTAAATTCTGTCTCTACATGGAATAATGTGACTAAACTGTTGTAGATTTGCCTTGTGCTTGGAAAAATTATTATTGCAGGTGAATATGCATGTTTTAATCTACATTCTTAAAAATGAAGATTCCTAGATGGTTCTTGACATAGAGTTCCAGAATAAACCTAATTGCCATAAAAACCTTTAAATTATGTAGAGGTTCTTTAACTCCTCACACTTTCACATTTCACACTTGACACTCTGATGTACACCGATCAGGCATAACATTATGACCACCTCCTTGTTCCTATGCTCATTGTCCATTTTATCAGCTCCACTTACTATATAGGTGCACTTTGTAGTTCTACAATTACAGACTGTAGTCCATCTGTTTCTCTGCATACTTTTTACCCCTTTTACTCTGTTCTTCAGTGGTCAGGACCCCCACGGACCCTCACAGAGCAGGTACTATTTGGGTGGTGGATCATTCTCAGCACTGCAGTAACACTGATGTGGTGGTGGTGTGTTAGTGTTTGTTGCACTGGTCTGAGTGGATCAGACACAGCAGTGCTGCTGGAGTTTTTAAACACCTCAGTGTCACTGCTGGACTGAGAACAGTCCACCAATCAAAAATATCCAGCCAACAGCGTCCTGTGACCACTGATGAAGGACTAGAGGATGACCAACACAAACTGTGCAGCAGCAGATGAGCTATCGTCTCTGACTTTACATCTACAAGGTGGACTGACAAGGTAGGAGTGTCTAATAGAGTGGACAGCGAGTGGACACAGTGTTTAAAAACTCCAGCAGCACTGCTGTGTCTGATCCACTCGTACCAGCACAACACACACTAACACACCACCACCATGTCAGTGTCACTGCAGTGCTAAGAATGATCCACCACCCAAATAGTACCTGCTCTGTGAGGGTCCATGGGGGTCCTGACCACTGAAGAACAGGGTAAAAGGGGGCTAACAAAGTATGCAGAGAAACAGATGGACTATAGTCTGTAATTGTAGAACTACAAAGTGCACCTATATAGTAAGTGGAGCTGATAAAATGGACAATGAGTGTAGAAACAAGGAGGTGGTCATAATGTTATGCCTGATCAGTGTGTGTTGCAATGAAGTTAACTTAAGCAATTATTAATTCTACTACATTTGAAATATATTGGTGGATGGATACTTATTTTATTGCTAGTTAGTTTGATTCACTAACTAAAATGTATTAAAGCATTATTTATTAAAAGTTTGCTCAACAGTAAGTTTGCCAAAGTAGGCTTTGGCATGTTAGAAAGTACACTCAACTGTATTTCCTTACAGTGTAATGAAGTAAAATATTAAAAGATTTTAGATGTATTTTTATAATCTACTTGAGATTAAAAATAACACTACAAGTAAAATGCTGATGCACCGAAATAGAAACATATGGACTACAGTCTGTGATTGTAGAACCACAAAGTGCACCTATATAGTGGAGCTGATAAAATGGACAATGAGCGTAGAAACAAGGAGCTGGTCTTAATGTTATGCCTGATCGGTGTATGTATGAGCGCAATTTTACAATCAAATTACTGAGACTGCAGCATACCATGCGAACTGTGCCTAACCCCACCTATTAACTGTGTGCTTGTGAGATGCAGGGTTTAAAAGGCACAGTGGAATAAGAGAGTCCCCAACAAACTTGAGACAAAACAGAAAATGGAAGTTCAGTAATAAAGATATAGCAGTGTAAAAAAAATGAAGTGTTTTTTTCCACTAAAAACAAAGCCACAAGTGCATCTTGAGGCTGTATTAGAATGTATTTTGTGCTGCGTATTCTCACACGTACGTCTGGTCTTGAGAGTTTAAACACTGTTATTCTGAGGTCATGACATTATTTGAGCTTGTGTTCAAGGTTCATGTCTTCGTGCAATCGTTGCTGCCATTTTTGAAAAACGTCTCTCACCAACAAGTCTTTTAAGACTCTAAAACAAACTTATGGCTGGTTTACAGCATAAAAATGTTGCAAACTTGGCTGCTGCGATTTGCTCGTACTTGAATAAACCAAGCAGAATATGTAATCAGCCACATATAATATCTCCACCCACTTTTGCACAGATCTCATACTTTTTGCTTGTGTGAATTTCATGTGTACACGTAAGCAGAATGCATCAGATTTGCATCAGAAGCTGTCACAAAAAGCTTCTATATAGCAACAAAGTTTATTTATTTATTCATTTATTTTACAATAGAACCTTTTTTTGCTATTATATAGAACCCTTTTTGCTTAGTGTGTATGTATTACTTTCCACAGATTACATGCGCTGCTGAAATATTTTCATTTCACTTATAAGCTTTGCAAATTGCAGCTTGTAAGAATTCAAGTCCGGTCTCTTGGCCATCAGAAATGCCCACCAAAGTCTGAAGTAAAGGTCAGTTTTGGATGCGCAATCAATATAAGCTGACCTCAAAGGCTGCTCCTGATGGCGTTTGAGCAGCTATGGGAATAAAGACTATTCTTGTAATCTTCACTTAGTGTTTGCTCAAGCAGCTTCAGCTTGGCACACCTGTCCCCTGATGCTCTACACAGATTCTATGTAAAACCTCCCAAACCGAGCTAGGATGGTGTTTGCGCTTCATCCTTTAATACACTCCTCTGTGAAGCCCGTCTTTCAAGCAATTTATGCATGACTGCTGACTTGCGTTTGCTTTGGGCTTATGCTTTCAAACACATAGTGATCCTTTCTAGTCTCCCTACAGGAAGCTCCACAGAAATCTAATGGCTCAATCCCAGAGGTATTAAGGTTAACCTTGGCATATTTGGATAATGCATGCTTGTAGGCTCAGCAATATTGCATTAGCTGCAGTCCCTTCGAACCGCTAACAAGATAACGATGACAGTGTTTCTACATAATTAATCCGAGACTCATTGTGCTAATGAAAGTGCTTTATGACGAGGTGGAGGTTTGGACAGTAATGTTTAAGACACCACTGATTGGTATTTAAATTGGAAACCATCAATCACGGCCAGATGGTGGAGCCGGGCTGAGACAATGCCCTCCATTTCCTGTAGAGGAGCAGACGCTAGCCATCAGCCACACTAATACTGAGCCCAATAATATCCTGGACTAAAGGTGCAGTCTTACCGGGGATTAGGAAAACATCGGTGGTGTTCATAATTTACTGTGGACGATTTGCCTGCGAGCCATTCTACACATGTCCACGCTTGATCAGTAAATCCTCATTATGCCTGCATCAATGTCTAGTCCCATCAGGTCTTTAGGCAGAATAATAGCTGATCAAGCCAAGATAATAATGCCAAGGACTTCCCAATCAAATACAGGGAGTCTTTCAAAACTTGATGCATCGTTCATAAAGTCGCTCTCTTTATCGTTTCTGTCTTTCACAGTTATAGAGTCTTACTCTTACTGCCAAAACCTCTGGCCCCTCTACCTGCTTCTGTTATAGAGCACAAGCACTTTAATTATGCATACTGTGGTCCAGCAACGTACAACTGAATTATTTTACAATGCTGTTTGAAAAGAAATACTCAAATAAATATCAATGCAGCATAGAGTGGCAGCTCGTTAAATCTACAAAGGCTATGATTGAATCTTTGCACTCGCGTCTGCCAGAAACTAGACTTGAAATTTAACTGGAATCGACAAATCACAGAGACAGGATTTCTTTTATATGTGGAAAGGCTCCAATAAACAAGGTCTCAAATAATCCTTGAACCAGCGAACAAACTAATTACTTATTGCAATCCACACTTGCTTGGCCTGATAAGAAGGAACGACTTAATTCTGGCTCCTCTCGAATACATTAGCTCATTAATATTTCATTCACTTACATTTTCTTCAGGGAGGATGTCTGACCATTAATCATCAGCTGCTGAGCCCAGAGGAAGTCTCGCAAGAGTTAACTAAGAATCACTGGAGACAGCCACAGAAACACAACCATTAGGTAAGCTATAACGCTATTATGACAAGGAATGTCAATAATATGACAGTGTGAATTAGATCTCCTTGAAGACAACCTGTTATAAAGTTCTCATTACTAATACAATGGATTCACATCAGCCATAATCCTTTTGAATGATTAATACGTGTCAGACTGCAGTGTTTTAGCACAAGGTGCTTTTCCTAGTTGCCCACCGGCCTATATAGATTTTTTTATTATTGTATGGATTGCATTTTAATTGAAACATATGAAACCACACAACAGCAGCCTGTTGGCATCATTGATCTGTCCAGATATACTGAAAGCAATTAGATCACTGCCGACTCCAAAATAGACTGCAGGACTAGCGTGCAGTGGCAAACCGAGTGATCATTTTTCCTTACACTTCACTGTGGAGCATCTGAGCTCAGCTGAGAAAAAAGCACACGCCGACGCTGTAAAGCTTCATGGGTATTTACTCAAAGAGACTCCTCCTCAACAGAGACTATAAAAAGATGAAAAAAAAAGACATGTCAATCCGCAAACTCATTTGTGTCAGAGCGGAAACGTCTTTTCGCTCTACAGCGGCACAATGATATTTTTGGTCTCATTTACTTCAGCTACGGTCCCTGGGAGGGGAAGCTCTCAAAAAGGTGACGTCTGCTGGATGATGGATGGAATGCAGTGCAGGGTGGACCCGCATACTCATTCTTCACAGTGCTGGGTGACTGTACAATACCACTTTATGACACTGACTTACAATATACAGAGCTAATAGGGTATATAGAAACTGTAAAGATGTATAATGATCCTTGTTTGTAATATAATGGCACTGTCTAGAACAGTGGTCACTGACCTTGGTGCTGGATATCTACTTCCCTGCAGAAGCTCGTTCCAACCACAGTCTGCCACACCTGCTAATTGACTTCTGAAGTTCTTGATTTGCTGGATCAAATGCATTAGTGTTAGAGAATGAGGAGGGCAACATATTAGATGCAGGCTGAACCAAACCCTGCAGGAAAGTAGATCTCCAGGGGGGAATGGTTGGTGACCACTGATCTAAAAGCTTTGCACTGCATGGAGTTTAATACCTGAGAGAGCTCACTGTGACATAAACAGGTGTAGTATTTTTTTGTAGCGAAAAGGAACCTTAAGGTAAAAGAAGCATTTTGGGAACTATTATTGTTGAAGTTGTTTTTACCAGTGCCATGGAAAAACATGTCTACAGAACCCGTCTCTCAGCACTGTGCTATTGCCCACTCCTGTTATTTGGTAATTCTTTTACAAAATTGATGATGGTGAGAGAAAAATCAGATGAAAGTAGGCCCAAAGTCAGGAGCCCCTATTTTTGTCAAGGTGAATTTTCAGCTCTTTCAAAATCTTTGATCATTGATCTGTATTTTATAATAACAGTATGTTTTAAATTGGCATGATGCTCGGTCAAACGGTTGAAGGTGATATTTAACAAGCTGCTTTGTTAGGTTGGCCAGAAATTTCTCATGCCTCTTTTTCCTTAAAATATTGCACATGGAACCTTCCTCAAACGATGACATATTTCCTGACTTTGGGTACCATTTTCTTCTCACAGAAAATTAATCGAGTTATTTTGGCGGTGTATGAGTGCCATTGTCTCCTAGAATGGAATATATTAATCTTTCATTTCAAAAGCCATACAGAAAATTGCTTGCTTCAGAAGATAACTCTTGAAGGCAAAAAGTGAAGAGAGTCAAAATTCCTCTCATTTTCTGACAAAGGAATAGCTCTAAGGATGGCCAGCCGGTTGCAGGATCTCCAATGAGCTTTTCAGTTAACTGTCATTGTTTCAGATTAATTAACTGTGGTGCACTATGTTGTGTTTTTTTTTCATAAGGCAGCAAGCTATATAAATAGCACACTTTAACTCAGGACATGTCAGCTTAGCTGAACTTTTCATTCTGTTTACTTGCTTCTTTGGAAGTTTTTTTTTTGTCTTCCCTCCTCTGCCGGTTTAAAAGGCTCATTGCAAAGCTGCAGGAAATAATGGGAACATTAGCATGGCATAATGAGACGCAGCCTGGCTTTACTCGTTGTGAGGCAGAAATGCAAATGGCTGGCAGGCCACCTGAAAGCAGCCAGAGTTGAGCATTAATGCCTGCACTTACTTGTCTACAGCCTGAGCTCCGAATGCCGCAAAGCACCTTCATGTCACAGCAGTGACAATTTCATTATGTATTTACTTGCAGCACTAACAATCTTGATGATAATATGGGATGCGTTCTCATACTGAATATGTTACAAGCTCTGTGAGTTTGAGAAAATTAATATACAGGGACTCTGGGATGACTTTGTGTGTGCTACCATGAACATGCATTTACTTTTTTTTGACATTTTTGAGCAAAAACAGCAGTCTTAATTACATCAGTCTTGGTGAATGTAAGAACTTGCCACAAGCTACTAAGGCATCCTGTGGTTAGCCTCCAGAGTGACTAAGAGCAAACAGAATTCATCCATAATCCAATCCATCCCATAATAGACTCCCATAGGTAGACATCCGCAGTCTTTGCATGGCTCATGTTTACCTCCGGCTTCCGCCGATGCCACTCGGCCCTAATGAGTAATTTAAGCTAAAACCCACCATATCAAAACATTCCAGCACTCTGGCCTTTTCCTGAGGGACATATCTATGGGAAAGTTGTGTTGATAATTAATGTTACAGCAAGTTCTCCAACTCCTATGATTCTACTGGGATTAGGAATTCCCATTAGCGACGGCAGCAGGCTAGCTCACATATTTGCGGAGATATGTGTAGTTTTCCCTGCTAAATGAGCTTCGCCTAACTTTCTGTCCTCGTCAACCTCTCTGACTGCAGCGTTTCTCCCCTGCCTTCCCCTCCGAGCCAATTAATGGCGGACCAGGAGGAAATTCTGGGCTGCAGCGAATGTTAAAAGGCCTCTCTCACAATTTGAGCACTTCTCTGAAAATCTACTTGAAGTGCTCCTGGCTTCAGTTAAAAATCAATAGATGCCCTTTTAAGTTTGGATGGTGTCTAGCGGTGTGTATTTGTTTGATTTTATGATCCAGTGGAAAATGGAGCCATTGCTCTCTGGGGTGTTGGCGAAATTGTTTGTGGTTGCGCATGATGTCCATTTCATGAGGCCAGGTGGGTTAACTGACAACGGGGAGACAGGCTCGCACAATACAAATTATCCCCTGTGTGCCGCCTTCTATTCTGGAAACGCATTAATGAACTTTGCAACATTTGTCCTGCTCATTTCTCACGAGCTTACTCAGTGGGAACGGGTGAAAAAAAAAAATTGCCCGTCTGCTCACAGAGCTCAACAATTAACCATCCGATCCACACATCATCCATGGGCATCACCGCTGCTTATGAGAATCTCATTATTTCAGACGTGGACACTGTTACTGTAGCTCATGGTAGCTCAGCTCATGGTTAAGACCCATGAACAGCGTTCCGGGCAGTGCCCACTGAATTTAATGGACGGGCCTGGTCATTAGCAAGACTGAAATAAAATGAATAACAAGGCTCTAAAAGGAATTATTAAGGGAACTTTCAAAGGAACTTTTAAGTTCATCAGACAATCGTCTTTTTCATTACTTGTGGCCTTTATTGCAAGATGTCAGGAGCTAAAGTAAAATTGCTTTCAGAGAGGATTAGGGGAACTGTTTCAGTGTCTTGGCCTCAACGGCATTTTAATTAACCAGTCCACAAATAGTATTGATGGGTTTTATGTGTGTGTGTGTGTGTGTGTGTGTGTGTGTGTGTGTGCCTGCAACAGTGGTGACAATGTGTCAAAGCAAGTGTTGGCGTGTGATAAAAAAATTAGTCTATGACTATATTTCTTCTGTATGGTGCTGGTATGGCATGGCGCATGATGGTAAATGGTAGCTGTTCCCATTACTGACTATACTGCATCTGATGCATCAATATGTCTTACTGAATGTTACCAAGGTCTAGTTTGGCACACATAATGAAGACAAAAATGAAAAAAGTGAGCTTCATTTGCTTCCATTTCCATTGTATACTTCCACAAGGCTATTATTCATTTGTGTTACTCATTCAACACTGAAAAATACCCTAGTTCATCCCATTTTCACCTATCTTTATCCTTTTTTTCTCACTATCCACATTTTCAAGCTACAAACCTACACCATCGATTTACACATCTTACACGCCACCTTAGGCACAGCAGACTAAAGGTTAGCAGTGTGGCCCCAGTACCAGCGTAAGTAGTGCGGAGTGCATTTTTGCTCTTTCTACACCACTGAACAGTCAGGAGTAGTCGGAAACACCTGCTAATGGCTAAAGGGCTCCTTTCGCTCCAGTATCTTCTGTAGACTCCTATGGATTCTCAGTCTCAGGGGATGCCACGCACACTAGCGCTCTCCCAACCCTGTGTTCTGTCTCAGCAGGGATGTGATGTGTATGTAATTACTGAGCCCTGAGCTATAGGCAGTGCTGGCAGTGGGAGGTCTGCTATACTCTCACAGAACCCCCTGCTCCCAGCCTCATACACCATATAGCCATGCTGGTCTCAGCTACCAGCCCAATGGCTCCCAAAGGCACGTTTGAATGGCAGGCCATCAGAAAAGAAAGAAAGCTCAGATCCAGATCGGCAGCCACTGCTCAATATGAGGCGTGTTTCTCCTTGGCAGGGTTTAATGAAACTTTATGACTGGCCCCAAAAAAAAAAGTCTCTGTTGCCCTTTATCTGTACGTTTTCTTCCTGAAATCTAACACTGCAATCATTCTGTGTCATTTCACCCTGGCTCCCCGGCCAAGTTATCATCCTCTCTCTCTGTATGATTTCACACAAACAGCTCCATTTCAGCAGGTGCAGTATTTGCTCTGCTGAGTTTTGAAGCCTTGCTCTCTCCTCTTCTGCTATCACTCAATATACCTCTGGCAAAAAAAAAAATATATTTACACATATAATGCATATTAAATCATAGATACATGTAGGACTCCACCTTTTTTGTTTTCTATTTCCAAAGGAAAACCCATACTGCTGTTTCACGTGCAAGTCAGCACTGCTGTTCTGAAGAATTTCATTCATTTTTTTAAGACAGTGACAGTGTTAATCATTTTAAATTGTTTCAACACATAAAAGGGACAGAGTAAAGGGACAAAATAAAGTTCTCCTCTGGAAACCAGCCCCTGTCTGGCTCATTTTCTCTCCAGTCATGTGAAGTTTTAAGCGGTAGTTTTACATGTGGCCTCTTACTGATGCACTATGGAAGCAACTGCTGCCATATGAATCCCACCAGGCCACTTCACAGTGCTGGCGTGGGCACTTACCTGTACCAGTCCAAGCCTTTGTCGTAGTTTCTGTCGAAGAAGTGCGGCTCGGTGCCCACCGCGCGCACGTCCGGGTGGATGCGGATGAACTCCAGCACGGCCCTCGTGCCCCCCTTCTTCACGCCCACGATCAGCGCGTTCGGTAACTTCTTGTTGCCGTAGCGCTGCGCGCTCGTGCTGTTGCCCGCTTTGGAGCGCGCGGCGTCGGGGCGCGCGCTCTGCGCCGCCGTGCGCCTTCCGCTCTGGTTGCGCGCGGGACTCGCCGCCTCGCTGCGAGGAAGCGCCACGTCCGGGCCGCTCTGAGCGCTTTCCGCGGCGCAGAAAGGCGCCTTCTGCAGCAGCTTTTTGGCCCCGGCGCTCTCCACGCGCACGCAGCCGTGCTCCTCAAAGCCGTGCAGCCTCGGCATGACGGTGCCCGAGCAGAAGAGCACGCTGTAGCATAGATAGGTGAAGGAGAGCGAGAGCGTGAACACGAAAATGAACCTTCTGCTCAACTTGTTGGAGGGCGGCACGATGCGGCTGGACAGGACCCTATATGCCATGTCTCCATGGGGTCAAAGACGGCATGTTTTTCGCTCCGAGTTTTTCTGGGACCGTGGCGATTTCCCCCATCAAGCCCAGCTCCCCTTACTCACTCACTTACTCACTCACTCCCTGACGGCGAAACAACTCGGAGCTTCAGCGCTGTAACGCCATTTCCTGACAGGAACGACTTTTGTTGACAAACGAGTCCGGCTCGTGCAGCCTTTAACAGCGCGGTGAAACTCACAGCACAACATTTTACGTCGTTTCCTGACAGGAATTTATTTTATTTATTTTTTTTTTTTTTTGAAAAAAATAGACACACAGGCTAGTTCAGCTAGCGTCGCTCTTTAAAAACTGCTCAAGTTGTGAAACAAAGCCACTTTTCCGTGTTCTGCCTACTCTGCAGGTCGACGCCGCTTCGTCGTAAAGAGGCGAACTCGTCAGCTCTCCTCATCGCTCCTCACTTCTGACTGCGCCGGGTCTCCGAGCCGTTACTGTGCGAAGCGCGCGCGCTCCTCTGATACTCCCTCGCTCTGCTCGGCCACATCGCTCCGTCCGAACACGCTAATCCACTGTGGACACATCGCGCTCCGAGAGGCGCACACTTCTCCTTTTTCGGCTCCTCCGCTCTCCCCGCGTCCTCCGCTCCTCCGCTCATGTTGAGCTTCTCAAACTTCTCGCGAGCGACGCGCCTCGTGCTCAACATTTAAACGCGATGCCTGACGTCACGCCGTGTTTTTGTTAAAGGAGCATACGCGACAGACAGCTCGACCACCGAGTGGACAGTGTCCGAAAAGTCTTAACTGAAGATCAGATGGCACTAAACTGGAAAGAAAGGTGGAGACAGTGGACCATCTCCACAAGCTGTCTAACGTAAGAAGGGGTACCGACATAAGTAATAAAAGAGTGGAGTATGTCAAAATCTCTCTCTCTCTCTCTCTCTCTCTCTCTCTCTCTCTCTCTCTCTCTCTCTCTCTCTCTCTCTCTCACTCACTCAAATTCAAATTCAAAGTGGCTTTATTGGCATGACTGTTTTGAATACAATGTTGCCAAAGTATATAAAGTTCAACTCAAGCCAGAACGTACTTTGGAACTAAAACAAATATACAATTACTAATAGTAACAATGATCATAGTCATACTGAAATAATAACAAAAACAATAATATTAAAATAAGTAAATTAAATAAATAAAATAGCATATATTTAATAGTAAAAAAATAACAGAAAGTATATTTAACTTATATACAGTGAGGGGTTTGGTGGGGGGTCAGTGAGGTCAGGTTGTGGAGAGTGTTACTTACTGTTTCTCAGGCAGTGACATGTGACATGTGAGAGAGAGAGAAAGAGAGAGTGGGAGTAAGAGAGAGAGAGAGAGAGAGAGAGAGAAAGAGAGAGAGAGAGAGAGAGAGAGAGAGAGAGAGAGTGAGTGAGAGAAAGAGAGAGAGAGAGACAGAGAGAGAGAGAGAGTGAGAGTAACCTCAGTCTGGCCATAGGAACAGGCAGATATAAAAAAATCCTGGCTGCCCAGAGAGATGCTGTCTGTCCTTCTTCAAGAAAAACTGGCAATTTTTTTCAGGTTGTGTTAGAATTTCGAATTTCGGAATGTTCCTATGGCCAGACTGTGGTTACTCTCACTCTCTCTCTCTCTCTCTCTCTCTCTCTCTCTCTCTCTCTCTCTCTCTCTTTCATATACACACACAGTCTTTCTGTCTTTCTTTGTTTCTCTATTTCTGTCTCCATCTGTTTCTCTCTTATGTATCTGTTTGTCAGTTTGTCTCTCTTTCTTACTTATCTATACATCAGTATGTCTCTCTCTCTCTGTATGTATCTGTTCATCAGTGTGTCTCTATCTCTCTCTCTCTGTATCTGTTCATCAGTATGTCTTTCTTCCTCCCTTTCTCTCTTTCACTCTCAGTCTTTATTTAGTTTCTTTCACTCTCTTCACACACTGTCCCCTCCTTTCCCTTCTTTCTTTCTTTTCTCTCTCACTCTTTCTCTCTTTTGTCTTCTCTGTGTCTATTTCTCTTTTGTTCTCTTTTCCCAGACAATAGTAGTGAGGGAGTACAGGCATAAGTAACAGAACAGTGGAGTATGTCACAAGTTTCTCCCTCTCTCTCCCTCTTACTTCCTAACTGTCTCCGTCTGTCTCTATTTTCTTCTCTCTCCACAGACTGTCTATGAAAGGGTATGGAAAGGACATTTGAGGTGAAAGATATTGAACAGTGGGAAGGCACTGTATGTGTTTAATGACCTCTGAACACAATTATCAAGACAAACAGGCTTGAAAGCCCTTTAATCCTCATTACCTAATCTGCTGCTCAGAGCTTTATTTCCAATGTATTTGTTTAATGTCGGCAGGTCTGCTTTCCCCCCGTATGGAGAGACCGTATCAGGCGAGTCTCAGTCTGCACGGACAAAATCCCTGTGATTCAGAGCTTACAAGATTTTAGTGTCCGAAAGGTCTTAGTGTGGCGCCTGGAGGCCTGGGGTGATAAGCAGACGCTCCTTATTATACTCCAGCTTGTCTGTTTTTATATTCGCCATAATCCTATGAGGCCACCTCTTCTGCTTACTGGACAACCTGATTTCAAACTTTTGTCATCTCAAAAGTGTTTTGTAGTACAAGTTGGGTTGCACAAGAGCTGGAGTTTGTTTTAGTCAGCAGTTCTGATGTTGCTTGTTTCCCGCTAGTTTTGATGTCTCCTAAAAACACACCGAATGCGCAGATTATATTTATATACATGATGACACCATGAAACAGAACAGCCGCGTTTTGCTAAAATACCAAGGCGGTCTGGTGCTAATTTGCCAGTTGTTCTTTTTAGTGCCGTATGTTTCAAACAGTTGGGTTCTTTTCTTCATTATCTGATAGACAGCCTCAAATTTTGTCAGTGTTTTTTTTCCATATTTATTTATAGCTGATTGCCGGCAACAGCATGCCATGCAAAACCCAAATGTTGATTGGCTTTTAAAAACTAGAGGGATAGACAGACAGAAGAAAAGAGAAAGAGAAAGAGAGGGAGAGGCAGACAGACTAACATGTGATTTTCCCAATTAGTTGGGCCCCACAGAGTCTGTCTCTCTAATCAGCAAGCCTCACTGTGGCTGTGAGTCTGCTATTAGTGAAATGTGATCAGAGGCGAGATCAATTGGGTTAACAGTCCCCACCAAGATGACACTGATACAATTAATGGGGGTTCATTAACCTTTTCATCTTGGCAGGGTTAGAAAGCTTTGACCATGATATCTCGAAACACTATCAGTGCAACTCCCAAGGGCACACACACAAAGGTTATTGGTTCCAGAGGTTAGTGCTGAGCATATACTTAAGGAAGACGGCGGCTGAAATAAACCCAGGTCTGAGAGCTGTCACGCTGAAAGGTGTTGTTTCATTTTCAGAGAACACTCTTAAAAATAAAGGCGTCATAAAGGGTTTCTTTGGTGTAATACCACAGAACAGGGGGGTTAAACTCAACCACAAAAAAGGCCATATTAAAAAATCTCAGCAAATCTGTGGCCAATTTTTACTTAACATTTTGCCTTGACCCAAAAGAACAATTGTTTATTCAAAATATGCCAAAACTGCAACAGCAAAATAGGCATTAAATACTTATTCAAAAAGAATTCTAAACAAAAGATACATTGTTTTAGGTCGTTTTTTAAAAACTGCGTATTTATTTGAACTACACATCAGGCATCTTTTCTTTTAGTGTAACCGCTGGCCCATATTGTTGTTGGGAGAAGGGGGTCAGAATGCACGCTATGTTGCAGTGCATGCTGGGGTGTGTAGTGCATTTCAGGATGAAACAGGCTAAAAAGAATAGAAAATTAAAATAATTTTGCAGGCTGAATAGGACTATGTCATGGGCCTTCTGTTTGACACATGGGTCATAGAAAGAACCCCTGAATGGGCGGTTCTTCAACTGAAACCACTGAAATGAAAGCTTCTTTAGGGAACCTAAAGCTGTTACTTAATGACATAACTCCAAAGATCCTTTTTTGGCCTCTTAATTTTTTTAATGAATGTATGTTTTTATTTAATGAGTGTATGATTTCACAGTCTGCTGTAGTCTTACAGTAGTCTTACTTGTAGACTACTTCCACTTCAGTTCACTAAGATTTAGTGGCATGATCATATTATAATATTGGTGAAGAAGATCAGGAAGCACCATGAACACATCAATTGCTCTTTTATTGGCAACATACACTTACAGCACCAGACAGCAGGCTTGGTGGTTAGCCACAGGAGTAATGAAGCTATGGGAAGCCAGTGGGGGCTAACAAAGCCCACTGGACTCCCACTGACAGCAAGCATAAACAAACCTCACCTAACATGCTGGTATAACAGATGTTGATAAGGATAACCAGAACATACATCCCTTTCCAGCATCCAACACTTATTCCAATAAAACAACTGCAGGAAGGCTTATAACGGTGCGCTTGGATGATGCCATTCATGTTAATCTTTAATAAATAAAACAAGTACAGGGGGGTGAAGGCTACAGGCTTCTGTGCATGTATGGATGTGTCAGGCTGATGGTATCAGAGACAGTGATGCTTAGCATCTTACTGTTATAGTATTATATAACCCTGACCACAAATCCATAGTAGATGACCTATTGCTATTTGCAGTGAGAAAGGTGTCAATCTGAAATCTTTAGGATAAGCAGACAAATGCTAATCATTTGTTTTCACCTCTGCTAACATTCCTAGCCTGGTCACATCTTATGTCATGTCATGAGAGTTAGTTACTTGATACATGGTAAATTCAGTATTTCAATGATGAAAGTTTTACTTTATATTTATGAGAATAGTGTACAATAAGCTTGAGCAATTTGTTTTCTGTAGCTTTCCTGCAGTGCTTCCTATGTGCTATATATTGTACTATCTTCAACCCTTTTCGGCAGTGTGCTGCTTCTCATCTGGTGTGGGGTAGCCTTTAGACGGCTGTAGTAGTATTTTCTTCCTTGGACAAAACAGATAAGAAACCGTAGTCTTGTGGAGCCAGATGTGATCTTGTAACGAGAATGTTTGGAGACAACCATGAGAAATATTGGGCTAAATATGAGTTGGAACAAAGGCTTATTAGGGTGGAAACAAAAGAGTGACTTTTTTTTTTATTATTATTATTTTTCCCCAATTTTCTCCCCAATTTGGTCATTTCCAATTCCATCCACTTGTTACGACTCCCCCAGTAACACAATACCACCAGTGCTAGGAGGACGAAGGCTAGCACAGACTTCCTCTGAGACCTGTGAAGCCAGGTGGTTGTGCCACTGGGGAGCCCTGAATGGGAATTTTTGTAAGCGGTTCAAAATAGGGGATGGTATACTCATCAACATTGGCTAGGAAAAATAAGCATTATTTCTTGTGAGAGAAAAACAGTTCCGTTAGCTAAGGATGGTGATTTGCTAGCTAGTTTGGTTTGTTTGTTATTATTGTTTTACGGACATTAAAAAGCATACTAGAGCACATGCGTCAGGTCCAGTCCTTGTGGGCCAAAACACTGCAGACTTCAACACACTGCATCATTAAACACACCTGATTCAACTCATCAGCTAATTAGCACGACCTCATGAACTGAATTCAGGGTGTTAGATGAGGGTAAATGTTAGTCTCAGCAGCACTTTGGCCTGGATGGTCCCCAGTTGGACATGCCTGGACTAGAGGAATTTGGAGGTGGGATTTAGAGGGAGAATACTCTTGTTAGTGGTGGATTTGTGCAACCCCGCATTAGAGTCAGCAGGTTAATATGAGATTACATCTGGCCATAATGAGACGAAAAAAACTGTAAATGTAAGATGCAGGTTCTACACTGGCCTGTAGTGGACAATACAGTTCAAACATCTCATGGTTCTTCAGTATGACAAAGTATAATAGAGTTAAAGAGAAGTTAATTTGCATGTCACAAATATTCACTTACTATTTAATTTTCTTTTGACTTTCATCACTATTCCTATTGTAGCATTTACCACTGTTAAAGGAGACACAGCTTATATACAAGTTGTTGTGGTTTATTAAAGGGCTGTTGTTGGCCACATCCATGCTGTACACAAAGAGAGTTTTGTCTAACGATTTGCTCTAAGCCTCGCTACGTCTTGCTTTCTCTGCAATCAGCAATTCAATTCAAAATTTTGACTCACTCGTCAGCACTGATGCTAGCTTCAATGGCAACAAAATGTTTGGTTTAACAGCTCTTCTTTTTGAAATGCTCTTTTCTGGTTTGGTATTGTGCTCGTCCACACATTTTACACATCTTCTCTTTCGCTGATTTGAGAAATAGTAACCAATTCCACCAATCACTTTTTCATTTTCAGATTTACAAATATGCTATTTTCAGAGGTATCCCGGTCATACAGTTGTTAAGCCATAAAGGACCTGGGTGAGCCAGTTTGCTACAGCGCCACCCTGAGGCAGACCAGTACTGCATCTCTAGCTAGTTAAGAATAACAAAGACAGAAGCTCACCAACTATGGGTGAAGCAGATTAAGTGACAACCTTTCCCCGAATTTGTATCTGTGTATCAGTTTTGCCTAACAAACAGCATAAAGTCATAATCACTTTAGTTTCAGGGACCCCCCAGAATTTTGATTGTGAGACATTCAGGGGTCCAAGAGGTTAATTAGCCAGTTCTGGACCCCCCAGGACTTTCTATATTTTGCACCTTGCTAGTAGCTAAGTAATAAGAATCTGTGTCACCTAAAATCTTTATAGAGGCAAATTTCGGACACCAAATATGTCTTGGCTGACTGACTATGTTTATGATATATTGTGTACACTTGATTTTTTAGTGAACCATTCCTATCAATCTTTGTTGCATTGTGTGCTTTGCTGAAGGAATATGCCTTTGCTGTTCTCACCCCTGCCTTATCTGGCCAAAAAAACCTGGAATGCACTCCACTTCCAGTAAATGACTGATGTTGATATTATATTTAATGCCTGTTGTCTCCAAGCACTTACTGAGGCCTGGTGCTGAACTGTGCTTACTCTGCAGTGGTCTATAGATAAAGATGTATGTTTTTCCCCAAAATGTGCAGTTGAGCAGTCAAGCTGTCTGGATAATTGGCAGACATGTTTTCACTTATGTCAGTGAGAGTAGCCATAGATACTGACCAGGTTGGATGATATGACTTGTGCAAGACGTGCTACAGCACACAGGCACAAATTTTTAATGTAGAAACATTCAGTTGGGTTATTTGCAGTCTATTTGTTTACTCAGCTGTTTTCCCAGATGAGAGGGTTTATCTTCTCTCCTCAGAACAGATGATATTCATATTTGCATGTTGCTTGCCAAGTGCAGAATATAGTATGCTGTATTTCTATCTATGAAGGTGTCAAACATTACATTAAACATAGTACATTTTAGATATTTAGTGTGGAAAACAGTAAGAATAAAAAATATGATCTTCAAGGTTCTTTACTCTAATATCAAGTGTAAAACAAATATCATTTGAACAAGCTTCCATTGAAGTGTTTAAGGAAGCAAAAGTGGTCCTTGTATGGCATTGCTTCAAAGAGCCCCCTTTTGGCACCTTTATTTCTCAGACTGTAGAAGTATATTCCTCTCTCTATGTTTCAGATATAACCTTTATGATATCCCACTTTTCCCTGCAGGGTAACCACATGAGAAGTAGAAAACTTCTCATAAAAGCTTTGCAAAGCTGCACCAAGGAGTGGTTCTACTAACCCTAGCCTGAAGGTGGAACCATTATGTCATGTTGATTTTTTTCTCTGTGCAATGACAGGATACGGTAGGAGGATATGGCTATTAGATCTTGCTGTTCTCCAAGATTCATAATTGAGTTTCTCTCTACTTTCGACCTCTTTTGATTTACTAGTCCATCATAGCCAATAATTGCAATAATAAAAATAATAGATGCTGTTCTGTGTGTGGTTTTGGGTGACTTCACCGCAGCATCTTGTCTTTGGATCACGGTAAAGGAACCATTTGGTCTTAATGGAATATACATTTCCATCCTGAACAATGTTCTGAAGAGTGCGAAGCTAAATGAAGTTTGAGTGTTGGTAAATGAACACAGCTGAGCTGCAGTTTGCTTCTCCCCCTAATCCCATCTCTCTGACTCTAAGGAAAAGAGTTATGAAGATGGATGCTCTTTGTGTTACCTGTTCATCCAGGGCCGAGAAACTTACCTCCAGGCTTCAATCACCACAGCGCACACGTTCGTTACTCCGAATTCGGTTGTCATGCTATCATTCAAGTGTAATGAGATAACAGACCACACTTGCATGCATCACTCCTAGCCTCAGAGGCAAAAACTAAATGTCTCGTCCCACTCTTTGGTCTAGCCATCGCAAGTGGAAAATCAACATTATCCATTATAGTACAACTGACATTAGCTCTATCCTACTGAAATTCTGTTTGATAAACTGTTTGATCTTTATGTTATTTATACATTAACAACCTGAACAAATTTTCCGAAGAGGTTTCATCTAAAACGCTCACAGATTTAATGTGGCGCAGTTTCTTTTTCTGTTCTGTTTTCTAACTAGGAATAACAGTATCATGGCATTCATTCTTTTCTTTGAGTCCTTAACAAGCCATGTGCCAACCGGTGGGTCCAAAGTGTTTTACACACTTCTATAACCTAACTATAGCTTCATTAGTTTGCACTGAAGTCGTTACTGAATAATAAGCCTTTGTATGAAATAAACCTGGATTGTTAAGGGGTTAAGCAACAAGACTCATTGTTATGTATCACTAATGTGATCAGTGATTACATGCATAACTTACAGTACTGTGCAAAAATCAGAATTTTATTTAATTTTATTTAATTCATCAATTTATTTAATTTTATTTAGCTTTCTGTCAAAATGGCCAAAATGTAGAAATAATTAATTTTTTGGCATCAGGAAAAAAGCAAACAATAAATATAAATGAAGTATGTAAGTATATATAAGTATAAAAATAAATAAATCAATAATAAAATAAATAATCTGCAGGGATATATTTCCCCACCTCCAGGGTTCAGTCTTACAAGTTGGTTGCATTTTCTGCTTCTCATGATGATGAGTGATGTTGAAGCCTGGACTCTGGGGTGGTCAGTCCATTGTTCTGAAAATAAGAGCAGCTTGTTTGTTTGATTTGCAAATTTCCTTCTTTTGCTTTACTTGGTAATGGCTTCTTTAGTGGAAGGAGGGACAGTTTTTTCCAATCTGTAGCAAGAGTGGAGCTTGATCTCTCAAAGACATTTATGGTGGTCTGCCAGATTTTGCAGAGTTGTTAGGAGTCTCATTTTATCTATATGTTATAATCCTTTTAAAACTCCAATTTTAGAAATAGAAATGCTTCCCATAAATAATGATAACTTTTTAATCGCTCTTAAGAAATAGACAAAGGGTGGTCCCTGACTTTTGCACAGTATCATATTGACCTAACGTGTTCTTTTACAGCCTGATGGCCTGTAATAACTGTTGTTAGAAGTCCCATTTTCTTTCTATATATTTATCTCTCTATATATATACAGTTTTGGAGACTCTTGTTCTTTTGTATTTTTCTGTGACTTTCCCCTTCCTTATGCAAGTGCCTTTTCTTATGTCTAATGTTCTCAGAAATATAATCTGAAAAATTAATAACTTGTATTTAGAGACTTTTGCGCAGCACTATACACATCAGCTTCATAGCAGTTACTAAATAATGTCTCTTAGGATTAATAACTGACTACTAAATCTATAATTAAATGCATTAACAGTAATATATTTAATACATTTTATTCATGAATGGAAAAAATGAATTAAGTCTTCTAAGGGCATAATATAATAACTCCCTGTAGCACAGGAAATACGAATACACACACACACACACACACACACACACACACCCTATGCACTGTGCGGCCATTACATAGACCATTCATTTTCTGGAGACTTACCCAAACCTTAACCAGAACTACTACTATTCTAGCCCTAACCCTTACCATAACCCGAACCCTAACCCTAAACCGAACCTCAACCCTAATCTTAACCTAACCCTAAATTTAACTTTCCCTTCACCTTTAAATTTAATTATTTATATTCTGGGGACAAGCTTGTGGTCCCCACAAGGAAAAAAGGTCCCCACAGTGAGAGCATATGAACAAGTTTTGGTCCCCAGTGTGTGTGGTCCCCATTATGTGCCATAAACCTGGTCCCCTTCTACACACACACACACACACACACACACACACACACACACACACACAGAGCTGGTCAGTGTTGTGGCCTTTGGCCTGCCTTACAACCCCCTCTTCTGTAGTGACAGAATTAATATCGCAGAGGCCAGCCTTCCAGCAAAGGCCATTGAACAGCAGGTCACTTCTTCCCCTGCCAACAAGTCCATCGGCTAATTGTTACTGACATTTCGCCCGTGTTGTTCAAATCTGAACTATTTTGATCCATCGATCCCTAATGTTGTTCGCAAGAGGGGGACATGAGTTAGAAATGTCACGCTTTTGGTCGTCAGCCCGCTGTCTCGCTGGAGCTGTTTCTCAGAACCTGGTAATTGTCACACGCTTCATATTGGCAGTAGTCAGCAGGACACCCAGCAGGCAGGGGCATTTCCTCTAAAGTCTCCAGATACTTATGTACTGAGCTCACAGTGGAGAAACCTGGAGAAATCTGTCCTCCACGTGTAGACGTTGAGATCGGATACAATTCTGCCTTTTTCTGTCAGCCGAGAGAGCGTGTCACAAGGCATACCATTCTGTTTTAACCACTTTTCCTTCTGAGAAATAAAACTATGAGATCAAATTCACTAAGAGTGCTTTGCTGAAGATGGAACAAAACAGGGAGCAAAAATGTCAAATGTGGAATCAACAATTTCCTCGGATAGGTCCGCTCAATTGTGAATGGTTTGTGGCCACTGATGGCAGAATTATGCTATTTGATGGATGGTTTCGTGACACTAACAACAGCACACAAGAACCTTTATCTAAAAATGTCATCTCGGAAATTGCCGGTAATTTATCTAGTCTAGGCTGCCTCTCTGCCAGACAGCTGAGCATTTCACTGTAAAATATTATTAGGGTGTCGTAAAGGTTTCTCCATACATCACAAATGTGTCACCCATGCATTTGATTCTCCTCTAAAGTACAGCACAGCCTAATACAAGTTATATTTCACTATGCTCAGCTCAGGCATTACCGAACCTGGTTGGTATGATAATGCTTTTCCAAAGGTGACTTTTTTCATAACTGTACCTAGTAGGTTCCCATTGTTGCACGTAAGTTGTACATTTTCCACACTACTGCTGAATCTTACTTTCCTGTATTGTCCCCAAATATGCAATGCTTCCAGTAGCCTCATTCATCAAAAACCTGTTTTCACAACAGGGCACGGGTAGGCTGGATATTGTATATACATACATGCATGTAGGTGTTTGATGTTAAAGCATGAAATTCAATGGCTTTAAATATCTATGACATGCATAACAAGACGAGTTAGCAACTGGAACAGATGAAGCATAAATTTATATTCTCCTCTTTGCGTGTGCATTCAACCCTTAGGCAAGTCTATCCAATTAGATAACACTTTCTTTAGGGAATCATTGACACTCACATGTAAAGAGTGAGGTGTACCTAATAAACCACCCACTCAAACTGTACTATTGCTATGCTTGTAAATGTGTGCACAACCTGTATTTACAAATACACATATAGAAGTTTAGTATTAGTAAAAATACACACATCATTATATCTAAATACAGTATGCAAAAGGCACTGTGAGCGAATTGCCTAAAATCATTTATTTTTACAATTACAGACTGTAGTCCATCTGGTTCTATGCATACTTTGTTAGCCCCCCTTTGTCCTGTTCTTCAATGGTCAGGACCACCACAGGACCACCACAGAGCAGGTATTATTTAGGTGGTGGATCATTCTCAGCACTGCAGTGACACTGTCGTTTTAAACACTGTGTCCACTCACTGTCCACTCTATTGGACACCTGTCGGTACTCCTTGTAGATGTGAAGTCAGAAACAATAGCTTATCTGTTGCTGCACAGTTTGGAATTTGTCATCTTCTAGTCCTTCCTCAGTGGTCACAGGACGCTGCCCACATGATGCTGTTGGCTGGATCTACCTGTAAAATCTTGTTACATAAACTTCAGTTGTAAGTTATGAATGTTTTATCCTTCTCCTGTAAAGTACCATTTTGATGATGATACACTGTTTTTATAATAAAGTTTTTATAGTGTAGGCTTTCCACAATGCACAGTTTTAATTGCCCATTCTTTTAGAGTATGATCTTGTAAAATAAAAAATCAGAAATATATATATATATGATACTGAGCAAAAGTCAGAGACTAACATTCATTTGTTTAATTGCCAGTCAAAAGATCCAGTACAAGTTATTAGTTTTTCAGGAGATACGTCTGAGGAGATTAGCCCTAAGATGTTCCTTTTGCACAAGGAAGGCATAAGGAAAATAAGTGAAAAAACTGGAACTCAAAACAAAAAAAAAGTTTATAAAATTATTAAAATTAAAATAAAAAAATGCTGTCCTGTTTTCATGTCTCTACAGAAAATGAGTTTTAGCCTGTAGACGGAGCCTTATTTTAGCCCCAGCCCCTGCATTTAAAAGCAGGAAGTGAGACTGCATCCCTGCCCCTCATGGCCACATGGTGAGCAATTAGAGTTTTAAAGTGTGTCTGAAAATCAGTGTGTAACATTAAAAATTGTCACTACTGAAATATTTTCTGCATTAAGTAAACCTTTTTTGTGTTTATAATAAAAATAATATGATTTTATGTGCACGACTGTTCAAAGTTGTGTTTGCTAGTCATGTCCTGGCTAGCGTTTTTGAGTTATGCTCAAAATTAGCTAAAATTGTCACTACAGAAACATTCACTACTGACACATTTGGTAAAGTTTGGGTGGTATTAATGATTGTTTTGGTAGTGACAAAATGGAACAGTCACTCCTTTGTTTTAATAAAATAAACATAATTAAGGCAAAAAGCCACTCAAACCAAAGGATTTCAGTCTAAAGTCGAAATCAGTTAAAAGTCTGAAATATGTTTTGAACTCTGACTTTGAATCAATTCAGCACAATGACCCATTAAAACTCTTCAAATTAATACTCACTTCAAGAAAAGCTAATAATGACTGGACTGACTGGTGCTGTGGCATTGAGTATTCCATTGTGTAGTGGGCAGTGATGTTGAAGCATCTTGTCCAAGATGAGACGGGTATGCTACTTCCCTATTTTTCAAAGCTTCTGGGTCTTGCACTATTTATTGGCCTCCACCCCCACCCGCACATGCTCCTAATCTCCAGAAAATGAGGGTCGCTACATGGGTGTGATGAAGATTTCAACACTCCCCCCGCCACCAGACTTTTTTTAGATTACATTCTCACATGTTCGGCTTAGCATCTGCTACTCTGACACCTTTGTGAAAGGCATGCAAACAAGAAGCTGCCCCACAGAAGTGTAACCCACACAGTGCTCTCAGTGAAATTGAATGCAAACAAAATGGCGGAGAGATGAGAGTTGCCCCCTCATTGGTGCCATCTATCACTGAGCCTCCCGTGGAGGCTGGAAATGATTCCTCTGATGATATATGCCGAACCCAGCCTTGTGCAAATGGATCTGAAGGGTGACTTGGGTCATGGATGACGATTAGAAGCACATTTATGCCTTCTTTGCAGATGGTACTTGTTGATTTACATACTTTCGGCTGGGCTGTGTACATGGCGGGTGTTTATACAGGCAGAGATAAGCAATTATTAATGTTGATGTTTGCTTTGAAGGAGGCTGGGAGGGGACTATGTGCACATGCTGGTTCTTTTGGCAGATTTGAGTTAAAAACAGCTACATAGTTTTGCTCAGACTGAGTAAGGGTGCTAAAAGATGAAAAAACATTGGAGAGATGGTGAACAAGTGGAATGCATACTGAAACCTTAAGAACTGCTGATTTTAAGAATGTTCTGTAGCAGTAATAATGATGACATATAATAGTGTTCTTTATCTAAATGGATAGTAAAGTAGTACTTACATTAAATATTTCAGAGAAGAACACGTTAGACCTGGTAGAAAACTGGCACAGGTTTGTGTACAGGGAAGACTGCACAAATTTGAATAATCCTTTTGAGGTTGTAATAGAGTCAGAAGATATGGAGCAGGAAGGAAGATGTTGGGAGAAAGTTTTATTTCTTGTAACTGTACACATTGCATTGGAGAGCAGTGAACCATGCAAAGTACAGTACTGGAGGGGATTTGAGATATGAGTAGAAGGTCCAATCATGGGCGCCTGTTATTGTGTGGAAGTAGAAGAGCAAAGATTAGGTGGATAGAGAATTCACCTCATCCTGAAAAGTTTCTGTTGAGCTAGTATAAGTTGAGACTACTTGGCTGGTTTTTGATGACTTAAGAAACGGTCACACCAAATTATAGTCACCTCGCTATTTTCTTCGCTGAGGTGGAGCAAAAATTAGGTGATTATGGGGCTGATTTGAGGGGCTTATGGAGAGAACTATGGTTCACTGCTAACTAATGTTAGCTAGTTAGCTTTTTTTTCTTTTTTAGAGCTGTGAGCAACAAGCGACATATTCTTGCTGAAAAAAACAGCTTAGACCCGGATGTATGCTCTGGTCTGGTGTTGGTCTGATATTGATTTAGCTGAACACCCAGCATGATCTTGCTGGTTGACCAGTATACCAGCATCAAAAACACAATTTACTGTTGCTGCCCCAACATAACCTTCTATCTCCAAAATGGTAGCTTTACAGGAGAAGGGAAAAAATACATTCTTAACTTTAATGTAAAGACATTTTATTCCAAGTTATTTTGGACAGTTTCTACTGGTCGCTTCATCATGAAATCTTCACAGAATTTAAAGAGCAGCTGATATTTTCAAATCATATATAAAAACTATGCTGATTTATGCTGTTTTTTCCTGGGATGTCAGAATGAAGATACCACACCTTCCCTCTCATTTTTTATTGGTTCATGCTTCAGAGGTTTACAAATTCACTGAGTTAAAGGAAACCTATTTTGCTCTTTTTCCTCAGTTTAATATACTTCCCTGCGCTTTTCGAAAGATGATGAGTTTCTATAATGTGTTTGTAACCTAAAATTTTCTCATCTGTGAAGAAATGCTTTTTTGGATGTTGATGATGAGAAGACTCTCAATGGCTGACTTTATCATTGTGCTGCTGTGTATAGTTCAAAAATGTCTTCATTGGACCACAGCACTGTCAGACTGTATAGCATCTTGAAGCAGAGTGCAAATGAACAAGTTCTAGTTAATTTTACTCTAATGTCAGCTGAGATAACAGACGATTAGCATTTGTCTGTTTACCTACAGGACTGACTGTCGTTCTCTGTGTAAATCTCAAGCCAAATTTGATCTACTGTGGCTTTCTGTGGTCTCGATGTGGCTTTCATTGAATGTAGTAATGGCAGTGCTGAGTAGGGTGCTGAGAAATGAAACAGTGCTCTGAGTCGCAGAGTGTCGGCAGCGGTGCACACCACAAAATTTTGAATTTTGAATTTACTATGAATGAGATACAGTGAGTATGAGTTCCTTTGTGGTGATTTGGTGAAACATAAAGAAGGACAACAATCAGTGTAGCACTCCACCAGTCAGGCCTTTATGGTAGTGTGGCCAGATGGAAGCATGTCCTCACTAAAAAGCACATGACAGCCTGCTGGGTGCTTGCCAAAAGGCAACTGAACAACTCTCAGGCCATGAGAAGTAAAATCCTCTGGTCTGAGGAAATGAAGACTGAACTATTTGGCCGCAATTCCCAACAGAGTGTGTGGAGGAAACCAGGCACTGAGCATCGCATCAATACCATCCCTACAGCCAAACATGGTGGTGGCATCATCATGCTGTGGGAATGTTTTTCTGTGGTGGGGACTGGGAGACTAGTCAGGGTAGATATAAAGATGGATACAGAAAAATATAGAGCAATCCTGAGTGAAAACCTTTTTCCAGAGAGCTCAGGATCCCAGGCTGGGGCGATGGTGTACATTTCAAGAAGATAACAACCCTAAGCATACCACCAAGAAAACACAGGAGTGGCTTTAGGAAAACGCTGTGGAAGTCCTGGACTGGCCCAGCCAGAGACAACCTGAACCTAATAGAGCACCTCTGGGGAGATCTGAAAATGATGCTCCACATCCAACTTGGCTGAGCTTGAATGATTCTGCCAACAAGAATGGGAAAACCTTATGAAAGAAAGGCATACCAAGCTTGTAGGATAATCTCCAAGAAGACTTGAGGCTGTCATTGCTGCCAGAGGTGCATTAACCATTAGTGCTAAGTGAAGGGTGTGAAGACTTACTTAAAAGAGACATTTCAGTCTTTTATTTTTAATTAATGTACAAAACACTCCATTACGCTGTTTTTGCTTTGTCATTGTGGAGTATTGTGTGTAGATTAACCCCTTGACATTCCAGGCTTTTTACATACTAAGGCTTATTATTAAATTGCTACAGGGACTTCAATGCAAACTAATGATGCTATATATATATAGATATAGAAATATATATATATATATATATATATATTTCTATATCTATATATATATTTCTATATCTATATCTATATCTATATATATATATATTTCTATATCTATATATCTATGTATGTAAAATGTATGGTGTGGTGCTTCATGAAAAAGACTTATTAGTATAGCTATGCTAGCAGTTAGCTCTGCTATGATCGAGTGCTCACTTTCCCACATGAATATTTCATGCTTCTAAGAAATTCAAGTAACATAATATTTACTTTGTATGTTAGCTGTCTGATGTGTTAGCTGTTTGGTGTGGTGTGACCTGCTGGTCTCTGTTAACCTTTACTTTGCTGTAGATCTGCTGTATAAAACATGTGGATGGAAGAAGTAACATCCACTGTGAATGTCTTTTTTTGTCTATGCCTTTCAGCTGAGGTGCTTCCCATTGTCTGCTGTTAAATTTGATCATCAATATAATGTAGAAAAAAAAGTCACGTGACTGAAATAGATTGGCCATGAGCATGCAAAATACATGAAATGCAGAAGAAGGATTGTGCAAATACAAGAGATAGTTGCACAGTAAGTGGATGGATGTTGGAAGTGCAGCTGATTACATATTCTGTTTGATTTGCTACAGTTTAGACAACTAGCTGTGGACAGTTGTGTGCATGCTTTTTAAAACCAGGTGTAAATTAGCAAGAGAGTCTCAAAGCTGTGTTTTGCACAGGCCTTGAGGACATACTGAAAGAATATTTGCCAACAGAATAATGTTATTTCTGCTCTCAGGGCTAGATGTACCGTATGTATGTGCGAAGGCGAATTGTGCAAAACGTGCCTTGATGCGGCTGCAATAAGTCCTTGCGGTGTGCGTTATTGTTTCCCAAATTCTATTTTTTGAGAGTGAGTAGAAAAAATGCCTAGGTAGAGCCTAGGTAGATTATTTTAGTGAGAAAGGACTTGATTTATAAACACTGCAGTCTATTCGTCAGTGAACTTGACATCTCTTTTTCTCTTTGGTCCTCAGTTTGTTGATGACTTCATATTTTACTTTGCCTTTAAAACCCTGCACCTCACAAGCATATAACAATTAGTTGATGGTCCTATGTACTGTTTGCATAATTAGCTACAACCTCACATATCATCACTGTCCAGGAGAAGGCAAAAACACTCTTTACTTTCAACAAAAGTAAAGAGATTTTGTTCCAAGCAATTTTGGAGCATATTCTATTCATTTTTCATGAAATTTTCAAAAAATGGAGATAAATGTTTTTCTTTGGCCAGTGACCAAATGTACATCTGACCCAGAGCGCAGTACTGAAAATGTGGATAGGGGGTCCAATCATGAAGCTTTATAGATGGGGAGGGGGATCCTGAACTCAATTCAGTCCTCGACGAGGAGCCAGTGGAGATTGCACAGAAAAGCGCTGATGTGATCACCAGTTCTGGTGTGGGAGAGGATAGAAGCAGCACAGTTGGTGTTTACTGATGAGCTTGGTAGGGTTGCCAGATAGTAGAAAATTGCAGCAACTCAGTGTAAGGATAAATAGTTCATAGCAGAATAGTTGCAAACTCTTGCAGTATTGCAGAAATGGGACAAGGTAGTTTTGCCAAGCTGAGTTTGTGTGGGATTCAAATAAAAATGTACGGCCTGAGACAGTCAAGCTTTTGCTTTTAAAGACAAGGGGATAGAAGAGATGTCAGTAGGAATAATGAGGTTATGAGGTTTGAGCAGGGTAGATTTAAATCCAATAAGAGGAAGAAGTAAGTAATATTACTTAGTGGCCAGTTCATTACAAACCAATGTACCAGAGAGAAACTTGCTATGTCAGAATACCCTGCTTCTTAATGCCATGAAGGGATATTGTATCAATTTGCAGCAGGATTTAGGATAGTTTCAGACTTCTTCACAGTTTTACAGTCTATCCAGTTGCTCTTCTGTTGTTAGACTTGCATAGTTTTGAAGAGTCTATTACTAAAGTGGAACTTGCTCTAGGCTTTCAGTGGGCCCAGAGGTAGTTTTGTGTCCAAAAGCAGACTGTCCTGTTAGAAACCTATGCACGCTTTACTGAACAGGGATCAAGCCTAGTCCTGGACTACACATCAAGTCCTAATATGTCAGATTAACCACTAACATAAATAGTGGCTAAAAGTGGGACAAACCAATTTCCAACCAATTTTATGAGACAAAAATGTCACTTTAGGCCTTCTGGACGTTCTAGATACGTCACTGAACGCAGATTCGAGTGGTAGCCTGACCAGTGTGTCTCATGAAAAAAATGCTGGCACTCTTTACTGAATGAGTCACTGTAAAACTGCTACAAGATTAAATATAGGTTTATATGCTGCAAACCACGTATTGGATGATAGCTACAAATAATATTTGGCTGCCATGAAAATGGTTAAACAAACAGTTTGACATATGCAAAATCACTACTTGCATTAGTATTATTTGTATTTATTCCTATATATATCACATTATTGTATATATATATATATATATATATATATATATATATATATATATGCACATATTTTTGTGCATACATATATGCACAAATATCTCATATTTAACTTATTTTCACTCAACTCAGTAAAACATGTAAAACGTGTTCAAACTTTTGCATACCACTGTTGCTTAAAAACGCAACAGAACAGGTCATAAAATGAATGTTCTTGTGTGGGACTACATCCTGTTCCCTGGTGCACCAGTTTTTCATACATTAATATAAGATCTTGTAAAAAGGCTCTACAGAATGCTGCTGCTGGCAGTGAGGCTGCTGTTTGCAGCTTGGTCTTTGACATTCAGCTAATTGCGGTTTATATTGCTGTTCTGTGTGAAAGTGTTTATAATTAAACTCTCAGTCTCCTTGCTTGCTGTTCAAATCCTTATAGGAATATCTTCATTTTGGACAAATTTTAAACCTTTCCACTCTAGCGTACTGTTTTTTGGTCAATATATATAGTTGTTTTTTGGTTAAACTCACACAAAAGTTTATGGAGTAAAAATAGTCTAGGAAGAAGTCTAAGAAAACTTATATTGTTGACAATATTTCAATATTTCTCTTTTAAAGATGGAAGGCCTGGTCCGAGTCCGATTGCATGTTCAACTGTTTCAGCATTGTGAGATTTAATCTCATGCATTGCTCTTGGTGATTCTGCAACTTTCAGCATTGGCTATGTAAATCAGCACTATTTGTACCATTGACCCTGGCCACAGGGAGAAGCACTTGTCTGTGAAATAGGTTGACACAGCCCATTGATCACAATTATAGCAGGTGATTTGCTTCAGGCCCTGGTCAAAACACTGCTCTGAAATGAGGGCTCGAGAGTGGAATCCATATTGTATCCTGAGGTAATTAACATGGTCCAAACCCCTGTGGACTTTGTATGTGATAATGAGGGAGAGTTGCAGCCAAGCCTAAAGTAGTAGTAGCCTGTTCTGAAGCCTAGGAGACAGCCACATTGTTCAGGAGACTAGCCAGTCATAAAGTCATGAAGTGTTCTGCAGCAGATGAGCACAGTGTGTTGCTCTTTATAGAGATCTCGAACTCTGGCTTATCTGTGAGCCAGCAATGTTTTCTCTTGAGACTTCAGTAGCGCTGCATAAAGGGAACACGCATGGAGAGTTGTGATATAACTTCTGGTTATCACTTCACTGGACTGTGCAGCTTTGTTAATAAGTAATATTGATTTATTTAATTATTAAGACAAACTTTTGATAGCAGTGGCCTCTGGGAGGGCTGGAAATGATTAGTATTAAGAAGGGCATGACCAGAGCTGGCCTGATTTTTGTTCAAAATTTATACTTCAATTCCCTTCTCAGCTCTTTTCTCTGCTTTTATGCCTGAGATTATGTTCAATTATTTATTTTCCATATACAGAGAATATCATCAGGAAATATGTCCAAATGTTTGCAGACACTTGCTCATCAAAGTTTTAATAAGGAGTTTGTTCCCCCATGGCAGAAGTACTCTTCTGGGAAGGCTTTGCAACAGATGTTGGAACATTGCTGTGTGGACTTGGTTGAATTCTACCACAAAGGCATGAATGAGGACAGATACTGATGTTGAATCATTAGTTTGGATCACAAACACTAACTCATCCTGATGGTATTCAGTTGTTTATCATTCCATAGAATGCTGCTCCACTGCTTCACAGCCCAATGCTGGGGAACTTTACTATGATGCTTGGCTAGGCCTGCACAAGAAAACATATTTTTATTATTATCACAAGGTGAGTTTCCATGATGAGCACATTCATAAGGGCTGCAATTACAATACTTATCAAATCACCTCACTCACAAAGCTAGACTGAGGTGATTAGTAACTGGAACATAGTGTTAGAAGCCCAACAAGTTTCCCTGGGCTGAGATTGAACCACACCCACTTAAAGAGCAAGTAATTTCAATGAGTATCTAGGGAAAAAAAAAAATCTAATTTACCACTAATTTTCCACTCAGTCGATTAGCCAAGGCATGTTTGGTGTCAAATTTTTGCTTCTTTAGTTTAGAACTGGAGCTATGAGGCTAATGTTGCTAACAAACACTGGAAGTAAATAGTCACCCAAACCGTTTCCACAAGTACATGCACAAAACATCTCTCAACATGTTCAAACCACATCCAGATCTCAATTCAGGTCGCACAGATAAGTCACTGTGGTTTAGAACACAGTTAAACTTACTATGAACTATAAAAGTGAAAAGCCTCTCAATGCAGCGAAAATAAGCTTCTCTGTGTAGCTAAAAGTACTTTCTAATCTAACAGAACACAGCTAGTGAGCTGGCCCCACCTTCACAATAAGAGTCCCTATAGAACAACCCAGTGAACAAAAGCTGCAGAACTTAGGGTAAGTAGAAAATTATGCAAATTAGATCTTTCACCAATCTGTTCCTTTACTTAGTCACCTAAACAGCCAAATGCAAAGCATTTACATGCACTACTCAAACACTACTCCATCCTGACCTACTAGCCGGTAAAAATATCTCAAAGGTGACTGTTGTGTGTAAAAAGTGAGAAACAGTAATGAGTACTGTTACAACAAACTTGCATCACTATAATGAGCTTTTTAAGGAATTACATATATATTATTTATTTTTTGTATTGCTATTTGCTTAAATGAGAGGTCGTTAGATTTCTGCTTACTTGCGGCAAATCCAATCAGAGGCACACTTTTCAAATAATAAGTTATCGCTACTAATATCATCACTGTGTTATCCAAAGACTCTATAGAACAGCTATTTTCATGTCTATATCATGTAGCCCTGTGCTTGGCTTTGGGCATGGTGACCTTAGGCACACATGTGACCTTTTTACAGAGTGTTCCATTCTATTGGCAGTGCTTTTCTATGAAGATTATACAAATTGTATGACCTCATTTAAACACCTATACCTGTAAAGGGTATAATTATGTGTGTCTGGTTACTTTTGGATATATAGTGTCTATATAGTGTAATGCATTTGACCATAAACATGCAGGATTGTCTCTACAGCAGAGCTATCTATTGGCATTTACTGTGCACTTTACTGAATGACAACAGTGGCAGACTTTTGCAGTCCGTGGACTCGCTAATATTTCATTCTTCCTGAGCAAACAGAACAGCGACTGTTTGGCTTTTTCCCTGTCACCAACACCAATGCTGAAAGTCTAAAATGGATCAGCCGAGCACTAAAGCGCATCCATAATTTATATGTAAGTGAGAAATTTAAGAGCTCCCGCAGGTTTGGCTGTATTCATTATTGATGTGAGAATCCTGCACGAACCGCCTTTTCGTCTTCACAACTCATTTACTGTTTCACTTTCAGATGCGGCACCTTTTATCCTCCTCATATCAACTCTCAGCGCACGTTAGAGCCTGGCTTTCAGGCCTGAACTGGACATACACAAATATTCGCATGATATTGGATGGACAAGAGCAAAGTGTCATGGGTTTAATCGCTTTTGTGTAGAAGCAGCAGCGCTGTTGTTAGCCTTGTGTTAGTGTCACAGAGGTCTGCCCACAGTTAATAATAATAGCACTAATGCACTAAATGGACTGGCCTTTATCAGGGTGGCGAGCAGTTTGGGGTGTCGGGGGGGAGGGGGGGTTGGTGCAGCAGACGCATGAATTTTTAATCACAACATGATGGTTATAGCAAATACTGATGGAGGTGTTTTCAATTTTCTGCCCAGTTTGTCTTGTCACGGAGGAGCAATTCCGTATTCATGCAGTGGAGCAGCTTGTGTGGGGGCTGAGTCCCAGACAGCCAGGGGCTGCAGGAGGAGATAGGCGGAACCTTTCTGCTACATGGAAAACAAAAGAGCCAGGATGAACGGAAGAGAGAAAGGAGGAAAAAAGCTTAAACACTGATCATCTCCCTTCCTGACAGAACTATTTCCTGCGAGCAAAGTGAAATGGATGCTAGCTCTGAGCTGGCTGAAGCTGTAAAAGAAATTGTTCCAACTTGTAGGCCTGCTGTAATATCTTTCCATGTGCAATATTAATAGAACTCAATATCTTAATATTTTCCAAATATATATTCCAAGTATATTGATGATACACTATATGGGAAAAAGCACGTGGACACCCCTCCTAATTATTAAGTTGTTTATTGAGTGGCTGTTATCGTCAAATGTCTACAACCAACAGCAGCTCAGCCATGAAGCAGTGGACAACACAAACTGAAGCACCTTGTAGGTAAAAGTCATCTATCCTCTGTTACATCACTAACCACAGAGTTCCAAACTGCCTTTGCAACTTCAGCACAAGAACTGTCCATCAGATCCTTCATAAAATGGGTTTCCATGGCTGAGCAGCTGCACACAAGCCTAGGATTACTATACAAAATGTCAAACGTGAACTGGAATGATGTAAAGCTTGCTGCCACAGGGCTCTGTAGAAGTAGAAATGTGTTCTTGGGAGTGATGAATCATGCTTCACTATCTGGCAGCCTGATGGATGAATCTGGGTTTGGCATATGCCATGAGAACACTACCTACTGGAATGCAAGTTTGGTGGAGGAGGGATAATGGGCTAAGCCCAAAGCCATTCTTCCTAAGTCTTGGCTAAGACTCTTTTCTGAATGAATGCCCCTAAATCCTGACATAGCATGTTTTGATGTGTGGCAACAGGTATAACACTATTTTATAGAATTGAATGTTAGCAGGAATATAATCCTTGTATTCTACCAGTACTAAAACTAAAATTCAGTATTATTGTGTGACACCATTACTAGGTGATATACTGCCCAGCATCTGTCCACAGAACCATTTTAGTAGAAAGAGAGTGAGCTTGAACTGTGTAAGGAAATATTTTTCTATTAAGGGGCACTCAAAAATGGAAAAAAAGCAAATTAGTCAATGTGGGATTTCTTTTCAAGTATTTTCTTTTCCCTCACATTGAAATTTCTACAGCAGGCTAACAATAAATTAGCTTCGAATTAAATGTGGGTCCTAATTATTAAAAGCTATAACAAATAAATTATACTGCATTAGTATGTTTGTCCACTGTATAATGAGCAATATAATAAATCACACATGAATCAAACTGGGAACCACCCATTGTGCTATATTTTACCTATCCACTCTCAAATGTATTCTCAAATGTGAGCCAAATACTATTGAAATAATTTTTATTTAATAATATTTATTTAATATTTTATAATATTTATTTTTAGAGTAAGCTGAATATCTACTATCAGCTGTTTCTAGTACTTGAAGTCAATGGAAGTGACTTTATTATTAGTTTATTTGTTATTATTGTGTCTGTTTCTAAATGTATTCGTTTCTGATCACTTTCACTCTGAGTTGACAAGGTTGAATTGAAATGGACCCAGTCTTTCTTATTAGAACAGAATATCCTATTACCCAACTGCAGCCCCTCCCCCTCTCTCAGAAACATAAAGAAATGCAAATGCTGAGATTATGTGCTAAAGATGTGCTGAAGCCTGTCTGTGTCAAAAAACGAATAAAATATGCAAGTAACTAGGGTTAGGATGTAGCAGAATACAAGTATTGGGAATATGCATTCAGAAATTAAGTATCTGTATTCAGTTCAAGTTACATTTTGAAAAGATAGTATTCAGAATATCGTCACTTTTATATGTTTAGGAGAATACTTACCTACTAAATAAAAAAAGAATACATAATTAAAAGTACACCATCAATGCTTGTTTAACTATGAACAATTAACTATAGCATGTAGCAAACATACTTATTAGTTTAATTCTAAAGAGGACCTCAACTGACAGCTTCTTTACAAACACTGTCATTTTCTACTACAGCCTAAGTAGACTGATAAATCAGTGTGATGAAGCAGTTATTAATCTCAGTGTTACTGAGCTCTGCTAAAGCCTGAGTAGACTGATAAATCAATGTGATGATCATTTATTAATCTCAGTGGTACTGAGCTCTGCTAAAGTCTGAGTAGACTGATAAAAATAATGTGATGATCAGTTATTAATCTCAGTGTTACTGAGCTCTGCTAAAGCCTGAGTAGACTGATAAAAATAATGTGATCATTTATTAATCTCAGTGTTACTGAGCTCTGCTAAAGCCTGAGTAGACTGATAAAACTAATGTGATCAGTTATTAATCTCAGTGTTACTGAGCTCTGCTAAAGCCTGAGTAGACTGATAAAACTAATGTGATGATCAGTTATTAATCTCAGTGTTACTGAGCTCTGCTAAAGCCTGAGTAGACTGATAAAAATAATATGATGATCAGTTATTAATCTCAGTGTTACTAAACTCTGCTAAAGCTTGAGTAGACTGATAAAACTAATGTGATGATCAGTTATTAATCTCAGTGTTACTGAGCTCTGCTAAAGCCTGAGTAGACTGATAAAAATAATGTGATCATTTATTAATCTCAGTGTTACTGAGCTCTGCTAAAGCCTGAGTAGACTGATAAATCAATGTGATGATCAGTTATTAATCTCAGTGTTACTGAGCTCTGCTAAAGCCTGAGTAGACTGATAAATCAATGTGGTGATCAGTTATTAATCTCAGTGTTACTGAGCTCTGCTAAAGCCTGAGTAGACTGATAAAAATAATACGATGATCAGTTATTAATCTCAGTGTTACTGAGCCCCCCCGTGCCTTACTGAGATGTATTTTAAATGAATCCGAAATGCATTGTGAATATGTTACACATACATTATATAAATCCACTGGTTAAATCTGCCAGTGGCTTAGGGAATATATATATGGCAGTAACTGAAGTAGATATACCAGTGGCCAAGTGAAGAATTGAGTAAAATAACTGAAGTAAACCTGCAGGTGGCTGCACCATTTGTAAACTGTACATGGGCTATACATGAGTGACTTGAAAATTTATACCTAGTTAAAGGAATAGGCACTCAAACCACACACCAGCTAGGAAAAAGTCTATTAATGTAGGGGGTTATGCTTGTTGTTTGTGAGTTTTGGGGAACCAGGCAAACCAAGGCCAGTTTTATCATAATAAAGTTGTTTGACATCCCTCTGGAGTTGGTTAAGATGCACTTCCTTTTCATTTGATTCAATGAAGCATGAAAAGCCTGTAACAAACCCTGAAAATACGATCCCATAATGCTGCACAGCGTGATGTCCATTCCCAAGCCCTATTGAATCCACTGTTTTGGAATGTATTGCTAGTTAATGCTAGCGAACATGCTATGCCTGTCATAGCTGCCTAAAATCAACAACATTCTCTTCTGATTAGAACGGCTAACAGTAGAAACCAAAGCTTAGAACAGAAGTTAGGACACTGTTGGGGTTCCTAAAATTAGGACAGTATTTAGGAAATTTAAGCAAGTTTGGATGCTTCTGTAACACTCATTTCTTATCTGGAGTTAGGATAAGATTATGAAGATTGAAACTGTCCTCTTTCTTTGACAGCTACTATCCTAAATTCAGCCCTAACTGAAGTTGTCATGGTGCCTAAACAGATAAGATTTCAGAGTTAGGATGTTTCTGTAAAACAGCCCCTGATTGTAAACAGCAAATTCAAATAAAACATTAGAAATAAATAACAGCAGTGACAAGAACATGCTGTGTATTATTAGGTGTAAATTGAGGATCTCTTCATTTTTCTGAATGCTTTGAAGAATCGTAGTGCTCTGGATGACTCACTACACTTGCTCAAAGACCTGAGGAGAAGTATGAGACCAAAGCATATGAAGTATGTGATCTTAATGGAGAATCAAAACAGAGACATAATAACGAGATACGGAATTTTCACATTGTTTTTCAAACTGATACTTTGCTGCACCTCAGTGATGGTAAGTCCTGCTCATTGTTGTAATATGTGTATTATGTCTGTAAGTTAAATTATTTTTGAATTATGAAGTCAAGTAAAGTCACCAACAGCACTTTTATAGGCAACAAAGTGTTGGCCAAAGTGCTGCACAATAAAATCAACTAAAAATAACCAACAATGACCTGAGAAAATAATTAGGTTTTTAAACCTGATTTAAAACAGCTATTGTAATGATTCCTTTATGAAAAGCAGAAAAGTCTTAGGGCAGCTACGGAAACGGCCCGGTCACTTTTGAACCACATCTGAGAGGGTGGAATGGCTAAAAGCTGCTGGTTGGAAGATTGTAGGGTTCATGAGCTGAAATGGAAGCAGAGAAGGTCAGATATTTAGCTCAGAGCCAAATGAAAGCTTCAGGTTGTAAGTGTTAAAAACGCTACCAATCGTTAGTTTGTTGTTGTTCATTGAAATAAGGTTGCAATTGAACATGAATTTGCTGCATTATGTGACAAAAAACTGCACCTGATTCATTTCAAAAGATAAATTGTAACCATCACATTTTTCATATTTTAACAAACACTGAGCTGTGTGCTAAAATTTCTCTTAAAGTTGTATTTTTTTTCCCGATTGTCTATAAAACATGTCCAACCTGGCAACAGTTGCTACGTATTTGTGGATCGAGCAATTGATTTGTGACCCTGACTGCTGAAGTCATGCCAAATCACAAGGACCCTGCCTACCTTGGTGATCACTCTGCTACACTTCAATGAATTCACATGTACAACTAGTTGTGAGTGAGTTTGGAGTGTGGGTGGAGGGTCTCATCTAGATTACAGCTTCATCGTTTGGCTCTCCTTGCATATTTGTGTGCTAGTGTGCTGCAGTCTGCATATGTTCAACCTGATCATCAGTCCAGAGCAGCTCTTCAGCATCAGTTTAATAAGGCCTTAAGGGCTCTTCTGGTGCTTCCTCCAAAGGACATAATGCCCTTCTCTGTGTCTCCTTGCTGCATTATAACCATACTAATCATAACATCATCTCCTCTGAGGATGGCACAGTGAATTGTTTTACTTAATGGCTGATGCAGAATGAAGATGATACACAAGTGGAGTACTTTTGTAGACCCACTTTGGTAATGTAAGCTATTTTATACTAGTCATAGTACAACAACTGTGAATAAGGTCTTAATAAGTCTGCCAGCCAGACTAAAGAAGATGAAAACATACAGCTTAGTTCAGGTATCCCCAGTCTCAGTGCTGGTGACCCCAAACTATACACATTTTTGTGCTTTGTCATATCTAGCGCACCTGATTCACCTCGTTAACTAATTAACAAGGCCTTGTGGGCTGGGTCAGGTGTGTACAGTAGGGCAGGAGAGTAGGGTATTGACACAAAACACATTCACAAAAGACACCAATGGGCAGCTGGACTCAACAACTGCTCAAAGACAATGAAATCACACTGCATACTACATCCTTTTAAATTAAGTTACTTCCTCCATCAAACCTTCAAGATCTTCTAGAGCAAATTTAATTTTTCTATATGCTTAACAACTGGCTAAAACAGTTGTGAACAGTAATTGCCTCAGCATTTATCTGACTCTAAGCACTACCTCGTCCATAAAATGAAGGAAAAACTGACAAAACCTCTCAGAAACAAACCTCCAGTGAGATTGGTGGCGGCAGTAAATTTGCCAGAATTATCAGGCTAAAATATTGTGAAAAGATGTTACTGACAAACATGTAATTCAGACCCATGATTCTGTTCATATGGAGGGTGATGTTTTTATTTCATTGGCAAAGCTGAAAAAGTTCTGGATTAAACTGAGTGGAAGACAATGCTGTCAGCTCAGTGGCAAATCTAGTAAGCTAACAACAGGCCTAGGCCTACTCTAAGCTAAACTTTATCTAGGCATTGTATTTGCTAACATTCATTTTAATTTTTTAGTGATAAATAACAAAACAGAACAATGTTAAGATCAGTTAGCTTACTGACTTAGCTCACACCTCAGCTGCCAACAATTAAATAAAATATTGAGTCAGAATAAACAATTACATTTTAGAGATAAATGTTTCTTAACTCATACGCAAAAGGGGTGTTTGATTGATGTTTTAATTTTTCTTTGTTTTGCTTTAAATTTACCTGCATTCTTATTTTGTCAGTTCTCAAACAGTGTGGCTGCACTAAATATATTTAAATATATATTGAATAATGAAATGTTTAGCATTACTCCTTTGTGTGCTCCTAAATTTTGAATTGTGAAAGCCTGAAATAGTCATTTAAAATCTGATGCATTGGGTCAGACTTTGCAGGAGTGTTTCAGGTAACATTAAATGTCCTTATGTATTTACGTCACTTACACACATTAAAAAGGAAGGTCTGGCTTGATGTTTAGGTCTCAAAGGCAAAAATCAACATTGTACTGATGAAGATATGACAATAATAGATCCTTTACTTACATCCTCAGAAGACATGTCCTTCACCAAGTTTCCACTGAGTTCTCTTTGAATACTCTTTCAGCACGTTAAATTGCTAAAGAATCATCAGATCCATCCACTTGGGAAAGGGGTCCAAAGCACTACAGATGTTATAAAATGTTTTTTTATGAAATGTACTTGCATGCAATTACACGTTTCTACCATAGAGGTCTCCAATAGTGTAGCTTTAAATGGGAGGACACTAATTGGTTGCAAAACTAATATTTTGCGCACTCCTTAGTGAATATGGCACGTAATTTGTTGACCTAAGGGAGTACCGTGTCCAAAAAAATGGTGACGTGTCCTACATTGAATAAACGTGTCATGATCAGGCTAACAGGCTGAATGTAAGTGCTAGGATAGTTTATTCCAGGCAATGGCACAGTCAGGCAGACCTGACAATGGCAAACAGCTTTAAGTTGTGATGAGGAAGCACCATACAGGAACATTACTGTGAATAAATCAGGCTGTTCTGATAAAAGGCAAGACTTCACAAGATGCTGGGAGCTGAGATGTTGCTGTCGGGGAAAACATGGCTGGAGGTACGACAATAAGTTTGTGGAAGCCAATTAATACAATTTCACTTTAATAATTAAGTTAGTTTAGTGTTAGCAATGCAAATATTTTTGGCTGAATTGTGAATTGTCTATAGACGTAATTGTGAGTTTGCTTTTGTAAAGGCTTGACTATTTGTTGATGTTATGTATAGGAATAGGACTCCACATTAGAATTCTTAAATTAGACGAGCTGCCTTGTGTGGCGACCAGCATGTAATTGAGGTCAGCAGAGCAGTGACTCCTTAGACAACTCTGCTAATTGAATGAATCTAAATGGTCTTTACTTACACAACCTGCAGAGCTTATGCAGAGATTAGTGCCATAGAGGCAAATAGAGGTTTTCCAACAAATTGAAACAAATCCCTGTCTAACTTAAAGGACTACTTGAGCCAAAACAAATGACAGCAAACAAAAGCCAGTACAGAACAGGTAGCATGATTTCAAGTGCATAATGTTGGTTAGTTCAGTATGGGCAAAGTTATTCATTCTTTGACCCTTAAAAGTCAGGTTGTTACTTCTGTTTTGCTATACTGTTGATATGTAATTATGTAATGAAATGTTTAAATTAGTAGAGTTAAGCAATGTATTATGTTTTCATTTGATTTACAAACCTCAATTCTAAATTAGAGTATGCAAAATAAAAATATACACAACCCCACCATCTAAACCGCTCATCCTTCTGGGTCGCAGTGGGGTGCTGGAGCTTATGCCAGCTGACATTAGGATGGACAGGTCGCCAGTCCATCGCAGGGCAGACAGACACACACATTCACACACACAGGCAATTTAGCATGTCCAAACGTCCTGACTGCATGTCTTTGGACTGTGGGAGGAAACCAGAGTACCCGGAGGAAACCCACGCAGACACGGGGAGAACATGCAAACTTCACGCAGAAAGGACCCTGGTCGCCCGGCCGGGCATCAAACCCAGGCCTTTCTTGCTGTGAGGCAACAGCGCTACCCACTGCACTCCCATGCTGCCCAAAATAAAAATAGTCATTAGTAAATTCTATTTGAACCTGTATTAATAACAGACAGTACAATACCACAATATTTGATATTTTACCTTATGAACATTACTGTTTTGTTTAATATACTCTTAATAAATGTGTAAATTGATCAAGTTTTGAAAGTGGAATTTTTTACTATTCTTCTGTTATACAAATCTTCACCTGCTCAACCATACAGGGCCTCTGTTGTCATATTTTGTGCTTTGTAATGTGGCACATGTTTTCAGTGGGAGACAGGTTGGACAACAGGCAAGCCAGTCTAGCACCCACACTCTCTGATTACGCAGCCATGCAGCTGTAACGTGCAAAAAGTGGCTTGATGTTGTCATGTTGAAAAAAACACAGACAACCCTGAAAAACATGTCATCTAGAAAGCAGCATATGGTCACCAGTTGTCCCATACATTGTTGTTTAGGGTAGGAGGGTGGAAGCACACATTATATTGCAGTGCATGCTGGGGATTGAAGTGCAAGGCGCTGTGAAATGGGCTAATATTAATAGAAAATTAAAATAATTTCACGGGCCGGATAGGATTGTGTCAGCCCAGAGTTTAGCCAAATCTCTCTACAACTTGTGATCTTTTCTTCAATGAGAGAGTAGGACCAAACTATGTGTATACTTCTAGCTTGCATCTTGAGCAAAATTTAGAATGGCAAAATTGTTTATCAAATTCAAATCATTATAAAAATGTTTTCTTCTATGTACAAACACAAATGTGGCGTCCGTTTAAATTTAAAATTTGCACTTTGTATGGATTCTTAGCTTGTTTCAATGAGCTATTACTGAGAAATGATTAATATTGAATTACACCGTGCAATTGTTATCACCAGCAATTACTATGATTTCTAAGGTTTAATACCTGAGATCGGGGTGTCACTAAAAGGATCATGTTAAAAAGTATCAACCGATCTGTGGGCCAGAGAACACCTATGTTTTTATTTCATTGTTAAATAACATTTTTCTACAACCTGGACCGGTCATTGTTTATTCAAAATATGGCAAAACGTCAACAGCAAAATATAGGCACTTGTAGCAGACCTTGAAGTATTTCCAAAAACAAAAACAAACAAACAAAAGTCCTGTTTAATAAAGCCCTGAACACATGCAGCTTGATGTACACAACAATTAAATATGTTAAGATGTTTGTCGTAAGTATTTTATTGTAATTGTGTATAGAATTGTGGTGTAACTGCTGTCCCATAGATTGTTGTTTTGGGCAGTGGGGTAGAAGCGTACATTATGTTGCAGTGCATGCTGGGGATTGTAGTGCAGGGTGCTGTGAAATGGACTAATATTAATAGAAAATTAAAATAATTTTGTGGGCTGGATAGGAATGTGTTGCAGGCCTGATCTGGCCCTTTGTTTGACACATGGGCTATAGCTGAATCAGTTGCAATTACCGAAATGCAAAGATGTGCCAGATCATGATCCTTGTAAACCAGTCCATTCACATTGTGTCAGTTGCCCCTGCAAAAGCAGGTATGCACTAGCTTCTGACACCCTTGTGATTATGGCTGTCTTGTAGCGATGTGTTTTCTGGAATGATCCCCAGATGTGGAGGAGGGTGCTGTCCAAGGTGCTGAATGTTCTGCGCACTCCATAAGGGGTGATGAACGGACAGCAGGCTATTAAGCTCATTCTGTGTGCCTCTTGCTTCCTGCCCGCCATCACACCATCATCATTCGCAATTCAGTGTTGGGCCAAAGCCCAGGTTGCTAACATTAGCATCCGCCAAGCTGAATATCGCAAGCAACTCAAATTGATGATATCTTGGTACAGAATCCCATGGGAGAAATGTTCATATCCACTGCATGAGGGGGAAAAAATGTACCGAAAAGAGTCTGTCCGGTTTAACTAGTGATATGGGGAAAAAACTTCAGCTTGTTTTGATTAATGTCCTTCTGCTGCTGTTACATTTGTTTCCCTTGACACTGGAGACACATATGATTCATCAGTCAGACCACAAACAGGGTGAAACCTGGCTAATGGAGACACAAGGGAAAAACACTCATGCTCCCCCCTCTGGCCCCCTCCAGCCACTCAACACGCACTACTAGCTTTTGCAGGCCCTCAGATAATTGTTGGCAACCCAATGTAATATCACTCATGGGTTCCAGTGGACCAAGTGTGACTGCACAGCAAATATAAAGACACAGCAAACTAATGCAACTTTCTCCACCGGTATTTGCTGTGTATGCACCGAGTCTTCATTCTCACAGTAAGTAGAGACTTTTGAAGCTCACAAAAAGGACAGTGACATTGGCATTGTTAAAAAGCACATAGTTTTTATCACATTCTTAAAAAAGGTGCCAAAGAATACTCTTTGGAGCAATGCCATGGACGTAAAGGTGGATATAAGGCACAGAAAAACATTTCAATAGGTGATTTTTTGAAGAACTCTTTTTTTTTCAAAGCACACATGATGTAAAGGTACTATAGCAGTTAAAAGTTTTTACCTATTATTTTTTAAGTATGTACAATACTGAGCAAAGGTCAGAGACCATCCTTTGTTAATTTCAATTCTTGTCAAATTAGCAATTACATAGGAATTTCAGTGTCAGGAAAAAAGTAAGAAACATATATTTAACAGAAAATGAGAATGAAGCCTCCAACACTATCTAGTACATATATATAAGCAAATATATATGAAAAATATATGTAAATATAAGTAGGATCCAATCTATTAGTATTTAATTTGTCCATTCTTTGCTTTTGTTCACACTACGGCCACTTTAACTCTTCCGTCTTTCCAAACTTAAAACCAACGAGTTGTACCTGTGTCCTCCCAAAAGAAGCTGCTCCCTAAGGAGTCAATGACGTTATGTTCCCCTTCAAACATTCACACAAGTGTTTCTGTCCATCCTTCCACTGTGGGAAGACAACTCAGCGCTAAAACGATGTGCAGCTGTCTAAGGAAATGGACAAAAATGAAGAAAATTTGCCTTAGACTACAGAAACTGGACATCTGAAATGTGGTAAATATTGGTAAATTGAATTATTTGAGAAGCGAGAGGCAGAAAATGTAACCAACTTCTAAGACTGAACTTTGGAAGTGTGCAAAAATATGCCTGCAGATTTCTTTGAAAAGCAAGTCTTCCAAAAAGAATGTAAGCTGTAATAAGAGCAAATGGTGGCCACTATAAATACTGAAAAAATGATATTTTGTTGTTGAGGCTTCCATGTAACTTTTTGCTGTTTAATATATCATCACTCTCAAAACAAAATATATCTCATATCTCCAAAAAATTAACTGTACAGGAGAAGGAAAAAACATTCTCAACTTTTAATGCAAGTTGTAGTATCTATTAGGTGATATAGAGTAGTAGAAAAGCTTTGTTGTCGGCCAGCTTTCACACCTGATCAATGGAATGTAATGATTTAATTCATTAAGTCATGTTGGACTATTTCTATGAATCCATTTGGTATAAAATTTTGACGGTATGTAAGTAGCAGCTGTCATTCTGTGAAAAATGACAAAAATGGAGATATGAAGTTTTGTTCTAACCATGTTGATATGCCTTAATTTTTCTCCCCTGATGCTTAAAAATGAATAACTAGAACGTAATGGCAGTTTTGACTGGAAATGTAAAAAAACATATGGGTGGTCTCTGAGTTGTGCACAGTACCACACAGGCTATATATTGAAAAGGGTGTTGAGTTACAGTTTGTGGGGGGCCTTAAATGTCTACAGACAAATGGAACGGGGGTTCAGAGGGAGGGGGAAAAATAAAGACCGGAGCATCTGGAGAGCAGTAACGCAGACAGTATTGAGTCAGGGGTCCTCCAGTGGGCCCGCTGCGGCTCGGCACACACTCCACGGACTCTGATTAAAGAATGATTTATGGGTCTGGTGGAGAGCCTTTTCAGCAATCTGTCTCCTGAATGAGATTTTTTTTCTCTTCTTCTTCTCCCTTCGAGGGCTTTGGTAAATCAAGCCTTCCTGGCAAGGATCCTGGCCGGACAATGTCAATGTATTACTGAAGGCAAGTTATTAAACGCTATAATCACGGCGGCGCGGGGGGCCGCCCGGACTGCGCTGACATGTATTTATCTTGCCTGTGTCGGCGGAATAAAATCGCCTCCGCCAGGCTCTGGGTGATCGCTCCCCAATCTGACCGCGAGCTGTGCACAGCATGTGTTGGCGGTGTAATCTGTGAAGGGCCTGTGCTGGATACAGGGGAGGAGAGCAGATGTGTAAATATGTAAAAGGAGCTTTTGCAGAACTGAGTGTTTGTGCTTCAGGAGACAAACCAGCACTTATTTCTTTTCCTGTTGCAGTAATCTTTTATCCAGTCTGCTTGGTGTAAGACATGACCAGACGAGTAATTGGCGTATACCTGTAGGCTGGCCTGTGATGAAGCACTGTCAGAAAGCTAACAATGTGGAAACAAACAAAGAGACTAACTGGGCTGTTTTCCTATATTTTTCTTACATTACACTGTTTTAACTTGTAGAGTTTGTGTGGTTTTATGTAGCAAAAAAGGTATAATTTGTATTTTCCAACCTCTCTGTATTTATTAGAAACCAACAGACTGTTTTTGTAACAGCTCCTTTCAGACTGATACATGTAAAATGATCTAAATTCTGATACTCTATTTTGCTCAAAAAGAAGTCCAGGCTGGAAGAGAGGTCTGTTACCCGACCTGAGCCAACAATACGTGACAAAATACTGTGTTTTTCAGGTGAGCACCAGAAACCAGCAGATGAGCACCAGATACTATCAGGTGAGCACCAGATGGTATCAGGTCATAAGGGGAAAAAAAATAAAATAACAACCTGTTTAATTTTAAGATATAAAGAAAGTCTAGAAAATGACAATGTAAATTGAATTATGACTAATATTGATACACAAAACCACAAACGTCATAAGTGGACTTAAAATACAATACAAAGAAGCATTATTTAACACTGGAATAAATATAGATGAGCATCAATATGTAAAATGCCAACTTTGTTTTGGCCAGTTTTTGCTAACACACTCACACACATACATTCACAATGTATTAGTTAATTGTTTAATTGTATTTATTCTAATTTATTCTTATTCTTTTTTCTCTTTTTGACTGATGCTTACTGTTCAACTAAATAGCTTTACATATTTCTGTGTTTTACTTCCTTACAGAAAAGAGAGAAACTATTTTTTCATATTCGTGTTTACAAGTGAATATATTTGATTAATGTTTTTTTCACATGTGAACACATTTGATTACACTTTTTCACATGCGATCATGGGTGCCTTATTTTGAGTCAAAGTAGGGTAGCATTTTTTTGAGGGTAATGATCTGAAGCTAAAATGTGTCTATCAAACTATCACACATTAGTGAGCTATAATCTTTTGTGCATGAGTATGTTTAATGACAGAGGGGTATATTAAGATCTGATCATTTATTGTTTATAATACTGTGAAAGTTGCAAGACATTATTTTGACATATTCAGTCAATATCTTGAGAAAATAAGCTATTTTCTTGACACACATACACATTAAGCCACTTATCTCTCTGGGTCACGGTAGAAGGAAGGAAACACCCTGGACAGGCCGCCAGTCCCACACAGACATATACATTGACACTTAGAGGTCTCCAATTGGCCTGACTGCATGTCTTTGGACGGTGGGAGGAAACCGGAGCACCCGGAGGAAGCCCACACAGACACATAATCACTTACAATCTCAAGAAATTAAACCATTATTTTGACACATTCAGTTAAAATCTCAAGAAAATAAGACATTTTGACATAATTAGCCAAAATTCAAGAAATTAAACCATTATTTTGACTTATTCAGTTATTATCTGGACAATATCAATACAGTTTTCAACATAAATAGACAATATCTTCAGATATTATATCTTCATTATTATTTCGATGTAAACAGTAAAAATCATAAGAACCTAAATGGTTATTTTGACTTATTCGGTCAATATCTTAAGAAAATAAGCAATTATTACATAATCAGTCAAAACCACAAGAAAATAAGCCATTATTTCAACAATATCAGTCAATATTTCAAGAAAATAAGCCATTATTTCAACAATATCAGTCAATATTTCAAGAAAATAAGCCATTATTTCAACAATATCAGGCAATAACTTGAAAAAACAAGACTTTATTTCAATGTAATCAAAATGAGAAGTCATTGCTCGAGATAAAAAGTTAAACTGCTGTCAGAAAGACACTGCCGTAAGAAACAGAGGGCAGGAATGAGCTTCACTATCAAGAAACCTTTATTTATTATGCCGTGCCTTGTTCCTGCTTAAATATCTCAGCAAAATGTGAGGCATTTTCACTGATCTTCTGGCGTGACAGTTCTGGTTTATTGGATAAAATTGCTGATAAAATTAAGTGAAAAATATAAAGTGACAAGTTTAACTCATACACTTGTGCTCACAGTTATTTCCATTAGAAGAAAAATTTTCATTCAAATAAAAATTAGGGGAGCAAACACTCTAATAAAAGTGGGGATGTATGCGCTCCACTAGCTCAATTGCTAAGGCACCTACACATGTGATAACACATTTTTTACAAGCGAAGTGTGCAAAAATCACAATGTGTTTTTTCTGTAAGGGCTCTGCGTAAGTGGTTTTAGTGGACTGTATGGACTGGGGAGTTAATAGTATGCTTTGAAATTTTAACAATATTTATATAGTCCATCAAACTCTTTTATTTCAAAGAAAGTAACAGGAGAAACAGGACAAATCATATGGAAATACAAGCAGAAGCAAGGGGGAACATCCAGAGAGTGAGAGAGAGAGAAAGAGAGAGAGAGAGAGAGAGAGAGAATACTGTACTCATTGCTTAGTAACTCTCTGTAATCTAGGACAAATGGACATTTCAATGGAAGTGGCGAGTGACAGGCGTTAAAGCCTGGAGATGGATGAGTTTGATTTGTTTGGTCAATGCAGGATTTTGCCTCAAGCCGGTGGGAAAAAAAGAAGAGTATTTTCATGATGATCAGCATAAATGTGACAGTCTTCCATTTATAGCTGGCAAAAGAATTCTGTTTCTTTTGCAATGTTCATTCATGATGAAAAATATCTTATGAGCCTCTGCATTAGACTCTTTGATTTGTATTATTGAATTTGCAAAAGCTCTCTCATGCTGCAAAATAAAGTTCAGCTTGGGTATTATGAAAAATGAATTGCCCAGGGCGTTTCCCTCAGGAGACCCACAACGCTGGCACTGTTGGAAATAATAATGAAATATATGGGAAGTCTGTAATTTTGTCTTAGCAGGTTAGACACCGCTCTTATCATTCAATAGACGGCAGGCCTTATTTTCGAAGGGCATGGCTTTGAACAGCAGGCGTCTGATAAAGTGATGCCTTGGGGTTATTGGTAATCTGAGTGGCCCTATGAGTTCGGGACTGGCCCAAGCTATTGATAAACTAGCGCTGTCCGCAGGCTGGAGATATTTGTGGACTTTGTACGCCTGGCAGTCTGGGATTGTTGAGGGATTGTGCACTTGTGCAGTTCTCAAGAGCTCCAAAAGCCAGGGCATGACTGACAGCTAGTGCGCTGGGCAGTATTGTTAAAATGGAATATTATGATATTTTCCATACATATCATGGTAACTCTGTATGGATATATTTAAGTGTGCATTAATAAAATGGATGAATTCATGCTTCCAAAGGACTGCTACTATATGTATATGCGAAAAGAATGTCCTACAAACCTCTTACAGCTTATTTTGTTTTGCTCACGTGAACTTTACACATTATTATAAATGTTAGTCATACAGAAACTACTTTTCTGGAAAGGAAGCTTACTATTTATTTCAATTTTATGTATTCTGAACACTTCTTTTAATAACCATTAAAATCACTCTGCTAATTGCTGTAAACACTTCTGAGTGTGTAAGTGCACAAAATATACAGTCGTATGCAAAAATCTGACCCCCCCAACACATCCTTTACAGAGAACACACTTATGCACATTTTAATGCACAATTACTGTTTATTTGCAGAATTAATATATTTGAAAAAAAAAAAAGCGTGTGGCTTGTGCAAAAGTTATGGCACATTTTATATTTTGTGGTTTACATTCTGTAAATAAACAGTAATTCTGTGTTAAAATGTGCAGAGGTGTGTCCTCTGTAGAGGGTGTGTTAACTTATTTTCACTTAGAAAATCAACAAAACTTGTCATTTCACCAGTAGTGCCCAAACTTTTGCATATGACTAAATCTGAACGCCTTACACTCTGAACTTTTTATTTGGTTATCAATCTTAAACTAATTGTATAGTTTTCTGTACACTGGTATATTCAGCAGTGGAACTGATATATAATGTATTTGCAAGGGTGAAATGGAAGCCTGGAACCACCTGTGGTTTCTTAGTTTAAAGCCCAAGGGAACCTAAGTAGGTTAATCATGTTCTTGGGGGAACACAATTCCTATGTACAAAGTATGCCATATGAATAACTATCCAAAATCCAATAAATGACCAATGTACAACATTTCACCAAATTCTACCTTTCAGTTTAAACTGGGGGGGTCTTAATTTTGGGTAAAGTCTGCGTAAGCAATACCCCCACCATTTACAAAACCCCAAGGTCTCTGTTTCCTCAAGGTCTCTCTCTGTCTGAGTCAAAGAAACTTAGTGAGCAAAAGTGAATGACCTAGACAAAAGCTAACAACTGAACGAAAGCCAACCTAACAAGCATAACAGAGTTATCAAACTAGGTCATCTGTCTGTCTGTCTGTCATCCTCTCAACTGTTCTTCGAGCATTCCCTGGATGCACATCCAGCAGTAAAGTAAAAAGAAAAACCTTACTTTCTTTATGACACTGCCACACAAAGGCTGTTTCGTAAAACAAAGGCTTAGTAAAAGTCTGCACATGTAGATCCTGTTTCACTAATTTCTCAACACTGTTGTGTTTACTTCTGCTTCAGTGGTTTAGCAGGTTGGGAGCATTATGGCAGAGGGATGTCAGTCAAGCGTGATCATAAGAATTTTCAGACCACCCTGAGAAATTTGTAGACACCTGCTCAACCAGCATTTCCTCTGGCATAAAAGTTATTAATAAAGTATGTCCTTCATTTGCTGCAGCCTCTAATCTTCTGTAAGGCCTTAAACTTTACTGTAAATGTTGAGTGAGGTCAGGTACTGATGTTCTGGATCACAAACGCTACTCCAACTCTTTCTTTAAGTTTTAAGCTCCATCACTTGCATATCTACTGCTCCATAGCCCAATGCTGGAGGGTTTTGTACCCCTCTAGCTGACATCTGGCTTTGGGCATGGTGAACTCAGGCTCATGTGCAGCTTCTCCAGAGCATCCCATTCTATTGGCAATGCTTTTGCAATGGGTGCACCTCAAAGTAGCCAAATTCACTAATTAAAAGGAACATCTGAATTCTTTTGGGTCATAAAATGTAGGCCTGATTACTGTTAGGCAACAGTAACTTCTTGGCAGCAAAGAAGCTGTTTAATAGAATAGAATGTGATCATGGGTATAATACTAATTATTTATCCACACCACTAAAACTCAAACTCAGTATCACAGTGTAACACCAATATAGCAATATAATGATATTGATGATATATTAGTCAGTATTACTGAACCTTACTACACTTACTGATGGTTCTGCTTTCTTGGTTTGTATCCCCTTAACCTGGCCAACTAGAACAGTGCAATCTGAGCGGTCATAAGTGTAAGGTTGTCATAAACTCAGAACCATTCTACAGAGCTGGCATGTGAAGAAACAACTCATTATTACGCTCTCTAATCTTTCCCTGCTGAAGTTAATTAGAAAATATCTTCATGATACGCAGCAAATAATCCACTATGCTAAGCCAATTATTCAGTTCCTGTACGAGTAATAATCTTTCTCTGCATTGCCATCCTCATTCAGGAGTGAGCAGTGTAGCTGCATTCAAAAATGTGTCAAACTCAGTAATAACAGCCGTGCATGTTTATCCACTGGGAAGGAATGTAGCATATTGTCTTTGTAGGGGAAGACCAGAATCAGAGATGTTGAGCAGTGGACAGACTACGTCCAGTGTAATATCTAACCCAGTCTTGTTTGCTTAGAATGGCCAAAGGGCATGGCATAGGCTTATACATATATTACATACAGCATGCATCAGCAAACATCTTCCAATATTGTATCAGTGATATAGGCCCCCTTGTGTCCAAGCTTTTCAGCCTCAAGGCACAAGCAGTCTGCTATCTACAATCACACCATTCTGAAATCCGCTCAAAGAGAAGGGGGATGGAGAGCAAGAGAGGCTTCCTTGAATTTTGAAGCTGTGCCAAAACCTCTGTGTTAATATGTTTTTCTGGTTATTTTCTTTGTTGCAGATTCAATTCTTATAAAAGGGTATTTTCACCAAGTATCTGTGTGTGCAGTTTTCCCACTGCTCTCTCTCACTGAGTTACTGTAGCTACCTTTTATTTCATTTGCTGTGAAGTGATGACCCCCCACCACCTTCTCTCTCTTTTCAGTCAACATCTTTTGGGTTCTGTTGATGTATTTGCTGACTGTTTTAGGTTTACTCGAAAAGCTTCTCCCAGAGAAAATGATTGACTCACACTCTGCTGGCTAACAAGGCTTTGTACCGGAGGCATGGTGCGCATACAGTGCATTATTGTAATTCTATATTTATAGAAAGGGTCTGCAGCCAAGCGATCTGGGCATGTGTTGAAAAAAAAAACAAACAAACAGAAAAAAACAATAAATACACAAATAAATGAATGAATAATTAAAAATAACAATAAAACATGGTCATACAATTATGTGACTTGTGTGCTACCTCAGCCAGCCGGATGGGGACTTCACATTTTCAGTTGATTAGCCAACCTTACTAAATGTCTAAAAGTTCTTTGCAAGTGTTTTATAAGTGTTTATCAAATTAATTCTCCCTACTTGATGGCAGTGGTCAAAACTCGAACTGTACCACGAGCCGTTCAAGCTTCGAGTACAGCTCGGCTTGACCCGCCATCCTTCAAGGCGCGTGGAAGACAAGCATCAAGACTGTTCTCTGTACTGGCACCCAGGTGGTGGAACGAACTCCCACTGGCTGTCCGAACAGCAGAGTCTCTCGCTGTCTTCAAACGCAGACTGAAGACACATCTCTTTATACTGCACTTAAATGAGCACTGTGTTAGGTAATTAATTGTAATGTATTGTACTGCACTTATTGAAATGTATTGTATTGCACTGCTCTGTGTTTAACTCTGTTCCTTTTTCTCTAGGTATCAATATGGACTTTTGTTTCTAGCAGTATCTGAGCTCAGGACTGGCTTTCTCTCTACCCTATTTGTAACTAGCAAAGATACTTTCTCTTGATAGACAAAGCACTTTTTGTAAGTCGCTCTGGATAAGAGCGTCTGCTAAATGCTGTAAATGTAATTCTGCTATAATGGCTAGATTAGTGTATTTAGACAAGGGCTAACTTTGGGTTGACCACTGAAGAATCTAAACAGACTACATTCATGCTTATTCATATTATTGCTCTATGGATGAGAAACTGAGGACAAAATATATTACAGATGGTCAGGTAAGATAGATTTACCATGCCAAAATCTGTAAAAACACATTAAAAGACACCTTCACTCTTAGCAGCTCTCTAGCTTACCATGACATGCTTGATGAGGGAACTTCAGTAAATCCAGAGAAGGTTTAAACTCCTTTTTATGTTACCATTTATTATTTCAGTAAATCCGATATTTTTGTCAAGAATTATTATCAAAATAAATTACTGACAGGGTTACGTGCCCCCAACCCCAATCACCCCCTGGAAATTACAATGGTTTAAACTACATTCACATTTGTCTGCTTAGTAGCTGTCTGGATCGTGTTTTTAGCAGACCAACAGAAATCTAGAAAAGCAAACTGACACATCACAAACACATCAGTAAATTTGGTAGAACTTTACAGATCAGTAATAAGTGAGTAATGATATGGAAATATTTTGGTAGGTTGTACTTACCAAAAATAGCATGTAATAATAAAAAAAAATAATAATAATAATTCAAGCTGTTACTAAATAATCAGTTTTTTGTAACTTTGTAATTGTAATGGTAATAAAGTCATATTCAATGGTAAAAATCATGGAAACAAATTGTACTACCTAAAGCTTACATGCTAATTTATTTGTTAATAAATAGTAAGTTAAGATAAAGAAAGATAAACAGGTTGCATATATACCTGTTTTTTTCCATCACTGAACTAATTACAGAGGTCTTTGTCAGACCTGTGCTTTATAATAGAGTAACAGGATTGTGTTAACAGATCATACAAAAGGAACATGTAATGTTGCATCTTCCAGCCCTCATTCGATGTAATCTCAGTATATTTACCTCATCTGTTCCTGAGTAACAGCACGTGTCTGTAGGGGAGCCACATAATAGAACAGCCATGAGTGATTATAGTTCAGTAATTTACTCATCGGTTCAGAGCAATTAGCCACATTATTCTGAAGAACTGGTGTTTTCACCTGATGTGAGATGCAGTAACTGAGAAAACAAAATGGAAAGAAGGAAGTTTGCATTTCACAGCTTTAACACCATTTAGTTTCACTGTAATTACAGGCTATAACTGCATCTTTACATCACACTGTGCCTGAGCACTTAAAGACATAACAGGTAAGAAACTAAGTAGAAATTAGTGAATTAGTATTTTATAACACTAACACCACATTTCAGCAGAAATGCTTCATTGTTTTTGGAGTAATAACCCTAATACTCATAACGATTCAAAAGAATTGGGGGGGATATGTTAATTAAGCAGACATTATACTGTAAGAGCTGGACATCTTATGCCTATAAATGATTAATTAAAAATATGCTACAGTGACAGACTAATTGTTTAGTAGTACTCATGTTTATTGTAATACATACTAATGAAAATATTTTGTATCAACAGAAAACTTAACTTTAATTATGGATCATTAGAGTTTATTACTATTATTTTTTTTCCATTTTATTACTGATTTGTTTTCTGCTATGATTACAATCACAAGTAGGTACTGAGTAAGAAAGTGAATCAGTGATGTAGCGAGTGAGTGACTGAGTAATTAGGAAAGTGAGTGAGGTAGTGAGGTAGTGAGTGACTTAGAGAGGTAGTGAAAGAGTGAATGAGGTAGTAAGTGAGGTAGTGAGTGAAAAGTGAGTGAGATTGAGAGGTACAGAAAGAGTGAGTGAGGTAGTGAGCGAGGAAGTAGGCCAATATTGTATTGTATGAGTGAGTGAGTGAGTAAGTGAGGTAGTGAGTGAAGAAGTGAGTGAGGTAGAGAGTTAGCAAAAGAATGAGTGAGGTAGTGAGTGAGGAAGTAAGACAATGAGGTAATGAGTGAGTGAGTGAATGAGTGAGTGAATAAATGAGTGAGTTAATGAGGTAGTGAGTGAAAAAGTGAGTGAGGTAGAGAGGTAGTAAAAGTGTGAGTGAGGTAGTGAGTGAGGAAGTAAACCAATAATGTAATGAGTGAGTGAGTGACTGAGTAAGTGAGGTAATAAAAGAGTGAGTGAGATAGTGTGTGAGGAAGTAAGTCAATGAGGTAATTAGTGAGTGAGTAAATAAATGAGGAAGTAAGTAAAGGAGTGAGTGAGTGAGTTAGAGAGGTACTGAAAGCGTAAGTGAGGTAGTGAGGTAGTAATTCAGTGAGGTAATGAGTGAGAGGGTGAGTGAGTGTGGTAGAGAGTGAGGAAATGAGTGAGTGAGGTAGAGAGTGAGTGAGGCAGTGAGTGAGTGAGAGAGTGAGTGAGTGAATGATTAAGTGAGATAGTGAGTGGAGAGGTGAATGAGTGAGGTAGGGAGTGAGTGAGGTAGTAAGTGAGGTAATAATTAACTGAGGGAATGAGTGAGAGGGTGAGAAAGTATGAAAATGAGTGAGGTAAGGATTGAGGGAGTGAGTGAGGTAGTAACTCATTAAGGGAATGATTGAAAGGCTGAGTGATTAAGTAGGAAAGTGATCGAGTGAGGAAGTGAGTGTGCTAGGGAATAGGGAATGAAGGAGAGTGTGTGAATCAAGAGCAATTGAGTGAGTGAGAAAATGAGTGAGTGAGTGAGTGAGTGAGAAAATGAGTGAGTGAGTGAGTGAGTGAGAAAATGAGTGAGTGAGTGAGTGAGTGAGTGAGAAAATGAGTGAGTGAGTGAGTGAATGAGAAAATGAGTGAGTGAGTGAGTGAGTGAGTCAGTGAGAGTAAAAAAATGAATCAGTGAGTGAGACTCACTGAGCTGTTCACTCAGCACAGACACTCTGTCCATCAGGATGAGGGGAGAGATTGACTGCTGGAGCGCACTTGTTCGTTCCTCATTTCTCGCTCTCTCTCTCTCTTTCATTCTCTCTGTCTCTCTCAGTGTCATGTTAGGACAGTATTCCTCCACATGATTAAACAGGCAGCACAGCTCGTGCTGAGGATGACAGGAAACGTGTCATTACACTGTGAATGGGGGGCTGCTTTTTGGAGGGTGTGCCGCCTCTCTCTCTCTGTCTCTCTCAGTAGCTTTGGCTCGCTGGAAAAAAGTGCCAATTATGCGATTAAAGCAGCCTGTACCATTGACCTTTTTGCATTTGCTCTGTATGCTATTACACTCAATCAAGAAAGGTCAGCATGGAACGTGGGCCCAATGTAAAAACAACCGTTTTGTCTATGCGCTATTTTGCTCTGACTCAAGTTGAAATGCATTATGCATCTCAATGCGCTCATTCGAACCATACCGAATTTGCATTTATTTTGACATTTTGCTCACTCTGATGGAAAAGTGAGTCTATGGTTTGTAAGATTTCTTAGCATTGCTGTTTGCTGAAGCTCTTTCATGAAAGGAGGTGCCATCAAATTGACCTTGTCATCAATTCCCAGGGTGAATTGCACTGTTTGATCATCAAATCTCGTGATCTCTAGCCTGACAGCCACCCTGATCGATATTAAAAGTGCTTGACATTTAGAGTTCATTATCAGAACTTGCTGATGGTCTTACATCTTCACCCTATACACTAATGTTTGTATTGCAATGGTATAGAAAAGCTTAAAATAGAGTAGTTGTTTCTGTTTACTCTCTTTTACATACTCCATCACAGTCCATCAGACTGTGAATCTGAGTGGTAGCCTGACTAATGTGTTTCAGTCAGATGTTAGAAATGAAAAAAAGAAAAAGAAAAATAGCAGCAGCTCTATGTCAGGGCTCTTTAGTCAATGAGTCATTGTAAAAATGCAATATACAAGGTAAATATATGTTAATATGTCTCTTACAAGTTTTGAATAAAGCAACGTTTTTACAACTAAAATGCCCATGTTTAGTTATACAACATACACAGAACATACAAAAAATAGGAGCATGAATCAGTTTTAGCTTAGCACTAACATGCAGCTAGAATCCCATAGGGGCACTAGCAGAAATTAGCATTGTCTTAGAGGTTGTTTTTGTCCTTATTTTTGAGTTTTGACATTTATGGTCTGAACTGAAAGCCTAGCTCTAATAGTCATGGTTTGCCAGTCAATAACATTCAGTGCACATTAAATTGCACTCACTGCCTTTCCACACTTAGAGCACTTTTTATTAATGCCAATTTATACTTTCTGAGAATCTGTGTACATGTGCGGGCATCATGCTAAGCTGTTAACATACATCATTTGACCAAAAGTATGTGAATACCCCTCCAAATGATTGAATTTAGGTGGATAACAACAAGTGGATAAAATCAAGCACATAACCTTGCAATCTCCATAGACAAACACTGGCAATATGTAATACTGAAGAGCTCAGTAACTTTAAACATGGCTCTGCCATAGGATGCTACGTTTGCCACCAGTCAGTTTGTCAAATTTCTGTGCTGACAGATCTGCCTTGGTCAACTCTCAGACCTATAATTGCGAAGATAACAACAGCTCGACCACAAAGCAATAGACCACACAAACTCACAGCGGGGCCGCTGACTGCTGAAGCCCGTAGTACCTATCCTCTGACCCATCACTCACCACAGAGTTCCAAACTGCTTCTGGAAGCAACATCAGCAAAAAAAGCTGTGTGTCGGGAGCTTCACGAAATAGGTTTCCATGCCAGCTGCACACAAGCCTAAGATCAAAATGTGCAATGCCAAGCGTCAGCTGGAGTTGTGTAAAGTGTGGCACCAGTGGACTCTACAGGAGTAGAAAGGTGTTCTCTGGAGTGATGAATAACGCTTCACTATTTAGCAAATCTGCGCTTGGCGGGTGCCGAGAGAACGCTACCTGCCGGAATGCATAGCACCAGCTGTGAAGTGTGGTTGAAGAGAGATAATGGTCTGGGTCTGTTCTTCAGGGTTTGGATTAGGCCTCTTAGTTCCAGTGAGGGGTAATGGTAATACTACTGCATACAAAGACATTTTAAACAATTATATGCTTCCAATTTCGTGGCAACAGTTTGGAGAAGGCCCTTTCCTGTTCCAGCATGACTGTGTCCCAGTGCACAAAGCAAGGTCCATAAAGAAGTTGTTTGATGAATTTCCAGAAATCTTGCCAAGTTGTGGCTTATATTATTAAACTTTTCAGATGCAACATATAGAATTCTGGATCAAGGATGAGCAGCCAACTCTCTGTATCTTACATGCTATGCCTACATGCATCTTCTCAAAAGTACAAACCGGACTTTAGTGTCTTGACTTTTTTGTCAATTGGGTTTAAGCAAGTTTAAGCACATGATAAGTTTAAGCACATTTTCATGACATACATATTTACTGACAGACGTGAGGTAAAGGGCAGAGACATATCAAAAGGGTGGCCAGAGGTGGTCAGTGCCACCCTGGAATGAAGCATGACTTCCCTTCTTGCAACTCCAGTTATGGGGACAGTCAGTCAACATCAGTCAACCATCATTAATAAAGCATGAATTGTGCTTTATGGTGAAAATCTGCCATGGGAGTAGTTAACAATCAGTTAGAATCTGGTGATGCTGCATTTAAGAAGTAGCATATATTGCTGTAATAGATTAATGTACTCAGCAAACAGATGAATAAATTTGCACTAGGTCCCTTCAGCAGTGCTGTTCAGTTACATTCTGAAGGCTTTTCAATGGTAAGATGAGCTAACTATCGAAACTTAGTCAACTACAATCATTTATCATGCTAAATAATTTCTTTCTACAGTTCAGTACATGTATGTGTTGTAGGTTACCTTATACAGTGCTGTCTGCTTTCTAATCATTAGACTTATGTATAACCTTTAGTGAGCCTAAATAAATAACTTTTATAGCCTGTCTGTATGAAATGTTTTTCTTAAAGTTAACACTGTGCACTGAAAAAGATGTTGCATTTAATTTACTTTATTTAAATACATAATTTCCTCATGAATAACTGAAATGTGTTACATCAACACATTTTTTTCTTTCAGTTTACTTTTGGCAATAGTTGTATTGATATACTATTTTATTCGTCTGGAAATAATGGACTGATTTAGTTATGTACAGAGAAGAACCAATGCATTGATAAACATATTATATTTCATTTTAATACAGTAACACTTTTTCTCCTCAGCAACCTCAGCCTGGCACTGTATTTCTTCAGTGCTACAGTTATATTTCATGATTATTGGTACTAGTTCTTGCTGTAATGTTAAAGGGTATATTGCTTATCATACAGACTATTAAGATATATTGCTCATATTTAGGGTATTAAGATCTATTGCTGTGTATGTTGTTAAAGCTGTCAAAAACACTGTACTGATACACTTTGTCCAAAGAAATTGTGCTGCAATCAGACATTGATTATGTTGGTTTCACTACTTGCAATTTAATCGAACCACATTCTCACTGCAATTGAACCACACTAGGGTTCACTTCGACCACCTCTAACAGTCTTGGATCGGTTGTTTTAGTCTGTGCTATACACTTTAAAAGGCTCCATATCATGGAAAATTGCATTTTCCTCACTTTTTAAAAATAAAAGTTTAATGTAGCATGTAAACATTGCTAAAGAACATATCTTATTTAAACCTCAAATCTGGTCTGGTTTGCGCTTTGTTATTGGAGCGTGTAGTATCATCATGCCTAGATCAAATGATCTCTCTGAGGCCCTCAGAAAGAACGTTGTAGATGCCTATGAGTCTGGGAAGAGGTATAACAAGACATCTAAAATAGTGGAAATCAATCATTCCACTGTCCGGAAGACCACGTACAAGTGGAGAAGGTTTGAAAACCACTGTCCAGGCCAGGCTGCCCTGGAAAATTTAACAGACTGCAAGATGCTAAAAGAAGTCTCTAAGAACCCCTAAATTTAATCACAGGACCTGCAGGTAGCTCTTGCCACTGTTGATGTAAAAGCATGCATCTACCATTAGAACAAGACTGCAAAAAATTGACCTACATGGGAAGTGCGGCAGGAGGAAACCTTTGCAGTCTAAAAACATCAGGGCAAAACTAAACTTTGCTAGTATAGATCTAGGCAAGGACCAGGACTTCTGGAGCCATGTACTACTGACAGAGATAGAGTTTTTTGGCCACAGTACCAGAAGCCATGTTTGGTGATAACCAAAGACAGCATTTGATCAGAAGAACCTCATACCAACTCTAAAATATGATTTTTATGGTTTGGGGCTGCTTTGCTGCCTCAGAGCCAACTTGCAATCATCGAATCGACTATAAATTCTCTTTCATATCAGAAAGTGCTTGAGCAGAATGTGAGACCAGCCTGTAAAAAGTCAAAGCTGAAGAAGTGGACCTTCCAACAGGATAATGATCGTATTAAATTCGTATTACAGAAGCAATTATCTTAATTTAGGAATCTTATCTTCAGCTTCTTATCTCAAGTTAGGAAATCTTAACTTGCTCAAATGAATTTGACAATTAACTGGCATGTCTGGTACCTAGCAACCAACCATACGCAGAGCTGTTGGAGCAAAAACAAAACTTCAAATCCAATGAACTGGAAGTTCTTTTATTCTGAAATTTTTCGTCTTCATTTACGCATGAAGACAAGGCCAGGGAATGGGCACAAATAGCGGATAAGGTGTCTGCAGTGTTGGGAATTTATCGGACTGCAGAATCAGAAAAAAAAAAATCATCCATCTCACGAGTGAAATAAGGAAAATGGTGGTGGGACTGGCGATGCTGCTATGCTAAGCCCTTTGGACACAAGAATTTTGGACATTATGAGGAAAATACACTATGGAGGTAAGAAAAAAAACAGAGTTTTCCTTAATTTCCTTTTTATACGACCCAGGATTACTTCTGTGGGAGTTATAGATAGGCTTTAATTGCAAACAAAGAACCGTTGACCAGTCCTATCAGCCCTGGCATCCGAGATGACTAGAGGAGTGCTCTTTTGATGTCTGTGAGCTCCTCCCTCTGGGAAACTGAATATAGGAGCCAAATTACTAATTGAAGTTGCTACCTCTCTGAGATTACATGACGTAGCTGGCTGAGAAATCTTCGCTATATCAGCAACTTTACTTTGAAAATCGCCCTTGTCAAAAAACGTTGTACGTTATTTAGCTGCACCATGACCGGGGATGTCTTGTGATGCCTCTATGGCTGCTCCAAATCTGACCACAACTGCTCGGCTAACTATCATGGCCCATGGGAGACGGTAGTTACTAATAAGCATTTTGTCGTTGAAATGCATCGTTTGGGTCTGCCAAAAGTCTTTCAAGTATTTTATATCTGTAGTCATCATTTTGTATGATGAATAAATGTAAAGCCATTATGTTAGTAAATGCTAAGGTTGTTCTATCACAGCTGCCCATAAACAACGGGTTCTATTTCCAACTGAATGTTTTAACGGTAAAAACGGAAGCTTTAAGCAGAAGTTAAGACACCTCTGGAGTTGTCTTAAAGTTAAGACAATATTTAGGATATTTTGGCAACTTAGGATGTTTCTGTAATACTATTTTCTTATCTGTAAATAAGAAACGATTATGGACTTAAGGACTTTTGTTCTGTAATGGCATCTGTCCTAACTTCAGTCTTAACTGATGTTGCCATGACAACAAAGCAGATAAGATAAGATCTCAGACTTAAGAATTTTCTGTAATACGGCCCCTGTGGGGGGGGATATGAAATGGACTGTACATGCAAGAAGTACCCACAAACATTGCACAGCTGAAAACATTCTGCTTAAAGGAATGGGCAAACATTTCTCCTAGTAGATGTAAGAAACTAGTGGACAGTTATAGAATACTCCTACATAAAGTTGTTTCTTTCAAAGGGGGCAGTACCTGTTACTCAAGCCAGGGATTTACTAACTTTTGCATAAAAATGATAACCTGAAGAGTGGTTCAACTTGGACTGTTTTTTTGAGTAAGAGAGAATAAAGGGCAGCCAATCAGTGCAGACATAATTTATATATATATATATATATATATATATATTAGTCTACATTATTTATTACAGTAACAAAAATTAAAGGAGATAAAAAGGTTGCAAAATGGTCATGTAAATATCAATAACAGTGGGTTTTAGTACACAAAGCCTACACAAACATTGTATGTAGACCTTATAATAATGTAGGATATGGGCTCTTTAAAAAGAATGGTTCCCAATTGGTTCTTGGCTTGGCCTGGAGTACTAAGAAAACACATCGAACCTTTAAATGATGTTGAAGGTTCTTTACACTTTCAAAAGGTCTGTCACACTCACACATATCATTTACAAAAATAGCATCATCCACTATAAGCAAGCCAAAATTGGTTATTTTATAGCATTAGACCAAATAACCATTTTGGCATCTTTATTTTTAGGAGTGTAGTGTGACTGCTGTGATCCTACATGTCTAAACAAAGTGCATCATGGATGTAAGTGCACCTGGGATCAGTTTAAATGGACTGAATAGTGCATATGTGAAAGTGGCCATATGGTCCCTCCAGTCTGTAGTATAGTGGACTGAGGAGTATATGTTTTATGGCAGCTGGAGGCGGGGGGAGAGATAAGTCTTCTTATTCCAGCTCAGTGTGTCTCGGTGTTCTCAGTGTTTGCCCACAGGCGCCAGCTAACAGGTCGATCTATGCTGCCCAGGTTTAGTGAGAACAACACGAACGCAGCATGTTGCCTCTGCAGGATAGCACACTCCGCTGTGTCTGAAACCTGAGGGGAAAAGGCCGGGAGGGGGTTAGTATTGATGACAGCAGAAAGAATTCAGACAGAGGACAGAATTATAGCTACACGGTAATTCTGTGTGTGGTCACGTACTGTATTTGGCGCAGCGAGAACATCACCTACACATGCATGGTTGTCGGTTACATTTTGTTGGCTTTGTACTCCAGGAAGAGCCTGAATATTGTTTTTTCACTGCTGAGTGGCAACGGCTGACAGGAGGGACCACGCTTGAGGAACTCCATCTGTATAAACCCACTGGAGTGCATGTTCAGGTCCCCTTGCTTTTAAACACTTCTTTGCAGCACGAATTGCACTTGCACACTTCATCGCGTCTGCAGGACACTGAGGAGTCCATAAAACAGTGGTTTGTAAATTTCAGAACAGGGGGGAGAAGATCTCCCTGGGCTACAATAGGCTGGAAGATTACATGAGCAGATTGATGATGAGTCCCCTGTTCATTTTTTTTTTTCACAAAGTTCTTACTGCATTTATTGTTACTTTGAGTCTAAGGTTGCAGCTGGAGATGTTTAGACTACCGATGGACCCTCAGAGCTGCCTAGAGCTTTGACAAAAAGAATTATTAATGAGATATTGAAGTCTGGAGTGTGGATAAAGACATAGGGCCTGGCTTTTGCCTCAGACTCTTAGAACTCTGATTGCATTTAGATTGGATTGAGTTTCAACCACATATCACTGTGGATCTTCTTGGTTCCATTCACTGCAGGATCATCTATTAAACAAAAGCATGATGATAACAGTAATAGAGGTTACAGCATTCTTAGGAACATTACCATCTTCAATGGAATTCACGTAATGGCTACAGTATTTATAGATGAAACTAGCCTACTAGCATAATTCATATCCTTGCACACTAAAATCCCAGCAGTGGGACTGTTAATAAGCGGGATGACAGTATATGAAATAAACGGCATGCATTATTGCGTTTGGAACTGTGGTCATACACAGAGAGAGGGAACTCACAGTAATATTGAAAAGGGAGACACTTAGTGGTGGAGTCTTATATTTCCTCAGGAATATTTTGTTGCAGTGCAGGAACCCCAGGCGGCAAGCTGCATTCTGCATGAAACCTAATACAAAAGGCATTTTTGCAATCTGTATTTTTACGCAGATGTTTAAGTGAGTATTATTATCTGGTGAGTGGTCAAGAAATTATATCACTTAATTTGAAATTTACTGTTAATGTCCACCCTTTCTGCACTTAAATGGAACAACAAGTAATGTTATGACTATTACACAAAGAAATGTTCGGATCATGGAGAGGCTACCGGGTGGGAGAAGAGGTTTTAATCAGAGAAAAAATGTGCAGAAGACATCCAGGCTGCTAGGTGGCAGCAGTGCAGTTTGCCCATAGCTATTATCTGCCAGAGAATAAGAAAATTCTTGAAAAAATAGCAATGAGATACAGAAACTGTGAGGTTTCAGTTGTCAGTGTCATTGTCATTACATTAAAATTGATAAGCTGTTACAGACTTACAAAGTTAAATTTGAAAAAAAGCCAAAAAGGCTTCTCTGGAGTGAAACCTTAGAAGAACTATTTTTTCAGTCAGTGCTGCATTGGGTAATTGAGAAGGTGTAGAGAATTTCAGGTGAGCTGATAACAGTTTGAGACATTTAACAACATTGCATTCATTAAAGTGTAAATAAGTTCTTCCCCTCCTCAAGTCCGTGTTCTACATAGCATATCATGGTTTTGCATTTCTGGATGATTTAGCCATTTTAATATGTGATCCATAAGATAAAAAGGGGAGCGCGGTGAACAACCTAACACAGGGCACAATTGTTAGAATTGTGAAAGAATTGTTATATCCTTAAAGAAGATTAAGCAGTGTGTGTTTCTGACCACATCTCCACATTTCCTGTTTAGGGTGATTTGTTAGTGTTTTAAAGAAATCTGTGTTAAAGAGTGCTTTTTTCAGGGCATGTAAGTATTTTTTTCAATGCAAGTGTTTTTCAGTTACTGAGCTGTTTGTGTAAATTACAAAATCTAATCTTATATTACTTTAATCCCCATCTTGTTGCCTACAACGTAGCACCATTTTGAAGCATGTGACAGGCTCACAGCAAGTTAGCTAGGCTTAAGTACAGCCTCCGTACTGCAGGGTTAGTTGTTACATGCTGTTACAACTAAGCCACCTTGAGTAAACAGAGACAAATAAAGCAAATTTTGTCTTTTTGTTTCATATGTTTACACACATTTTAAAATGAAAAGAGAAAACATCTCAAAACAGAGATTTTCTTCTACTTTATTAGTATCTTTCAATTCGTACTTTAGTTTTAAATAAGTATATTAATGAAATTCACATTAACAGTTGGTAAAGCTATATAAGGTATACTTATTCAGAAACAATGTGCCATATGTTACTGATGTGAGATGTTTTTTCAAAAAAATCAGTTTGTCATTGTTTGACACACAGTCTCATGTCAGTGTTCATATACAATTTATGTGTGTCTATCAGTTGAGCTGTCTGTCTGTCTTATAGGTAGATTATATATTATGGAGTATGGTAGGAAAATATATTATTTTCTTACAACATAGAATTATATTGAATTTACTTTACATGAACAATAGGTGCTAGAAACAAAGTTCAAATGTACATTTGTTGCAGAGATGTGTATGTTGCTGGTATACAAATATGATTATTTCAACGTAATTATTTTTATTCAACAAAAACCAAAATGTCTTAGGTTGTGCCTCATTCTCCCCTAACAGCAGAAGGCAAGAATAACAAAGAACTTGACAAGTGCGTATCAAAACGCTCCATCATATGAGCTATGTATGAGCAGGAAGGCAGTGCAAAATGCTGACAGGAACTTTTGTTGGAATTAGTTGGTATTTAGTTGGTACTTAGTTGGAATTAGCATTTGTTTGCAGCATATTAATCCTTTAAATGAGCAGGGCCCACCGGAAGGTCCAAAGTTCTACTACACACTTCTACAACCTAAGAATAACTCAGCCAATTTGCATCGTAGTCCATGTAGTTGCTGAATATTAATCTTGATCATGTGAAAAATCTGGGATTTTAGGGGGTTAACTGTCTATATCACTTTATACATAAAAGAGTTCAGCACTTATCATTGTATTACTTTGTCTGGCCAGCTTGGTTATCTTATCATCTTGGCTATTTTGTGATCAACTGCAGGCAGTGAAGAAGACAAAAAAGAAGATGAAAATGACTCAATTTTAGAAAAGCTAACCCAGTTCAACACAGTGGTTATCTAGCTAATAACTTGTTAAGTTAGTATTTATTGTTGTTCCTGCTATTTACTGCAGTCACAGAGCAAAGTGCAGATGAAGGGTGCTAATGAGGCAGAGCCAGATACCAGAGAACATCCAGTTACAGGTTGAGTTGGGCTGGTCTGCATCATGTAACTCAAAAATTGTCTCAAAAAAGTCGCGCTCCAGTCCTTTCAACTGAGTGGTTTCAAATGAGTTTTGTAAAGATATATCCATTAATAGGTTCTTTAGGGAACCAAATATGCTTCTTCTCTGACATATAAAGAAGGCTGTTTGGGTCCAGCTGCTTTTCCTCAGTCATTTGATATATATTATTTGGCCCTGCATTAACCTGCCTGCAGAAAAATCTAGCTAAGAACGGCTTTTGTTGGTAGATGGTTTCAGATGATCTAAACTTGTGCTTGATGATCAGTAGATTCTTGCTAGTCTAAAAGGGTCAAGGTAGTCTAGGAAGCAGGATTAGGCTGGTAGACCAGCTTGGCTCAGCTCGACATGCTGGTAGACCTGAAAAACCATCAAACGCAAATGAAAATATATCCTATGCTAGTCACTTAGCAAAGCGAGTGCACTAGCTTGCACAACTAGAGCTGGCCAAATAGCTTGAGTGGAGCTGTAGCAGAATTTTGAGAAATGTGATAACATATCTCACCTCACTTTCATTTTAGAGAGCCTATTCAAGCATGACTGCACTGGGGGAGAGAAACAATTTAAGGTGCACTGTCATGCACACAATGTTCATGACACTTTTATTGTGTAAAAATCAGAATGTGGAAAACGTCCTCATAGCCACTGAAGAAGGAGAGATGAATGTGGTGTTAAGCAGGATAGCTGAAAAACACAGTGGGTGTGCATCCATGTGAGATGTCTAAGAAAAGAGAGAGAGAAAGAGTGATAGAGAGGTGGAAGACAGATATAGGTGGTGAGAGGGGACATTGTTGATGATGCTGTTAAGGGCCCTTCACTTCATAAATTACACACAGGAGCAGCACATCTCATAAAGAAGGTGATGAACAGTCACTGCCTGTGCTTTCTGGTGGAAAAATTAACTTTATCAGCTGACAACTCATGCTCTTTTTTCACAGCTCACTTTTCACCCTAAAATCAGGGGCTTTCTTGTTAGCTTTATGAAGACTGAAGGTGATCGCCCTCATCGAGGACATCAGTCTGTACCTTTTGTCTATGTGCTAAAAAGAAGTGATACATTGAATTTATTCGATTCAAATGTGTTTGTCATTCAGTTCCAATGTGTTTTCACCTTTATTTTTACTTATTTTACTTTGGCAACTATTGTAATATATCTTATACATGTAGAAACGATGTACACATTTGAAACAAGTAAATATATCCTATTTAAAATGATTAAAATGATTCAATAGGGGAGAGTGAGGATACACCTTAGATGGTGTAAAATGTAATACATTGCAACATCATCCGTAAACTTTCACAGCAATCAGAGAGATATTTCTTGAGATGTGCCATGGAAGATGACAACTTTTTTAATATATATATATATATATATATATATATATATATGATTAAAAAAGTTGTCATCTTCCATGGCACATCTCAAGAAATATCTCTCTGATTGCTGTGAAAGTTTACTCCCCGTCGTGGGGAGGCTGTACTTTAGTCTCACTGGCTTTCACTGGGAGTTGTTTACATCCTTAAAAATGGCTGTTACAGCCACCAAGAGGGTGTTTAAAATAGTATAGGTTTTAATTCTGTGATTTATACACAAAATTAAAGCCTATATTATTTTAAACACTCTACTGGTGGCTGTAACAGCCATTTTTAAGGATGTAAACAACTCCCAGTGAAAGCCAGTGAGACTAAAGTACAGCCTCCCCACGATGGGGTTAGTTTTAACATGGTTTTACAAGACTGCTCTAGTCTGTATATCCCCCAAATAAATTCAGTGTTTTCTATAAATTTTATTGCACTGATATTTGCTTCATTAAAATTATAATATTGATTATAAACAATTCTACCAAAATTACTGCAGCCACCTTCAGATCAATGCATCAATACATTTTTACACCCCTACAGTGCAGCTACGTAGAGTGAATGTGCGCTGCGTCAGGATCTTTCAAGAGGTGTATTATTTACAGGATTTACGTGTGTCTGTTGCATTTTCTCTGTCCAAGAATGCATCTGTCTCCCGCATGTTCCTCCTGTAATATGGATGGTAGGAGAGCCGCTGCTGCTCAGTCAAAGCCTGCTCTCCAGAGACGCATCACAGTGTACATTAAGTGCTCTGCCAGCTCCTAGTCTCCGTACCCGTGCCGAGCTACTTTTGTTTGATGGGAGCCGTCAAGGAGACCACACAACGGCACACTTTGCGATGAATGATGGCAAATTGAATTTCTTCACTATTTGCGGCATGCCCTTGCTTTAAATGGACGCTTATTGATGCATCACGCCAGCCGGTCCCAAATGACTAGACTTCAGCCTGGATCGATAATATCAATCAGCACCTCTATGCAAGCGTTTCGAGCAAATTAGCAATACAGTAAGAATTTATGACATAGAAAAGAATGTTTTGGCTCCTGTGTGTATAGTTTTAATCCGTGTTGCATTGCAGTTGGCAGTAATTGGATTTTAGCGCTGCTGGAAGTATCTTGCCAACAGAGAGCATGGTCATTCTATGGGGATTTTAGATGGTTTGACACCTGAGAGAGAAAAAAAAAAGCTGTCCACCTGCCTCCTCTGTGTTGATTTAACCACATTGTCCATTAATCGATAACAGTAGGCAAAGCAGTCAACATGAGTAATGCACAACATTAAGATTCCTTAATGCTATTGATCTTTCATTCACTGTCCTTGGGCTGTTTCACAACATCAAAAGAAGACGTGGCTGCAACCCACACACTTTCAACCACAAGTTTGAAATACATGAGTTTAAAACAGTTTTTTTTTGTGAGCATATATAGTTTGATTTATAGTCCTTATAGGTCAACTGAAACTATGGGCGATAGTCAAATCTGCGCACTAGAAGCTCTATTGTGTTGTTTTGTGTGTGTGGCTCACTGTCTTGTTTTGTTTTGTCTCCTTTCCCTGCTTGTTTTGTTTCTTCTCCTTGCTGGGCCAACTGGTTCTTGCTATTAATGAACGCTTATAGAGTTAAAAGGTACTCTATTGCTTCATGAACATGAATATTTTGTTTTATGCACTGTCATATGTGCTTTTCAATTAATCTTAATTGCAACACTACGAAAACATACAACTTCTGCAATACATTAATGATTTTTGTGTGTTTTAATGAAAAATATTATGATGTTATGTGTGTACAACCTTTTTAAAATTGTCTTTGTGGGTCATGTACTGGGTACGTTTTGAATTATGCTCAAAATGACCTAAAATTGTCACTATCAAAAAATTTGGTGAAGTGTTGGAAGTATTATTATGGTATTGTATTGATAAAATGGAATGTTCATTTATTTATTGTAATAAAATGAGACATAAGTAAGCCATACTGCCCTGTGATTTACTGGAGACCTGTCCAGGTTGTTTCCTGCCTTTTGCCCAATGAACGCTGGGATAGGCACCAGCACCCCCTGTGACCCAGGAGGATAAGCGGCTTAGATGATGAGTAAGTGAGTGAATGAATGAGTAAGCCACAGGATTCGTCAAAGCAAAAAGATTTTACTCTAATGTCAAAGTCAGTTAAAAGTCTGAAGTGTACTTTCAACTCTGACTTTGAAGCTGTTCGATAGAATTATCCATATGTCGTCACAGTCACCTTGTATCTCTATTTTTGTCACTTTTTTTTTTGACACAGTTTGAACATACCCATACACCCCTGCCCTTCACATTGCGTTCAAATTTCACAATGAATGGACCAGAAGTGTTTGAAACTTGGAATAACATTTTTTTTTTTTCCATTAAGAATGTTTTTCCTTCTCCTGTAAAGTTACCATTGTGGATATTTTTTTGTCCAACAGCAATGATGTGATGTATTATTTTATGTATGTTTGTCTACCAGTTTTGTGTATGCTATGTTATATTCAGTATATTTGTACTTTTCACTGCATGTTTAAAGCTGAACTTCCCAGCTACAGCAATGAAACAATGAAATGTTTTTAAATGTTAATGTATAGCAAGCCATAGCAAGCTAACAGAACAATCACATTATTGTGGTGTCGGCAGAGAACAATATGCAGAAGAGGCCATTATTTATGTCACGAGAAGTGCTATTTTATTTACACAAGCAGAAAAGGCACATACAAACATGGCCAGGGAGCAGGCAGGTCAAGTCTAGCCATAGGTTTTTACCTTATGATAGATAGACTGGCCCCCTGCTGTCTCACCACAGCCCAACATGAAATAACGTAAAAAATATCCAACCAGAATGTCTTTTACAAGCCGTTATAAACTTCAAATGTGTGTTAAAAGCTCCAAATGTCTTTAGAAAGCTGCTTCAGCACCACAGTTAGCTAGCTGTGTTAGCTAGCTAGCTGTACTAACATAACACAGCAAATCCCATAGAGCTCTAACAGAAATTAGCATTATAGCAGTGGTGAAAATCGGATACATACAAGCTTGTTATAAAGCAAATTAAAACGTTTCTGCGTAAAACATTGCCATGTATTGACATGCTCATAATTTAATTCTATTTAACTGCATAAACACAATTATATGGTGCACTTTACAACAGCTTCAAGAATGTCTCAGCCAATCAGATTCTAGAACTGGACCTAGTTGGAACTAGCTCCAGCTAGTACTGATACAGCTTTCAGGTGGACTTGGTTTGATTGGAATTTCCCACCAGGAAGTACCACATGAACACTGATCAAAATCAGACAATGAAGTTGGGTACTTTGCAATATTTAATTAAATCTTATCATTATGCTTTTTTCTTTGAAAGAGAGGGAAGCTTAGAACTACTAGTCCATTTATACCATTATACTGGTACTTATTAGTAGACACTGTCCTTGACAAAGAAATTAGTGAAATAAAATAAAATATATCTAAAACGACACATAACAGACTAATCAAAGAACCTGAACTAAGTCTACGGCGATCCCCTGATAAGCTGGCATTGCTTTTTGCCCATAATGAGCCAGCCTTCAAACTCTGAACACATGTGGAAATGATCTCAGGACATTTTCCAAGAAAACAGGCCTCATAGCAGTCAAAGCATGGCACTGAGGCAAAGTGGAGGCCAGAAGCGTAGAGTCTGAAACAGTGCCTGCATCTCCTAGGGTAAACAAACCTGCATACATTCATTAAAAAGCTTTCGGCCAAGACACAAATACATGCTGACCAGCTGGGAATGAACGAGAATCTTTTTTTTCCATGAATCTAGCACATTTCTTCCAGCTCAGAGTTGATTCTGTGTCCAGGCAACTATCAATGGTTGCTTGAGGGTTAAAACTTATCTCAATAAAATTGATTTGAGGTGAAGGGGAAATAGGCCTTATCTCCTCCAGACAGATTGAGAGCATGTCTTCACAATGCGTGCACTGATGGCATGATATTATGTTTATAATTTGTTTTAAAATGCATGTTTTCTTTTTCTGATACCGTATATAAACTATTAGCATGTTCATGCATTTGATGGGTTTATTATGAGTTGTAGCCAGGGAGAAAGAGCCATCCAACAAAGCAAGCCTGACACAACAGCAGCATTGCATTTAGCTGTGGTGTGGGAAGCCATTACCTTGGCACGGAACAGACAGCTTTATTTAATCTGCAGCCTGCCAGCTCCATTCCCTTCCCAGACTGGCACAGCAGGTGCCCGCTCCTCCAGTCTGTGACGGCTGGCGTGTGCCACCCAATTTGATTCAATCCGCTGAGCCGGAGATGTTCGCCAAGACGCTGCTTGAACCGCTAAGACCTGGGTCAGAGTGTAATGGGCGTAATTGCCTAGCACTGTTGTTCTAATTGGAGGGCCAAGCCAGTTGAAATGGCAAAGATACAGTCTACTGCAGCGGCAGCTGCAATCTGGAAAGTTTCAATAGCTGTTTAAGGTTGAGCTGGACATGTAGCTGTTTGTGGAATAAAAAGGAACCTATATTGGTCTGGGCAACCTCTCCAATGCAGAACAAAAGACTGACGTCAGCATGAGATATGATTTAATGAGAAACAGAAGTGCTCCGTTCAGTCAGGCCTAAGTGAAATGAGCTCAGTCAAAGCACAACGTACCTTTAAAAGTAAACTAAAAAAGTCTCAAATAAAACTTTTTAATAAGAAGAACGAATTCTACCTAATCAAGCAGGGAAATGCTGGAGGTGGTCATTGTGCTGAGAATAGTTAGGTCAAGCTGATTTACTATTCCATGAAAAGCTGTGTTCCAACAGTGAGACAGACATCAAGTGTTGCTGTAACTTTATTTTAGTAATGATGCACATGGGCGACACTCACAAGAGACTCAATCAGATGTTTAAGCAAGTCAATCTTGCTACAAAAACTTTAGATTATTAAAAATAAAGGTGCCAAAGAGTTCCTTGAAATGATGCTGTAGAAAACTACTTTTGGTTCCCTAAAGAACCTTTTAATTGAACAGTCTCAAATGAGAGGTTTAAAGTGCCATTGAAATAAAATGTTCTTTTGGGAACCAAAAGTGGTTCTTCTATGGCATTGCTTACAAGAACACTTCCTGGCATCTTTGTTTATGACTGACTCTCCTTTCTATGGAAGAACATTTTTTTTTTATCTTATATAAGAATCCTATAGCAATGTCAGTTTAAAAAAAGTGCTTTTATTCCTATTTTGTTACAATTATACAATTTCGTTGTTTATATTTGCCTGACAGAAGGAAAAAAACTGAGATGTGATCAGTCTAAATGACCAGTAAACAATGTCATTGTGAGTCATTATCAACCACTGTATAAGATTCAGTTATTATTATTTCTTTCCACCCAATTTCCCAGCCTATGCTTAGCACCAGGGAGATCTTGAGCTTGGCTTGATCTACACACATGGTGAAATGGTTCTTCAGATTGATGGAGAATGTGTTATGTATGGCTCTATATAGCACCAGAATAGTGCTATATAGAATGCTTTTCAACAAGGTTCAATATAGAACCATATAAATCATATTCTCCATCAATCTGAAGAGCAATTTCACCATGCAGAGAACCATTTAATCATCCACATGGTTTTTTGAGTGTTCATGGTACTATGAAGAACCATTGTCTTTACTAAAGAACCCTTGAAGAACCATCTTTTTTAAGGAGTGTACTTGATTGGCTGGAAGTACTGTACTATGCAAAAGTCAGAGACCACCAAACAGCCATTAAGTATAAGTTGTTTATAATGCAGGGGATATTTCTGAAGAGATAAGGCATAACAAAAGATAACATAACCCACTTGCATAAGTAAGAGGAAAGACAAAGGACAAAATTGGAGTTTCCAAAGCTAGAGTTAAAAAATGTTTTAGAAGTTATAGAGAAAATGGGACTCATAGTAACCGTGCAAGACCTGACAGACCACCAACACCAAAACAGTACTTAAAGCTTTCATATTTTGAGAGAGAGGAGAAAATCAAGCTCCAACCCTTGATCTGAAAAAAGTCCACAGATGTTTCTGTCCATCCTTCCACTGTAAGAAGACAACTCAGCACTATGAGACTGAAAGCAGGTGTAGCCATCAAGAAGCTGTTATTGAGAAAAAGAAGTAGTCATGAAATAAGAACATTTGCAAATCAAACAAGCTGCTGGTGTTCTTAGAACAATGGACTGACCACCCCAGAGTCTAGACCTCAACATGATTGAAGGTGTTTGGGATTACCTGGGATTAAGTTTGAGAAGCAGAAAATGCAACCAACTTCTAAGACTGAACTTCGGAGATGTGGCAAAGTATCCCTGCAGATTTCTTTCAAAAATTGAAAGCAAGTCTCCTGAAAAGGATGGAAGCTGTAAGAAAGGCAAAAGGTAGACACATTAAATGTATTAATTACATATAAATTATTTCACTAATATAATTGCATATATGTTTTATTAACAATAAAACATCAATAACTTACACTTAGTGGCCAATTTAACTGGACATTAATAAATGAAGGGAAGTCTCTAGGTTTCATCTGTACTGTATATTCAGATTTAAGCTGGAATTTTTTGTAGATCTCCAGGTTTGGTGACCATTGACCTATGCCGTTCGTTTACCTTGACTGGCTTTAGGAAGATGCAAGCCCACACATGGAGAAGCAGTCTTAATTAACTCCTGCCCCACAGCTCTTGTTCCTCTGGCAGTGAAGTGGGGCTCACTAAGGTGCTGAATGTTAGGATGTTAGAGGTGCAGCTGCTTGCTGAAGATCAAAGTGCAGCACAAGCTTGCTGAAGCCCATGGACTGAGCACTCCTGCAGGCCAGACAGGTTAAAGACACAGCTGGAGAACGAAGCCCAGGCAGACAGTGATTACCGTCAGGCATGCACTAGAGAGAGCATGGCCTTTTGTAGGCAGAGATCTGGGTCTTGCTGACATACATTTTTTTCCTACCACTGGGAACCTGCAAGAGTTATATGAGCACTTAGTAAAAAACTCTTCTTTGAAAAAGTGAGACTAGCTCTGCTCACTTTGCAAATCTGAAGGCAGCCTCTTTTTCCATATCAAGTGAGTGGTAATGGTAGATTAAGGGCTACTTCTTTGAGAATGTCAATACTTTAGCTCATTATTTCCAAGTTGCCTCATTGGATAGTTCACGAGTGCTTCAGGATCTTAAACACATTTTCTCACTGTGGCACCTTTTTCTCACTCATTTATTCAAGCCTCTTTAAATCTTATGAGTGCTGGGACACTGCCCTACCAATTACCAGCAGCAGAAAAGTAGAAATAACCATATTGAAATACATATATTGAAGTTTTTGTTTAATATATGTCTGTAAAACTGGCTGCAGTTTCGACAACATGAATGGCAATTTCTTTTTTGATCATGATTTTTATTAGAACAAGAGCATGATACACATAAATGATAATGTGCTTTTTTTTTTTCTTTTACCTGGTTCCTGTTCTGCAAAGCCTTGACCTATTGAGCGGCGGTTGCTAGGCAAAATAAACACATTGCTTTAAAACAATTGGCTATATTTTTTCTCCAATCCAAAGATTCAGGTGCCACAGTAACATAGCCTGCTAATGCAGTTGAGGCATTAATTTTATTTTGAGAGAACATGTGTTTATAAACTCTAATGTTAAGTGGACATAGTTCATGTTTAAATAGGATAAAGACCAGATTTGGTGAGTATCTGATATTCAGAGAGTATTTGGAGAGTGTTGATGCTTTTTAAATTGTGTGCTATAGTATTTTCACAGTACCTTATTAGCTCATTACCTTGGTTTTACCTATCTGCTTTATTACTGCTGTATGTATTTTGATTATTGTTGTTGCTATGATCTTAGAGATCTGTGTGTATTGGCATACCCTTGTGAAAAATAAGCATATTTCAGTACATCAGCATTATACTTGAAGTGTTATTTTTAATCTCAAGTAGATTATGGAAATAAATCTGAAATATATTTTTCTGTATTTTTTGCTTTATTACATTGTGAGGAAATACAGTTGAGTGTACTTTTTAATATGCAAAATTACTGTTAAGCAAACTTTTAATAAATAATGCTTTAATACATTTTAGTTAGTAAATCAAACGAACTAGCAATACCATAAGTATCTGTACACCAATATATTTCAAATGTAGTAGAATTAATAATTGCTTATATTAACTTGATTGCAACATACACCGATCAGGCATAACATTATGCTTGTTTCTACGCTCATTGTCCATTTTATCAGCTCCACTTACTATATAGGTGCATTTTGTAGTTCTACAATTACAGACTGTAGTCCATCTGCTTCTCTGCATACTTTGTTAGCCCCCTTTTACCCTGTTCTTCAGTGGTCAGGACCCCCATGGACCCTCACAGAGCAGGTACTATTTGGGTGGTGGATCATTCTCAGCACTGCAGTAACACTGACGTGGTGGTGGTGTGTTAGTGTGTGTTGTGCTGGTCTGAGTGAATCAGACACAGCAGTGCTGCTGCAGTTTTTAAACACCTCAAGTGTCACTGCTAGGCTGAGAATAGTCCACCAACCAAAATATCCAGCCAACAGTGTCCTGTGGGCAGTGTCCTGTGACCACTGATGAAGGACTAGGGGATGACCAACACAAACTGTGCAGCAGCAGATGAGCTATCGTCTCTGACTTTACATCTACAAGGTAGACTGACAAGGTAGGGGTGTCTAATAGAGTGGACAGCGAGTGGACACAGTGTGTAAAAACTCTAGCAGCACTGCTGTGTCTGATCCACTCAGACCAGCACAACACACACTAACACACCACCACCATGTCAGTGTTACTGCAGTGCTGAGAATGATCTACCACCCAAATAGTACCTGCTCTGTGAATTTTTACAAAATATGGTTATTTTTATTTATTTATTTATTTTGTCTGATTGTGTTAATTCTGGAATGCCTGCTTTTCACAATCCAACCAAATCCTGAAGAATAAAATCCCACCCACATTTGCTTCCTCAAATTTTTTGATTGATTTATAAATACACAACATTAAGGAGTGAAAATATGTTCTGATTTCTGATTCATGCTGGCTTTACATATATTTATATTATATATAAGTGAGTTACATTGTATATAAGTTGTTAAGTATGTATAAGTAGTTATTCCTAAGAGTATATTTGCATATACTTAATTGCTTAAGTACACTTAAATAGATATTTTTTATTGTTGAATGTATTTACTTGTGTTTAGTGAGATAGAAATCTAATTTAATATGCATTTAAATACATTTTAGTTGCTGTACAACTCAATAAGTAGCACTGAAGTGTTCCACTACATACAATAAAATAATTATAATATATTCCAAGTTTAATATCGGTGTACATACTCAAATAGACTTAAATAAGGGCAATATAAGATGTTTGAAAAATGCACTAAAAAACACAACAAAATGCATTAAATATGTATTTAATCTTTGCTTAATTACAATTTAAATACACTGAAGTTGTCATCAGTTGTTCCAAAATAATATATTCATTATAGATTAATGTAGGTTTAAGGTGTGGACATTAAAAATATGTACTTTTCATGTTAAACACACTTTTGAAAAGTATGCCCAAATGCATTTGGCTTTCCCAAGGCTATTATTTTGCTAGAGTTCTTTTATCTTACTTTGGAGATTTACACTATTTTGTAATATTTGTAGCGCTGACTGTGTTTTTGAACAGGCTAGCTGAGATAGAGCTCAGCTAGTATTAGCATCAGTGACACTGTGTGAATAGTGCGGCTCAGAAGAGTCTAACATAAGACAAGCCTGTTTTATTAAAGTGGTAAATAATGGCGCTGCCCCCCGCTGGCAGAACCATGCCGCTGGACAAATCTTTAAATTGAAAAATGAACATGCACACATTTCTCTGTGTTGTTATCCGTCAGTTTCATCTTTAGAGTACCTATACATTTTAACAACGTGAAGAATGATCCTTTTCCTGATTAAAAAATCAAAATCACGGTCAATGTCATTACTAATATCAATATTATTATTATAATATCAGTGATAATAATTTCAAACAACAGTTCTTGCAGCAAAAGGCAATCAGCCTCATTCACCGATATCTTCCTGAATTTTAAATTTCTTCCTAAAAGAAATTCCTTCTTCCAATGTTGTCAAACTGTAACTTTTAAAGTGTGATTTGAAATTTGCAGGCTCGGATATTTGTTAGCTCACTACTCTTTAAATTCATTAATAAATAGCCAAATGCTTGGAGGTCAGGCATGCAATCATGGCACATTAGCAGTCCTATTCTGTGCCCACACGTCAAAGAATATGACTCACTGGATTTTTTCAGGACAATGGCTCACGAGCCTGAATAATGCTTTCTTTCTATTGGTTCACACCTCCATGAATAAGGGCCTGTTTCATGTCAATAAGTGTGTATAAGGTTATATAAGGTGACAAATATTTAAATAAACTAGTGGACACGTGGTTGTTTCCATGCAGCTTGAACCGAATCATCAGTTGTACTCAAATCACCGCTCATTCGATGTTTTACAAAGAGTTTTATGAATCAGACGTAGAGCAGTTTGTACGTCATTCTCAAATCTGCACTCATTTCAACTGAACTTTGATGAATAAAGGCCTTTATTTTTGGCACATCCAGCTAGTACAAATACTGTGAGATTCCACATTCAAATATTAAACTTCCTCAGAAGCTGTATTTGAAAGTAAAGCCTTTGAATGCTAATATTGCTTCACTCTTTAAAGAATGACCTAGGGGAGGAAAAAATCAAGCCATCTGACATATTTTAAAACAGCATTTCTCCAACTTCTATTTTCTTGTAATGAACGTTTCGAGTCCTGTTTTTCTGACAGACAGAATATAAATTGAAAATTTATATCGTCTTGCTCTTCAGACTCAGGAAAATGTATGATTTCCATGAACCTTATGCAAAAGTGCGAAAGAACCGGTCCAGTTTGGAACAGGAAGCTCTTTGGTTTGGCTTGAGCCAGGATGATCCTCAGCGGATCTGCTGCAGGTGTGGGGAGGAGAGCCAGTGTGGTGAACCAACAGTACATTATTCTAGCCCAGCACAACAGACACAAGCCCTAAAGTTTCCTTTTCCAAACCCATTAGAGAACATGTCTGTGGCTGTAGTGTTTGTATGAAGACAAATTGGAGCTTGGCCCCACAGATGAGATCAACAGAGCACATTGTGTTCTTGTCTAGTGCGCTTTAGCTGTATTGTTTGAATGGTGCTGCAACACAGAGTCAATTAAATCTGTGTAAGTGGCTTTGTAGGCATAAATAGATCCTTTTTTATGTTCAGTGAATGCAGGCTTATTAGGAGCTCAGTAGACTTGAAGCTGAGCTTCAGTTTGCTACACTCTTAAAAGTAAATGATTTTTTGGAGCAATGCCATCTATTCTTGGAAATAAGGTGCCAAAAGAGGTTCTCTGCACTTTCAAAAACCTTCAGTGGATGCTTATTTGGCAAGCATTGCTGTAAAAGAGATGTCATAAGTACATTTAAAAAAATAATAAAAAATAGCTGTATGATAATAAAATAAATAGCTGTATAAACCTAATTCAATTATGCCACACATTTCCATTCAATTAAATAGAGTAGAGTCACTTTACACAGACTTTGTTACCTCAATATAAAGATTTTTATTCTTATTGGTGGCACAAAATTCAAACATTTCAGTGCAATTTATTTGGGTTTCATTGAAACTGAATTCTCTTTGGATCAAAAAAATTGATTCACTGAAACATACAATTAATTTTTGTCTATTTTACGTAAACAAGTTACATAAATAAACATAATGTAATAATTTTACCTTAAAACAACAGCTTCAAAATCAAATATTTTAAAATTTTGATGGTACACTGACTTAATAATAGGGAGAATAGCGTTTCTGTCATTGCCACTCCAGGCCCAGAAACACCTGCTATAGCACTATGTAACTTTGGAGGAGTGGGCACAAAACATCTAGTACTGCGTAATACATTATGGCAGCTAGCTTGGTATTCCCAGCATGGACATCATGGTAGAGGCTGTGAAGAGACCAAAGAAAATGTTGTCGGAGGAAGCAAGGAGGAGAAAAAGAGAGTGACCAAGCAAGAGACTCAGCAAGGGTAAATCTTGGACTGGCTTTTGGTCATTGGCGATAATTAAAAGAGATAAAAAGATGGAAGACAGTTTCACAGCTAATTGAAAAACAATGAAAATCCTATAGCAGAGTGTAAGTTACTTTGCTGCCAATGTTATTTATGAAAGACTGCAATGCAGGCTGTAAGCTTATCTGTGTTATTCCTGTCTCACAGAGTTTTGTAGTTTTCCTGGATGCCAAAAGTCACCTAACCTCAGTCCTGTTTCAGTTTAGCAAGTAAAGCAATAAATTCATCTCACGCCAAAAAGTTTGGTGAGTCTTTGTCAATCTCATGCCAAATAAGCCTTGTGCAATCCTGTAACATTACTCTACGTTGTATGTCGACATGATTCTTTCTCTTCTGATGTTGTCTTTGCTGGTGTTGTGCCGAATTCCGAATCCCTGGCACATTCCAACACCCTTTTGCATGCATGCAGGTCTTGCAGGCATATGAAAGCAACAGATCACACTTGCAATTTCGCTTATTTGCACATAGAAACAAATTTGTGAGTGTAATCTGTAGTGTCCATATGACTGTGTGACCCCCGTGTACAAGAAGGGGAGTCGGATTCTGAATCCTTCAGCTCGTCAACAAATGCATGTGTCAGCTGTCCATATAGGGGGCTAACACTGTGATTTGTATTTATGACTGAAGTAAAAGTGAAATATGCTCCGCAACTGTAGGGGGACACCCAGAGCAAAAAATATCAATACTCACATAATATTTCAAATGAGGAACCTTTATATATGAAACACATCGTGTAAAAGTTTAGGAAAAAATTGGTGGAACCTTTACATTGCATGAAGGTTTTTTGAACCTTGAGAAGCTTCTTCACACGCATTGATCTGATCACTCCCAACATTTCATTTAATTAACCTTTCAGTGAATGGGCCTTTAAAGGAAATTTCCAGAATTTTTTTATCTAATCCGCTGAATCTGTCAACCCAAAGGCACAGCATATCTACTATACTGGCAACTGACCATATGCTACAAAGGCAGAAGATAAAGTTGAAAAGTATTCCTTTAAAAAATCTTCCATTGAAATGTTCTTTGGGGAACCAAAGGTGGTTCTTCTGTGTCATTGCTCAAAGAACTTGAGAGATTGTGGTAGAGTGTAGAAGAACTATGTTTGGTTCTGTTCAGTTGCTTATTTTGGTGTTTTTATAGGAATACTCCAGCACTTCCCACCCTAATCTACAGCATCTGTCAAGCCAGTGGGTTAATATGTGTGGTATATTGGTAATGGAACATATTGTCACTTTCAAAACAAAACCTTGTATTGGCATTTTTTTAAGATAATTTGAAAGGACTGGTGGTCGTTTACAGAGTATCAACATTATAAGACAATCTGACAAATAGAAATGGCCCAAAGTGAATTAGAAAAAAAATTTTCTACATTAATTTACATTTTACGTTTTTTGTGACACAAGGTTTTGTTCCAATGATCTGCTCCAGATGTGGGCGATTAGGTCGAGAATCTCTGTGTACTTGTTTAAAGAACCTTCTTCAAGAACCCTTCAGGAACCTTCAATTTTTCAAGTGAGTACATGGTGCAGTTGTAACTGGAGTACGTAGAGCATTCATGTGATGGTGCTGGTATATGTGGTGTGCAGCAGATGGCAGTGGCAGTACAGGAATGAATATGAGGGCACGTCTACCGCTTTCTGTCTCAGTCACTCTAAAGCCATATCACCCATGCTGAGGTGAAGGATGATGGTGTCCAAACTCAGCTCTTTGCCCAGATTTATGATGCAAGCAGGATGAAGGTGCCCCTTACATCTTGTGTTAGACAAAATCAAATGCGTCTCTGGACATTAGATAAAAAGAAGGATGCAGTATTAAAATCGGCCCCTTTGCGTCGAATTTGTAGAAGAGTCAGCTTCAGTGACTCATCGCTCAATCTCTCAGGAGTGGAGGTGATGTGCTGAGATAACCAGACAGGAATGAATCTGAGGACGGAGTGTAAATTGCACCATCTTTAAAAGAGATGAAAGGCAGGAATGGAGAATTTTGAAACTGGAACTTGTAGCAGAGAGAAAGAGAGGGAGAGAGAGCGAGAGGAAGAGAGAGAGAGAAGAAAAAAAGATGATGAATAGCAAATATAGATTGACTGTATCTAGCACCTCGTTCGCTGCGTATCCCCCGTGGCAGGTTTCCTCATTTCCATAAAACTCCTCTGCCTTCATCTGACAAGGGAGAAAACATATACCACGGCTCAAAAAAATGGAGAAGCTAGATGGTGTGGAGCTCCTTTTTTCCTGTTTTGGGGGATGTTCTCTAGGAAAATTGCATGCAAACAGCTTGCAAATGTATGTTTACATGGACTGTATTTGTACTAATATATGTTTTTTTTCACCATTTTCTTATAAACTGCGTCTAAAAGATTAGAATCAGTACTATCCTTTATTGTTCCAATTAGGAATGACAGGGATTGGCAGGACTGCAACAAAGAATGCAACTGACCTATATGTACTCCACCCACAAATGCATTTGTTCTTGGTAACTGTTGCCGGGTTGGACAAGCTTTGACAAAGATCTCATTCAATCTAATGAAAGATTGCCATTTCCCCCTTGTGGTAATGAGGTTGTCACTGCCAGTATCATTAGCACGAGGTGGAAATGACATGAAGTATTTGACACCTTACTAATGTCAGCTTGACTACATGACAAAAAAACTACATCTAATGTGTCCTAAAATTAAGACCCACCACACACATATAAAATAAATAAGATTGAAAATCAATAACACACTCAGAATCTAGGATTTTTGACAAATCTAGGATTGTGTGCTACAATTTCTCATTGGTTGGATGGAATTTCTCACAGTGATCTGCGAAGTTTGTCCAATATTGCTACAGTTGCCATGAAAGAACACAGAGCATCTATAGACAAAATCAGAATATTTGTGAACATAATAGTTGGCTATACTTCTGGGTGCATCCAATCAACATGGAAGCATTTTAATTTTTGGCACAATTGAAAATGAATTCAAACATAACACATAAGACATTGCCAATAATGGTAAACTCTTGTGTCTGAGGCCGTAATGTCAAATGTAACCAAGCATGTAATGGATTTTACTTGCTTTTTTCTCCTTTTTCAGCTTTCAAAAGCATATACAGCTGCTATGAGTAATACTAAACGCTCTGAGGGATCCTCTATCTTTGGCAACGCTTTTACTCGAAGCCTAAGACTATTTAGCGAATCCTTTATTCATCTAGGTGAAAATGCCAGACACTATTATCACCAATAAACGCAACAGAATGTAAGCAAAGATGGTATGTTGATGTGTGGATTGCTATCTTTAGAATTATTACTTTATAGGGAGTTTGACATAAGGTGACATAAGCTAGTTAAGATGCTAATGCTATTTGCATTTATGCTAGCAGTCACAAAACCGTTGTTTTTTGCTTATATTTTCACACAACACTGAAAAAAATTGAAGATATGTATGTTTCTACACCTGATTCTGTGTAAATGTAGACATATGTGTGAGTCTGTGCACAGAATATTGGAGTATATTGTTATAATATTAGCCAATATGGTAAGGTAATTAACAACAATGTAGCTAATGATCCATATTAGACACTTTAGAGTGACATAAGACGACCACAAAACCAGTAAATTGTTAATCTTTGTTATTTTAAACAGTTACACATGTCTCTGGAAATGAAATAGACCTCGAACCATAAGTGTAGTTGGTTTATGGTCAGTCATTCATGTTTGGTTGTTGTGCTGTTTGGTCAGTTTTTGTTTTGAGGCTTTGAAGGACAAATATTCCCAAAGCCCAGAAAGCCTGTCCACTTGGTGGTCATCTTGGCAACACCTCTGGCCAGTTATTTCCAGTCATACAAGAGCAGGCTCATATGTCTTTGAATGGGGGAGAGACCTATGAACCTGAAACTGAAAGCCACATTATCATTTCAAAACATATTGGAAAAAATTACTGATTAATAGTTTGTTGTGTTTGGCTCAAAAAATGCACAAAAGATGTGTTTTTTTTTCAGCTTGTTCTGGCTACTTCGACGTGCATATCTCCACAGCTGCGGAGGGCTTTTCCCAATTATGGCTTTAGCAGCAAGCTGATTGTCACTTTTTACAGAAGGGCAAGACTTCCTGTAAAAAGATATCATATTGAGCGTTATGAGAGTTCCCATTCATTTTTCAACCAGTGAACTGTCTCCTCTTATGTTATAATAAGTATGGCTAGAGGAATTGATCATATTTTCTGTTACTGACCACTAGAGACATCTGGTACATATTTTGCATGTGATTTCTTTCCTTTTTTTGGAAGGTGTGAGAGGGGCATCTTACACTGACCTTTTGCTGAAGTATTGCCTTTTTTTCATTCATCGCCTCAACTTATACTAAAGAATCAGCTGATATTAAAAAGGCCCCAAAAGATAAAAAAGATTGCTCTCATTGTAAGCTTTCAAAATGCTGGTTTCATGTACAGACTGTCTAAGAGTTAAGCAATATAGGCTAGAAGCACTTGAAGAGTCTTGCCGTTCTTATTCGCAGACCTGTATTAGCATATATAAGTGAGTCATCTTTCCAGACCAGAGATGCCTGAATCATTCTGTGGTTTTCTAAGCTCACCTGAGGGAGGCAGTGTGTTCACATCGGAGAAAGCCACCAAGAGCTCTGCTCTTGCTCTTTCACCTATTGCATGGTGCTGTCTATAGGAGCCACTGTGAGGTCAAAAAAGTAAAGTCCGAAATAAATTACGGCCTTGCCAACCAATAACACAGTGTCCGTTCATTAGATAAGTTGATGTTCTCCTTCAGAAAGTGTTTTGCTAACATGTTCCTGTACACACTTAGAAATAAAAGTTCCACAATAGTTCCTTAGAGCAATGCTATAAAAGATCCACCTTTGGTTCCCTAAAGCAGTGGCTCTTAAATCAGTCCTCCGTGATCCCTAGATGGTCCAGATTATTGGTTCAACCCAACTCACAACACATTTGGATAGAGCAAGACATGGGGATTCCTGTAGACCAGATTGAGAACCTGCCCTAAAGAACCTTTCAGTGGATGACAAAGCAATATATGCTTCCCTGATGACTCAAAATGTGCTCACAAATGAAGCCAATAGAGATAGAGATTATGTTGAAAAACTCTTAAGTATTCATTTAAAAACCATCCAAAGGCGTTTCTTCCAAAGAACGTCTTTATTTTTGAGTACAAAGGTGACATGCGCAGAATTACCTATTTGTGATTGCTGATTGCCTAGCAGGTGATATACATGCAGCAGTGAGACACATCAATATGCATGTGAGTCATGTCCATTGTTTGGAGATAAACTGAAACCCAACTTGTCTGAATCAGTTAGCTCCTAATTCAATTAGTGTCAATTGCTATCTATGCTAATTCAGTCACAGATCGCTAGTGTTAAGGACAGTGCTGTTTACAGAAGAAAACAAGGGCCTTAACGATGTATCCACCCTGCCATAACGTCCTCCCATAACCTTCAAGTGGTGATTTGGTATAATGGGGTCGTACCTAATGCTTTTTTGTATGCTTGTTGCGCATAGCCTACTGCAGGGCACAATTAAATCTTTCAAAAACAGCATCCCTAACTGAAGTGGTTGTCCATTGAAGGAGCTTATACCCAGTTCTGTAATGTAGAAATTAGGTCTAAATTCATAGGAACTTCTTCTTGTTTTCGCCGCTATTACTCCAAAAGGTTCCCCAAGGGATTTCTCAGTAAAAAAATAATGAAAGGCTCAAAGACAAGTTCCTGAATTTATTTTTTCCCCACCACTAAATGAGCATTTAAATGCTCCTCGTGAAGAGCGCTGGAAAGCTTTCTGAGAATTTGCACACAGCGGGAGTCAGTGTGACAAACGACTGGACTCTGACAGATCATTTGTTACACATTTTAGGTGAAATATCGTATTCCTGTCTAGGCTCCAAAGTATATTTTCTTCATTTTGGAAGGGCAATTTGCTGAAAAAATGGAAGTTTCAGTGCAGGCTCCCATGCTAAAGACATTTTAAGTAGTAAACAATGTGTTTCTGGTCAGAAAAGCAGGTAATCAACCCACCATATTGTCTGGCACTGTCACATCATCCGACTTCTTCATCATATTTAATTCCCATGTCCTACTTTCTTTACCTGTTTCAACTGTACTGAAGCTTCAACTTGCATGACAACTGACTGGAATGTCTTTTTGTGCTTATAATTAGCCATGACATGTTTTGGATTTCTTGTTACAGTGAAATTTGAAGAGTAGCTATAAAGTGTGCAGTATTTATATTTTGATTGTGTGGGCAGCACTTGATAGCCCTGCCTCTGTGCTGTCTCCATATGGAACCTGATGCCAGCACAGGGACCCTGTTGGGCTGGAGGCAGCAGCCCACGGCACGCAGCCAAAATCCATCTGCACAGAAAGCCTTCCATTTGTCTTCCTATTCCACTCGACACATTTCATCAAAACCAATGAACTCTCACCTTTGTTGCACTGGAAGGGAAGCACATGTCAATACCAGTGACAGCTATTTATCTGCAGTGAAGGTTTTCATTGAGTTCGGAAACACAGCACATTAGAATATGGGGTTCTTCAGAAATAAATATGAAGGGGTTGGGAAGTTGGACAGAACTGGAGAGCGAATGTAAAATGTTATTGGCTATCGGAGCTCATATTTACCCAGGGGAATAGCAGATGCACTTCAGAGACATTGAGAATGGACTCATAGGTCACAGGTCGGCTGCTGTGTAAGCAGTCCTGCAAAGATGAAGCCATAAAACTCAAGCTTTTACAGAGCCATGTGTGCAGTCATTTGTGTTAACATTTCTGTAGCCTGGGGCTGGATTGGCACTTGGTGTCTCCTATTCATTCATATACACTGTTTACCTGGCAGCATGACGTGACTGAGCTCAGTCATCAAAATGCTATGCTGGCCAACTATGATCATTATAGGAACATTATTATCTCGCTGCACTTGCAGTGTCGTAATCTTCACATCTAGATCAACATATGAACACTCTCAAATGTCAGAAATAAGACTGGACTTAAAAGAATGATTAAAACTTAGCTTCATCATGTAGTAATAGAGTTCCTGCACCAATCAAATTCTTCTTTAAGAATTTCTAGGTGCCATGGTGTTGGCTTTGGTTAAGACCATGAAATCTGGCACCGTCAAAGCACTAAAGGTGACCTTTTCATATTTTCTAGAACTTTTCATTCTGATGTGCTTAACGCGAGCTATTAAAAGGTCATCGCTAGACGAAAAGTGTAAATACCTTCAGCCAAGATTTTGGGGGGAAATATAATGAAAATAACCTTTGTGTTCTTTTGCTCTGGGTTTTAAATTAAGAAGTAAAATAAGTCTATAAAAGCATCCATGCATATGACAGAGTATAGGGAGCTGGCCATAGAGAGTCCTAAAGAATTCAAGCTCATATTCAAGCTAATTGAGTTTGCGTCTCCACATAAATGCAGGTAGTGGCCTGTGTAACCCTGGCCTGTTGCCATCACCGGTCATGATTGACTTCAATTATTGGCTCCGAGGATTAAGTTGACCCAGGGTGGAAGTAAATCGTCTTGGTTTGCATACATAAATCAGTGGTTATCAATCCTTTATCTGGGATTTATCTAGCAGCGTGGCATCTTTTTGGATGCTGCAGTGGAATATTGTATGGGATTTAGTCAGCGGAGGCTTACAGTGAGTACAGGACTTTAGGCTTTAACTTCAAGTTTACAAAATGTAGGATTTGTTGTCACTTTTTCAGCATGTGCACCTTTTCTTTACATGTCGTCTCCAGAAAACTTTGCAGAACAAAGAGAAAAGCATTCTTAACTTTCAGTGTAAGGAAATGTACCAAGATTTTATTTGAAGTCATTTTGTACCATTTTTATTGAAGGGCATCTGCCATTTACAGATTATGTAAAAGTTAAAAAACAACAGAAATATAGAAACGAAGTTTTTGATCCAACAGCAATGATATGTGAAGTCTTGTCATTTTTCAGTTTTTGGCATGGTTTAAAAATGCCTGTTGACCTTTACATTATGTGTAAATTTCATGATGAAATGGCTGAAGGAAAGGGTCCAAAATGACTTGGAAAAAAGTCTGGTTACATTGTCTTACATTAAAAGTAAAGTAGGTTTTTCCTTCTCCTGTAATCACTTTGGAGTTGTATACACAACTTGTATGCACATATAAACAAACAGGAAATATCCCTATGTCATGATTAACACCATGTTTTAATTAAAGAAATGATTTTTAAATGAATATGCAGCATTTTGGAATGAAACTCTTCGTATAAGTTCTGACACTGCTGCTGAGGACAGCTCTTTTAAAGAATCTAGAATTTATTGTTCCTTTTTTGTTAACCACAACTCTGTTAAGATCTCCTTGATTCAGTTTCTTAAAAGCATTAAACATTTGTTATGGTCATTTTCAAATAACATGGTATTAATTAAAGTGATCAGAGGTGAAGACTGTGCTCAAAAACGTGAACTGGGTGACATTTAGTGTAATGGTGTAAATATAGATCAATTAAGTCACTATATAAGAATGCAAGAAATGAACATGGCAATCTATGTTTTAGCTTAAATTTTGTTTATCTGTCTCATGTAACGTGTCTTCAGTGATACATTCAGAGACTTTGTTCAAATTTGCCTTCAGTGTAGTTATGACTCATGCATGTCCACAATTGTCATATTAAAATGGGTCAGCTTTCTGTGTGCTGCCATGTTTTTGATCACTATTTAAAAGAAGCACAATGATGCATGATGTTATTGTTGTGTGCATTGTCAGCATGTGCACACCTTCAGAACAGAATTTGGATGATTTGGATTGTTGATGTGACTAATAATACAAGGTGACAGAAGTGTGAAGTCTGTTTCTATGTGTACACTATAAAAAGGGCTACTCAAAATATCAAGGCAACAAGGAAAAAGGATTTCTAAACAGGTGCTTTTGTAGTCATCCTTCCAAAGGTTAACTTGTTTATCTAACTCAGATTTGTTTTTTTACCCATCATTAGGTATAGTAAATAACACTGCTGCCCATTAAAATGGTCGTTTGTGACAAAAGCTGAAGAAATATCTACAAATACGTGGCTTTTTAGATCTTTGTTCTTTGTATATCAAAGTGTATGTGATAACAGCACATGATGAAACAAGAAGAGTAGATTAAAAGGTAGAAAAAGCCACTTTTCTGCTTTGAAATTAAATGATCAAACCCCTGAACCCTCATCTTTATTCAGTTATTAATCTTAATGCTCATCATGCAGTACTACTATGTAATTACATAGTAACTACTATGTAATGTATGTAGTGAGTGAGGAATGAAAATGTAGGCTCACATACAGACCTTTAGAATTCAAAGGGTTACATATGTCACATATTGGATTCAAAGTTCCCATCTTCGCTTCCAAAATTCAACCCCAACTAACTCTGCATTGGAGTGTGTCAACCTCATTTTACTGGCTCCTGCATTGGGAAATCACACCACACACTGCATGCGTTTTACTCAATTAGAGGTGCTGGCCAGAAAGCATAGATAAATCCCCGTAAGTTGATGAGATGAGGGAAAAAATTGGCTAGTGCAGACCTGTTGAAAAGCACCTTCAGAAAATAGTCTCATCTTCAGCTCTCTGCCAGTATGAAGACCCCGTCAGTGTTTAGCGAGCGCTAATGCGGTTTTAATCAGGCGGCTGCCGGAGCTGAAGCCTTGCTATTGTGTCTTGCCCTGAGGGGCCGTGGCGTTTACCGGTGGTGTCACTGAGCCCCGATTAGGATTCACGCCGCGCTCTGCTCCTCGGCCGCTGTGGCCCCGGTGCATGCTGGAGCAGGAGCCAATGGTCTGGGGGGTCAGAGACACTGGCTGTGGCTGCATTGTGTGCTGGGAGTTAATGGAGGCGGCGGCAGCTTCACTGTAACAGATTACAGCAGCTCTGTGTCACTGGCAGAGAGAGAGAGGAGAGAGAGAGAGAGAGAGAGCGCGAGAGGGAGAGAGAGAGAGAGAGAAAGGCAAGGCCTGCAGCCCATCCATCACTGGGTGCCCATCTATACACAGCCTTAGTCTGGCTAAGCTCTGTGATAAAGGTGCATGTCAGCTCCCCTCCGCCGCTCAACTGAGTCCAATCCCTGCAGAAATCCACCCAGAGGATACACACTCTCTCTCTCTCTCTTTCTCTCTCTCCCTCTCTCTCTCTCTCTCTCTCTCTCTGTCTCACTTTCTGTCTCTCTCTCTCTGTATGTTAGACTTTACCTCTCTCACTCTGTTCTTCACCTCTCTCTCCTTCTCTCTCAATCTTTCTCATCTTTTCCTCGTGCTCTCTTTTTATCTCTTTTTGTCTATCCCTTTTTCTATCTCTATTCTTTCTCTCCCTTTTCCTTCCATTTCTCTCTCTTGTGCTCTGTCTTTTTAGTTTATCTTTGTTTCTCTTATCTGTTTTTCTCTCTCTTTCTCTATTTTTCTTTGTCTGTCTTTCTTTTTCTCCCTTTCTCTCTTTTTCCCTTTCTCTCTCTCTCTTGTTCTCCCTCTCTCTTTCTCTGTCTCTCTATCTTGTTCCCTCTCTCTCTGTCTTTTTGTTTCTTTTTCTATTGTTCTTTCTCTTTTTCTGTTTCCCCTCCCTCTCTCTCTTGTTCTCTCTAATTTTCTTTCTCTCTCTCATTCTTTCTCTCTCTCTGTTTCTCTCTATTGTTCTCTCTCCCATTCTCTCTGTCTCTCTTTCCTTTTTTCTCTTCTGTTTCTCTCTCACTGTATTTCTGTTTCTAGCTGTCTTTCTCTCTCTAGCTGTCATTCTCTCTCTCTCTCTCTCTCTCTCTCTCTCTCTCTCTCTCTCTCTCTCTCTCTCTCGGTTCAACTTCACCTGCAAAGTAAGTTTGCTCTTGGCTGGAGCACTATACTTCACACTTCTGAGCTCACTCTCTCACGCTCGTTCACGTGCTCATTCTCTTCCTCTTCGTCTTGTCTGTTACTACTTTTTTTTCGTTCTCTGAGGCCTCTGAGCCTCAGCTGCTGGAAAAATCCACCAACATTTTTTTTTCAGTGCCTCCACTCTGACATGGTCTTCTCCGGGTTGCAGAAGGCAATTATATAGGCCTGAGCTTATTGTGTGGCAAATCCCCAATCAGCTTGCTCGCTCAGGGTGGTGGATCTTGTATTAATCCCGTCTGAAAGAGCGAACCCCTTCCAGCCTCATGTTTTCCTCCTCGTGCCATTACTGTTGTATGCCTGCAGTGAGTGTGTACATGTTATGCAGGTTAACTACATCTCAGTCTCAGTGGCTTGACAGGTTCTAAACAGCCCATTTTGCACTTTATTATTTTTTTCTCTGAGATCCACTTATGAGATCCACACAATTATTTGTGTGATTTTCTGTACCAAAACACTTGTAAATAAACATTACATAACCCTATTTTAACCTCTTTTTATCTCTCAGGATTAAACAAGCTGCTTTTTCACTATGGTGATATAAGTAAACACCTGTTGTGATTGGCTGCCCTGTATTGTGCCTCATTTAAAAAGCAGTCTGGCCTGAAACACTGCTTATAACTTTAACATGAATGGGTGGAGCTAAACGGCTGTAGGCTAAATAGGCAGTGTAAATGGGTTGGTTTTGTTACATCACAAAAACAATTCAAAACAGGCTGTTTATGCAGCCTAATTTTCATATATGGACTATATGAACTGGGGACTCATTACATTTTGAAACATGGTTGCTTACAACAACCTCTATTTAAAAAAAAGTGAAGAAAATTTGATTTTCCATAATATGGGCCCTTAAAAAAGTCAACTGCAGTAGATATGCAGAAGCTTGCATGTAGGTTTTTCTTTTTGAGTAACAGTGTGTGGGTGGTTACACCAGTTGAGTCATATCTCATTCAAAGCCGTTCAGTTGTTGGAAGGACAATGAGAAACGCTACCACTTGGCCAGGACATTTTTGGGTATGTGTGTTTGATCAGAAACCTGCATTATCATGGTCTAAGATCCTCTTTTTGTTTTTTTGTTGTTTAAGATGGTCTGAAATAGATACCAGTGGTCTAATTTTATCCTATGCATGACTGAGAATCATCTCAAGGATGCCCAACAAAGGATGTAGTTATATTTTTGAGTCATCATACCCTACAGTGGTACTTAATTTATTACGTAATAGCACCGAGCCAGCAATGGTGCACTGGTGAATCGCTTGGTCTGGAATCCAGCTCAGAGTATTTGTCTGATTTTCAGCTTTAAAACCTTTGAGTGTTTCATCTTCATGCCCAGAATACAAATAATGCATTGCCATTTTCACCACTGCAGTCTAGATACAGTAGTGTTTGAAGAGATCATTATAACCCCCTGGCCCTGACCCCCCCTCACCAAATATTCAGCTTCTCCCCCAGCTTCGCACTTTGCTGTATCTATGCAATTTGAATGCTCAAAACCTTCCCCATCTGAATCCATACATAATAGGAATATGTAATACATTTCACACCTTTGATCATGTGAAATTGGAGAGATAGAGTATCTATCCATTGCCATCAAACAGTGCAGCCCTCTTATCTTAAAGTCCAGCAGAGTCTGAGAGAAGCTTTTCATGTCTCTCACTCTCTCTCTCTTTTTTCTCCCTCCTTTCTTCACGCTGGCAGCTCAGATGTTCATTGCAGACAGAATTAAGTCGACTACTGCCAAGGCTGAAGGTCACTCAGAAACAGGAGGACAATTACAGATTTTTGACATTGGCTATAATTTGCTACTGAAACTTTTGCTTGAAATCCTGCCAAGCTCATCTGCTATTAATCGGTGTGATCAGCACACAGTTTATCTACATATGAGTTGGCGTACCTGATTCTGCTGTGTTGAGGTCTCTCAGCTTTCAGTGATTTTGCAGTTTTGCCATATGACCTTGAAAAAAGAAACAGAACCGCTGTCACTCTTGTTGTTCTCGCTTGGAACTGAGATCATTTGAGGCAATGATACTGAAGCCACATTATACAACGAAGACCAAATATACAAGATCAGCCAAAACATAATGGCCTCTCACAGATGAACCGAATAATGTTGTAACGACCTCGGTTATCAAGGTCTGGGATATATTTGATGTTAAGCGACTAGTTGGTTCTCATAGTCGACATGGGCAGGCATGAAAACCTGAGAGACTTTGGTTCTCTGAGCCAATCTGCGAGGCTTATGGGGTGCTCCCAGTCAGCAGTGATGAGTACCTACTCACAATTGTCTGAAGAGGGGCAAACCACAAACCGGTGACAGGGTGTTGGCTGTCAAGGCTCATCAAGGTAACAAAGGCTATTCCATCTGGTCTAAACTGACAGAAGGGCTACTGTGGTACAAGTAGAAATTTTTAATGATGGTCATAGAAAGAATGCATCACTACACACATGCATTGCACTCTGCTGTGTACGGGGCTGTGTAGCTCCAGACCAGTCAGAGTGCCCATGCTAACCCCTGTCCACCATCAAAAGTGCCTACAATGAACATACGAATATCAGAACAGGACCTTGGAGTGATGGGAGCAGGTTGCATAGTCCGATGAATTCTATTGTCTTTTACATCACATGGACAGCCAGGTACATATACATCGATTACCTGGGGAAGTGATGGCACCAGGATGCACTGTGGGAAGAAGACAAGGCAGTGGAGGGAGTGTGATGCTCTGGGCAGTGTTCTGTAGGGAAACCCTGGGTCTGGGCATTCATGCAGATGTCAGTCCACAGGAGCTGTTGTGGCAGCACATGGAGGACCAGTGGCATACTAGGCCAGAGGTCATAATGTTGCTAATGCCAATTTTAAAAGTCTTTTTCTTTAAGATACACATTATAATCATAATGTTTTTTGTTTCCTTGTTTTTGTTTTGATGTATCTTAATATAATGCATTATTCTTTTGAAAAGCTTTTCATTTGTTATTATTTCTATTGTTATTATAACGCTAATGTTACTGTGGGTATCACTTTATTACTGGATGTAATTCTGCACTGTAAAAAAAATGGTGTTTTAATCTAAAAAAGGTAGTTACCATGATTTTTTTTTACCCCTTAAATGGCTTGGGCCCACTGGCTGGCCCAAAGTTTTATTACACACTGCTATAACCTAAGAAAAGCTCAGCCAGTTTGCATTGAAGTCCCTGTAGATACTGAATAATAAGCCTTAATATGAAATAAGCCTGGGATTTTAAGGGATTCAAGTTTTGAGTTTATTGAATATTAAATCAGAAGTCAACAAAACTTAAGACAGATACCTTTTCTGTTTTCCTATGATAACAAGTGCAGTTACCTCAAGATCTGATGTTTGTCCGGTCTTGACCTGTACTAGAAATATGCTCTACAAATTGGCCATTTTGTTTGGTCATTTGTTGATGTTGAAACAAAGAGAAAAAAATTGGAAGTGCAAACTCGATGCTGTTGGTAAAGAATGTATGTAATAAAATGTATAATTACATTTGCATAGCAATGCAAAATTAAAGTAACAATACTCAGCTTATAAGGGTTAAAGGGTGGGGATAATTTGGGGGCAATTATTCACAACCAAGTTCTTGAGACTCCCTTGGATCTATAAATTTTGTTTTGTTTGTTACATCTAAACCACTCAAATCTGAAGATGAGGCATATGACACAGGTAGTCTTGCTGTAAATGTATTCTTGTCACAACCTTGAAAAACCTCACATTTTCCATACACATGACTTGAGACAGTTTTCAATGTTCCTTGACAGTTCTTATCCCGATTTGTTTTCATTAAATGTCTACAGTACACAACAAGCAAAACTGCTTTTGAGTTTTGAAACCAGTGCTGGGGTTGAGTTTGACTGCTTTATAGTGAGATATTCTTTTTGGAGCTGTAGGATAAAAGGAACACTGGTTGATTGTGAACATATTTTTCTTGAATTTATCTCTGTGAATTCATTTTTAATCTTGTAGAGCTCCTCGAGACAAAAATACAAAACTTGACTTGCTTTTTAATCTGTCTGTAAGTATGGCATTCATATGTTCTCATATGCTTTCAACTCCAAGTGGAGATGTAGTTTTCTAAAGCAGTGGTTGGAGTGCCAGGGTGGACGGGGTCGTGGATGGCACTGCCAAATAATTCCATTCATCGAAAAGTGTCAGCAGCAGACGTGAAGGTTGTAGTGTTTGCCGCACTTGTCTTGTAATGTAACTTTGCTTTTCATTCCAGACTGCATATCAGCTAACCTTTATGTTTCTGGATCACAGCTTCTTGAGGAGCGAGTGGAGAGCGGCCCGCTGCCCCCCCAAAACCCCCTGGAGAACATGAGGCAGAGGAGAAGACACATGCGCTGATCTGCACTCACGGTGCCCCTGCATATTCGGAAAGCTTCATACACCTGTAAGTGTTCTTTAGTGCATAAAGTCGACTGATATGGAATGCATCTTCCTCTGGCTGATATTTCATATCAGTGTTTTTCCTCATTCTCTACCCCTCGACGACACATAGGAGTTAGATATGGGCTTCGCTGGTATAGAGAGCGAGACATTATTAATGTGTTAATTTACAGGACAGCAGCAGCGTTCTGGGCTCAGGAGACCATCATTTTAAAACCTAGCAAGGATGAGGCTGGAGGAAACTATTTCTATGATGATGGGGATCAAATAGAGAGTATGAATTATTAATCATAAAGCATTTTTGTCCCCGGTGCCCTGCGGGAGAAAAAAAAGGGGGCTACTGCTAACACAATCCACATCTCATTTATTTTTATGGAAAAGTTATTAAACTATGTACTTGAGATCAAATGGTAGTACAAGAGGAAACACACTGAAGTAATGAATCTCGTCACCTGGTCCTGAGCATTTGTGCCACTTAACAAGCAATCACACATTTGCAGCAATATAGAGTTAAATTATGGCACACCGTTGAGATTCTCTATTGATTTTATTATTTAGCTGTAGGGTAATTTGCTCAAACCACTACACATCTCTTGAGTGGGTGGGGCGGTAATAAAGAACTGATATACTCAGTATGAACCAGTGGTAAATCAGTGCCTGTAGTCATTAGCCATCTTAAACATAACATGACTCATCTTAAAGTGTAAATGATGCCGTTCAGCTCAGACACTTTTGACAGCCGGGACTGTTATTTTGTCAACAGCCGTGAGTTTATCAATGACAGCTAACCAAATCTTGAGCTTCATTTCTAAAAATAAAGGTCTTTAAAAGGGTCCTTTTGGGAAATTTAAATGGTCTAGACCCTTTACGTTAAGTGGAGGCTATTTAAACTTAAAAAAGGTTTTTCACACAGACATCACATTTACAGAAATGTACCAAAAGTGGCCATAATTCATTTTTAAATGACTATTTTCCAAACTCTTTTTATCTCTATAAATTAAACAGGCTATTTCTGTTACTCTGCCGTTCAGACTGATATATGTAAATGAACTCTGTTTTGATTGGCTGCCCTGTAATATGCTATGTTATAAAATTGGTTTGGGCTGAAACACTTATAACTTCAGCATGAGTGGGCGGAGCTAAATTGCTGTAGGCTGCATAGGTGGTTATATGTAAATGAGTTGGTTCTCATGACATCACAGAAACAGTGGATTCAAAATAGGCTCTTTTTGCAGAATTGTTTCTATATATTGACCCTATAGACAGGGTAGCGAATAGTATGTTTTGAAACTTTAACAATATTTACATATTACTTCAAACCTTTATTTCCAAAAAAAGAGGGAATTTCAGTTTTCTATAGACTTGTATGCCTTGAAATAGCAGTCCATGTCCAATACTAGTAACATATGATGTGTAATTCAAGTGGAAATGTTTTGTTTAATATAAAGAAAATATGACAAATAGGCAAACATGGTTGCACTGGAGTCACAATCAAAGACAATCAAAAAGTTTTCTCTTGGGTATTGTGACGCTCTAGCTAAAGTTGGAAAGGCTGAATGATATATTTGAATTGGATCTTTATCTCACTGTTCCTTGCTCAGTGGACAAGAGATAGCTAAAACTTGTTGCTGCAATAAAATTTGCAACCTGTTATAGGGATTCAATCTATTTTAGGTAATAAAAAAGTATTTTGCTTAGATTTATAACATATTTCAACGGTACTGGACATGTACACCATACTAAGGCTTACGTGTCTTAGAATTATCCAGTAAAAGGTTTTTTAGGGAACTAAAAGTGTTTATTCTATTGCCTCCCTACAAAAAACCCTTTTTGTTATTTTGTACTTTTATTTTTAAGAGTGCTGCATTTTAAATGCAATGGATTTGGTTGGTGTCATTTAGATTAGAGGTTGTCTATATGATCAATTGTGCTGTCAGATGTGAGAAAGTAAATTGTTTTTCCATCATTTGGTTTTTGGCTTATAATAACTATTTCAGGCAAATGTTAAAAAAATGACAAAATACAACCTGTTTCCAAAGAAGTTGGGATGCTATGCAAAATGTAAAAAAAAACAGAATGCAATGATGTGCAAATCATTTAAACCCTATGTTTAATTGAAAATAGTACAAAGACAACATTTCAAATGTTGAAACTGAGAAATTTTATTTTTATTTGAAAAATATAAGCCCACGTTGAATTTGATGCCAGCAACATGTTTCAAAAAAGTTTGTGGAAAAAAAATATATATAAAAGAGTAAAAGAGTTAGGAAGCTAAACTGGCCTGCCCACAGTCCAGGTCTTTCACCCATTGAAAACATTTGGTACATTTAAAAAAAAATAAAAAATACAAGAAAGGAGACCCCAAACTGTTGAGCAGCAGAAATCAAGCAAGAATGGGAAAACATTTCACTTTCAAAACTACAGCAATTGGTCTCCTCAGTTCCCAAACACTTACAGAGTGCTGTTAGAAGAGGAGGTGATGCAACACAGTGATAAACATGCCCTGTCCCAATTTTTTTGGAACATGTTGCTGGCATCAAGCTCAAAATGGCCATTTATTTTTCAAAAAACAACGCAATTTCTCAGTTTCAACATTTGATATGTTGTTTCTTACTATTTTCAATTAAATATAGTGTTTAAATGATTTGCACATCATTGCATTCTGTCTTTATTTACATTTTGCACAGCGTCCCAACTCTTCTGGAAATGGGTCCTGAATCAGCTCTGATATGTTGTCTGGCTTTAGGACATTCAGTAGCAGTGCGAGGTAATTTTTTCCCACCCATTGTTGTGCTTGTTAAACTGATAAAGCTGTCCCGCAGCCTTCCGTGCATGCCTTCCCTCATGCAACGTGAAGAAGGCTGAATAGTTTTATGTTGCAATTACATCAGTTATTAAAAAGAAAAAAGACAGCACATAGATACAGTAATAGCCACCTTTAGGCTGCTTCACATGGTTAAACTTTATTATTGGATTGATGGATTTTAAACACATAGTATTAAAACTATAACAAGAGCTACCAAATCATAGCAAGAACAACCAATCCGTACTGAGAATCACCAAATCATAACAAGACAAAAGTTAGCTTACATTTTATTCTTTGCTCTTCTACAGCAGGTAGTGTGGTGTTACCATGTAACCTACCATGCTAAAACGAGCTATTGAAGAAAGGTGCCACAGATATTGATTAATCCTCAGCCTGCCAGCCTGCAATCTGTATTTATGACTTTTTTGTGATGTGCATTGTGAAGGAAGCGCAGGAAAGTGATTTTCTTTGGGAAAGCGACCTGCGTACCAACTGCCCCCTGCAAACTATTATAGTATCATCAGTTGGTGATGGCTAGCGGTTGCTGGTATGTTGCAGTGTTTTATTTGTAAAAAAAACTGCTAGATTGTACCAAATTTGCACAAAAGTGTGCATAGAAGCATTATGTACTCACCACTCTTTCTTTATCTGCTTTTCGGGTTCCTTTTGCATCTACTCCTTCCATTAGGGTGTATTACTGGACGTATTCATCATGTGTGGCTATCTGACGTTGCCAATATGAGCATGTCCCTACTGTGTGGCATGCTGATGAAGAAGTAGACAGCTACGGCCACTGGTCAGCAGTGTTTATGGGAGGTGTCATGATAGCTGACAGTGTTCCGGCTGCATGATTTACACGATTCCGACAGAGCCCTGCACCCGCCTGGGGGAGACTGCCTCCGAACCATAACAGCATTATCTTTTATGTGTCCTTGTATGTAAGATCCCTTTTCAAAGACTGGCAGAAGAGACAAAGGCGAATTTGAATATGACTGCTGTCCTAGGAGCACTATTGCACTTTTGTTATATTATTATGGATAAGAGTCAGACAGAAAGTGCAACGATGTGCTAAAAGGAGCTTCTGACGTGAGGCGATTAGAAAGAAAAACATCCGGATCCCTTATGAGAATACGAGCAGGATTTAATCAAGGTGAAATTTGGGACATACCTTTGAATTGAATCATTGTGACACGACGGGGGTCATTTTTATTCATAAAAGCCATCTTTAATTGAAATCTTCATTTATCACTTTGAGAACTTCGTCCACGGCGTAAAGCAGGGCCGACATAAGCAATGCATTGAAATCATTATATAATTAGGTGTATTAAATAGGTAATGCATTTGGAGGACGGCTCCGTCGCCTGCTTTTCTCGCACATTTCTTTTTTAAATGACACATTTTTGTTCTTGCAAAGGAGAGATAAGGCTAATTGGACAGTTGAGAGCCTCATGAAAGGATGATATTGCTTGTGTTGCTTTCCGTTCGGTACGTGGTCGGCATACGTAAGTAAGGCCTGTTCCTCTCAGGTCTATTCGGAAAATTTGACAGCGTGACCTTGGGTGGACTTGCAGGATATTTCTTCTGCTTTTGCCTAGGAGACTCTTTCTCTCTCTCTCTTCTTTGTGCTTCCACTTGACAATGAAAAATGAGATTTCAAATACACGCCATCATGACACAGGAATAAGATGTAGCAGCTGTGTACATGAGAACGCATTACATTATGAACCGCATTCACGTGTCAATCAAGCTAAACGAGAGAGCTTTCAGCACTAGATTAGCCAGCATATTAGCACCATAGAAGACCCTTTAAAGACCTTCTTGCTTCAGCAGTCTCATACAGAGTAAGCTTGTAGCAGCACATGTTGCTTATTCTGTTACATTTGATAGACATGGGTCCTGTCTTACTAGACAGATTTCTCAAATACATTCAGCTCAGGAGAGAAAAAGGCGGGCACGCATTGTTTTATTTATGGAGTTTATACCCAGATCTCTAGCATGCACTAACAAACAGCCCGTTTCTACTCGGTATTAAAGATTTATTTATTTCCTCAAGCTTATATCACAGCAGGATGATACAAGTCTAAACCAACCCCTGCAATCGGAGGAGTAATCTAGCATTCATTCCTACAACATGCCCTAGCCTTATACACACTCGCTACTCACCATAGGGGCAACAGCCAGGGCTGTAGATTCAGTGGTTCACTGGTGCTAAAAAAGCACAGCAAAAGAAAAGAACAGGTATAGTACGCACTGAACCCCTATTTCACACCTTTTTATGCTGAGCATAGTGGGAATAATATAGTTGATGTAGCAGAATATCTTAGGAATTTACAGCAGAGCACTTTATAGAACAATTGCTCTTATAATTTTTCCCTTATACTTTCAGTATCCCTTGTAATATTTGGTATTATTGAGCCCTATCTTTTTCGTTGGAAGGGCTTTTTAGCCACTAAAGTACTTACATACTACACACTTACACAGGTACTTGATATTTCAACCTAATCTTCGAATGTAGGCTAGTTACCCCAAGCACTGATTTTGATGCATTTGTTTGTACATGAAAAGAACAGAAAACCCACTAGCCCTCATGCATCTAGGTTACACAGAAATGAGCGCAGATTTAACCATCCTGAATAGTGTACAAGCTACTCCATGTCTGATTCAGGAAACTGAACAGTATGATGACGAAACAAGCAGTGATCTGGGCGCAACTGGTTTATCAGCTCCAGCGCATGGAAATAAGTATTTGAGTACTTTATTTATGTATCACTTGCAGTGGACATGCCACAATTTGCCCTCATATCCATATCATTCACATGGAGCATGCCCTAATGCATGCAGATGTTTCAAAAGCGAGCCAATGAAACAAAAGTATTGAGCCAATGGTTGTCCTCAAAGGATAGTGCTAATTTTTACTGTCATTGCTAATATTGTTGATGCTATTGACAATAATTTTGATTATTTAACCAAAAATCAGGCATATCTAGCAATTTTTCTGGTAAGTTAAATGTTATGCTCCAATTTACATGCACTTCTAATAGACCTGAGTTTGATCATACAGATACGGCAAAGATGAAACTGATGAATAATCAAACTTTTGGTGAAATTTGCATGAGCTAATTTTACGATCAGATTTGACAATATGCAACTTCAATGAATAAGGTCTACTGACTCTAAACACATTTAGAACCCAGCTGAATCCAGTAAGTGAAACTTTATGCAAAGCATAATATATTTGTGATGTCTAAATGAAACAGAAAGTTTTAGAATAAAAAAAAAGTCATAAAAAGTTTTGATGTAAAATGAAGAATATTCAAGAATATTTAAGATTCTGCACTCTTTCTAGGTCACTATTCAAATTTAAGCTAATCTGTGAAATTGGTTTTAGGCCTTTACACAAAAACATCAGATTTTAAAATCCTTTCTTTTCCAGTGAAGCCGTGTTCAGACTCTCAGGTGCATTTGATCTACTCGTTAAAGGCTTAACACAAGCTCAAGTGCAGCTTTAAAGAAAACATTAAAGCAAAGGAGGACATACCAAATCCTCTGAAATTCATTTAGATATTTCAAATATTGTACTTTTAACTTACATTGTTAAGATAAAAATATAGTTTTCAATGAAAAATTGTGTATTAAATTAGAAAAGAATGCAAAATAGAAGCATTTTGACAAGTGGTGTCAGATGTTTGGACCCCTTGTATTTAATATGTTTCCTTATACATTTTATAGATAGAATATGTTCTTATACATTCTATAGATGGACTCCTGCCTGATCACCCATACTGATCACTCATAGCTATTGAAGACAAAACCCTCAGAAAAAGTTAAATTAATTGGAACTAGTTTAGTTACAGTGTTGCTCCAGTGTTTGAAAGTTGGATAAAACGTCCTAAGAACAGCTTTGGTAAGACGTTTTCTAATATCGTATCCTAGGACCTCTATTGTTAGAGCAGAATGATTATAGTTTTGAATTCACATAACAAAGTCACATAGTTTAGGAACTACTCATTGACGTGTACTACAAGTGAGCTTTAAATGAACAGATTTGGTGTTTTTTGTACAGGAAGAATTGTCTAAAGATCAGGTTAAAAATCACTGGACTCCTTTAATGTAAACCTGCAGCTAGTTATAAGTAGCAACTACTTACAATTAGCTACAATTAGATTTCTGGAAATTAATTATTGAATTATTGAATCTTCTTCACTTAACTAAATATAATCTACTGTACATCTTATCTAGCACATTAGAATACACAAAATATTTGGGTGGAAAACATATGTATTTTGTATATTATTTGCCACTGGCCAGTGCATTATGTAAAACTCAAAAGAATGTGTCAAAACATTGTGCAGTGTGCAGTGTGTTTTAGGTGTGCACTAAATCAGGCCTACAAAAGCTAATAGTATATGTTCTCATCAGACACCATAAGGCTTAGTGATAACAACTAGATAAGGCTGTTATCACTAAGCCTTATTGTGTGGGACACCAAACAGCAGTCAGAGACCAGTACAAGTGAACAGCAGAACTTTATTTGTACACTGTCAGACAGAACTAATAAGAATAGCTTAAATTACCCTTCAGGCGCGTGCTAACGTCCATAAACAACAGCTGCTCCACTCAGCTCTCCAGCCGGGCTCCTCCACTCTCTCAGGGCTGGAGAGTGATGTTTCAAAGGGGTTCAGGCTCCTCCCACAACAATACGCACCTGTCTCCCTTAATGACAGAGAGGAGCAAAAACAAGAGGCATCATGATGGCAGTTCCACCCTCAGCAGGGATTATTTGCACATTTAAAATTAGAGAGGGGGGAGGGGTTGGGGTGGTTTGGGTAGCCAAGTGTACCTGGCTGGCCCCATTAGCCAAACAGTATAAATCCTATCTGGTGGCAAAATGCATGTTTCTTTATCGATTTCCTTCCAAATTTTTTTCAGTTACTTTCACATATAAACTTAATGTGGCCATATCAGGAATATTTGAACTGAATTGTCCTTACTTTTTACCAATTGAACTTTAATGCATAATTTAACCCTCAACAGTTTAGCTCCACCCATTCACCTTGAAGTTATGGAGTGAGGCACAATGAAACACAGCTATTCAGAATAGAAATAATTTACATATACCAGCTTTAAGAGCATGGCAGTGAAAATAGCCTAAGAGATATAGAGAGTTTGTAAAATGATTATTTAAAAATGAATTATGACTGCTGTATTGGTACATAAACCCACTTAAAGCATTACAAAACAATTGTATTCATTTATTTATTTAGTCACATCGCTCATGCACAAATGTGGAGCATGGTTCTTGTGCTTAAGTTTGACTATTGTCATGGCCACTGAGTTATAGATGGTTTCATCAGCCAATTAGCATCCTTAATATCAATTGTGGTCAGTCACATTGATGACTCATCTCATTGTTAAAATTTCAGTGCTGGAGAAAAGTCCCCAAGAAGCAAAGATGTCAGGCTCCAGGGCACGTACTTTTGTGTACATATGGTTCTGAGCAAATCCCACTGAGATGAACAGCCACTAATGCTAATGACTCTCTCTAGGTTCTACAATATCTCCCTGGTTAAAAATGATCTAATATAAACAGCGAATTATCACTACAAGACTATGATAAAGCAGATGATCACAAGTGTTAATTCTCAGGGTAGCAGTAGGTTATAAATCTTTTCCACTGTTCCAGCTTTAGTGGAAAAAATGGGGGGAAAAAAAAAATTTATTTAGGAGAAAACGTTTCAAAGCTCACTCAGCCCTGAGGCTCTGAATGGACACAAATGCCCAATGAATCACAGACACACTCGAATTTCAGCCAGCTTCCTCTTGAGAGGGCCTTGACCTCTCAAATCATTTAAAACTGGACATTTGCGCATAGAGTCTGACAACACAAACTGGGCAGATAAAGTTCCCTTACAATGAAGAGTACCGCTTCCAACAGTGAATAGTGGAGTTCATAAAAATCGACACAGTGCTGGTTCATTGACAGACGCTGAAGTGCTTTCATAAAATAGTACTAAGGGACACATGGAACACATCTGCAGGATTGGCAAATATTCAGAGCTCTACACTCTTAAAAAAGATGGTTCTTCAAGGGTTCTTTAGTATAATAAAATTAATTTCATTTCATGCTTAAATGGTTCTTTGCATGGTGAAGATGTTCTTCAGATTGGTAGAGAATATGTTGTATATGGTTCTATAAGAACCTTTTTGAAAATGGTTCTACATAGCACCAAAAGGGTTCTTCTATTGTAACAGCTTGACATTGTAACAGTAGCAGAACGCTTTTCGGTGAAAGGTTCTACATTCAACACATTCTCTATGAAGAACCATTTCACCATGCAAAAAACCACCTGCAGGAATGAAATGGTTCTATATATAAAACTCATAGTTTTAAATAGAACCATCCTCTTTACTACAGAACCCTTTAAGAGTGTAGATTAACATTTTGTCATTGAACTTAGAACAAACATACATTTTTTACGAGCTTCTACAGATGCTGTGTGTTTCTGAGATAGCTGCATGGGGTCGAGCCTGAATTTTAGGTCAACTTGCATTTAGGTCCATAGGGTCTTGCATCGCTACAGAGGTGAAGCCTTTTTTTTAACAGGCTCAGAAGTATTTTTGTCGACAGTCCTTATTACCTGAACAATACCCTCAACAGCATGTCATCACTATTCATTTACCACCAAATTCCAGCACCACTGACACCACAGTGGTTTGGGAACTGATTACTAATTAAAACAATATTTGATTTATTTGTTCTCAACAGGTTTCAGTGTGGTCATTATTTATCAGGGAGTACTCTTTGATTTCCAGTTTTCCTTTTGTAATGACAGGCCTGGTATAGATTTAAAACAGTAACAGACATATCTATGTGTGATGTTGGGGAAATTACTCAAAGAAGGTAATTTCATATAGGAAAAATACAAGGGGTAGAATTATTCTTAATTCAGAAGCAGCAATAGATCATTTAAACTATCCCAACCTTTGTTTGGAACTAGACCTGTTATACTTGAATAATTCTGAGCAGCTAATGCTATTTGAAAACCTGCAAACCAGCCAGAAATCACATCTTTATTTCTGAAATCTAAAGCTTACAGAGGTGTTCCTGATCTAAAATGATCAGAAACTTTTTTAAAGTTGAGTTTAGAGCACAGGGAATAATCAGAAAAAAAAATTTGACTCTCTAGCTCACAGAGTTTGGTAGTTGGCCAGCTCATGCTTCACTAGTTATAATCACCATCAAAGTCAACCATTAGCTGTCATAAGTAGCATACGCATGAGCAAATTATTTCAATTTTTGTCATTTTTTAGTAATTACAATTAGTAAATTGTAATTTGATTATAAGAAAACTGTAATGCATTAGGGGGACTACAGGTGACAGCGTTTCAAACTCAAACATTTTTGTCTATGGAGGAACATGCACTGCTCTGCTCTACCTTGGCATGGTTTAGCATGGTTTTAAATCACACGTTTAAGGTAAAAATGTGTGAATTTTTCCGTTGAGTGAAATGAAAAAGCGTCACATCATCACTGCTGACCAATCAATATTGAGGACGCCTCCTCTTCAGTCACCAATAGCTAGTTTAGTTAGGTTTTTGAACTCCCCTGCTGCACAACACTCAGCACAGATTAACACACAGAGGTTCAACACATAACCTCTTTCATTAGCTTTGCTGTCATCGGTTAGCATCAGAATCACTCACACCCCCTTTTAGATTCTGAAGTGGTTTCTGGCAAAATGCTCAGCTCTCTAATGTAGCCATCTTTCATCATCAAGTAATATTTAGGACATGGGTTACTCTATACTGCTCACCATATGCAATGCCAGATAATTTAATATGTCTCAATATGTTAATTCTCAATCAGCATTTCATTCCCTTAACAACACTCTCTGCAGTAATTACCTATAAGAATATTACAAGCTCCAAATTTCAGTTTCATTAACTTCACTTCTCTCACTGGGTAACACTGGTTATCATACCTATTTTTCTTTTCAAAGATAGTTCAGTTGTATTTTTAGCATGCTCTACAGTGGGCAGGGTTGCCAGGTCCAGGAAACATCTCCAGCTCAAAGGTAGTTTAAAAGGTGTCCACCAGAAGCTTAAATGTTGTACTTTTCTACCATGACTGCATTTTTAAACCAGCTTTATTAGATAGGAAAACCACAAATCTGGCATCCCTGATCGAGGATGAGCACGCTGTACTAAACACTCCACGGCATAACCAATGAAAAAGGAAGGTGTGCGATTCTATATAAGCACCTCTTCTGTATGCATGCATGCTCTGCCCCGATCATTTACATGATGAGCTCCTATAGTGTGTAAATCTGGATGGAATGAGAATATCGATAATAGACTTTTAAGTGATAGCACATTAATCTGAAGGGGATGGAAAAGGGGGATGGTCATTTCACAAGGGGGGATGGCATCCCCTCACATCCCCCCTCAAATTGAGCCCTACCCATTTGTCAGGTAAATGTGTTAATTCACTCCCTCAAGAAATGTGCCCTGCTTTTTTTTAACAGGACTGCGCCACACATCACCTTTACAAAGGCGTCATCTGAGCACCCCCTTATGCTACTTTGTTATAGAAAGTAATTACATTGCTGAATGCCCAACACTGCCTATGTGTGAACCTTTTAAAAAACTGCCATTTGTGTTGATACTGGCATACACAGCATATGCTCTAGTATAATACGTACGTGTAGCTCAATGCTAAAATAATTAAGCCTTTCCATTCTGTGCACACACATGTATTAGCCTACTATGGATTCCACAAATTAATGATACAGTTAGAGCATGCTTTATAAGATACACACATGCCTAGCTAATCTGTCAAGATCACTGAACCCCAGCAGCAGAATTTTATGCTTTTAGCATCATCCAATAAGCATCATGACAGCATGAATCCAATCAGCCAGATTTCTTCTGAATTTTTCTGCAGCAGATGTCAAAAAAAGTCTTAATGTGTCCGGAATATGTGTTTCTACTGCTTGAAAAATCAGCCAGAAACACTGCTGTGATATACATTCTCACATCAATAAGTGATGGGTTTTGGGGTGATGCATGCTGTGCCTGAACACGGTGAAATAATATTGCGGATTCACGCAGACTACAGTGGTGAATCCACAAATTTTCAAAATGTGTGTTGGTGTTGAGACAGTGAAAACTATTTTTTAAGATAATCTCATCTAGATGAGTGAAATTTATATATCTTTAGTGCCTGATTTAGGTTCTACTCGCTGAGCATATGATCTGGAATATAGAAAGGATTTGGTCCCTTTTGCAATGCATGATATTTTGATGTCGGTTTATCCTTCCCTTTCTGCCTCTGTCTTTAGGGAAGATTTGGAATTTTTATGTATTTTTAGTCAGACTGGAGGGGGTGGAGGCAAGCACGAAATATGGTTGTATTCTTCCATGCTGCATGCTTGTCGTGCGCTGCAGCAGTTCTCTCCCGCTCGCTGTATGTTCACCCTGATATGCACCCTCAGGCAGTGTGCCTTTCATTATTTCTTTTGAAACTTTCATCTGAAGTCTCAGAGGGATTAGCTCTCTTGATTCCTGACACAGTCAATGAAAAACAAGCCTTAGACACTGGGAGGCTTACAGCCAGTAGAGCTTCACTCCCTCCCTCGCTCGCTCTCCACTCAGCTCGCTCTCTCAGAACACGCAGCCATGTCTGCATTTCTGCACAAGTGGCTGCCCGGCTTGATTCTCTCTTCCTGATGCAGTTTGAATTCTCAGAACAACGTCGTGCCTTGTTTTTAAACGGCCCGTCCTCCTGCTTTGGTAATGAATGTAACACATTTCTCGCTGGCGAATACCTCTGAGATCTGAGGATCAGGAACGCTGTCTCTTCCCGTGTTCATGAATGATAATTAGGCCTCTTACCTCAATTGCTCTTGCCAAAAAACCTCCACCACTTCAAATAGATGTCACATCATCACTGGAACCTTTAGGATGATGCAAAGCTTACCAAGGCAGAGGTTAAGAACTGTAACCATAGATCTAGCCCTGCAAGCCTTCCCTGATTGGTCCAGCTCAATGCTCTTGTTCCTTGGGGTTTAAAAATTAATAAGCACCACCGGCTCTGTGGAGATTTAAGCCCTGCGTGTTGATACCCACCCTCTGTTTTTTTCATGCTCACCTTTGTCAGCAGTTTCTCTACTTCACTGCTGAGCAGGTGGAGCTAATCTATCTCTTTTGCCCTTCAGTTATGGTTTACTGTCCAGGGGACTGGACACAAGTGTCTCCAATAATCCCTTAATTAGGCGATGATGGACTATTCGTTTAGTATGCAAAGCTGCAAATCTCCACTTTCCACTGTGCCGAGCCCCCCTTTGCAGTGGCGGGCAGGCCGGCACTAATGATCTCAGCAAGTGGCAGCAATCCATTGCAACGCTGCAGCAGGGCCACATTAATCTTGCGGGTGATCCGGTTGATGAATGACCCTGGAGCAGAAGTCCTGGCAGATCCCGCCTTAATTATGCTGAGGGTGCTACACCTGGGAAGTGCGCCGAGTAAGTCTTGCAGACTCAGGAGTGCATCGCTGCCCTACAGGTGGCTCCAGACATTGCTCCACTGGAAATATGCCGGACCTCTCTTGGGTGAGGTTACGTCATTGCTTCCTGGGGCCCCTGGCCAGAGGAGATGATGATATATGAAGCCCATTCCTCCTATGAGCCACCTGGGCAAAAGCCTGCAAAAGTCATCAATCTGAAGGGCGTCCCAAGAAGGGTCATTAGAGGCCTTAGATCTATTTAGACCTGTCCTCATACTTTTTTAAACACTTTGAGACATCCTCCTCCACCGGATTGCTTTCAGAGGTGTTTTAGCCATTTCCAGTAGCGGCCGATTGCTTCTCTGCGTAGCGCATGCTTGAAGATTGAGTGCTCAGTGTGGTATTGCATCAGCTGAAGGTTCTGCAAGCATAAATAATACACTTCTCCAAACAACATGAGGAGGAGAAGTCTGCTTTGCCTGGCTAAAAGGAATATTTAAAATTATATGTTCTGTTGCCACTTTGAAAGTATTGCTGAATGTATTCATCCCAATTCAAAGTACTTTTGCTTTCTACTGAAGCTGTGTTGTATTTTACATGCCCTTCATATTTTCTCAAGCTCAGGATCTCAGGAAGCAAGCTCAGTAATCTTATCTCAAGCCATCCAGGAAAGTCTTTACTTTACATGTCACCAATAAGCATGAACACAATGCCTCTTGAGCATTCCATTTTACCAAAATAATCCAGCAGTGCGGCTCACTGGGCTGAGGAATTCATGTGTAAAGTGTAATAAGAGGATGAACCTTTGTGCAAGGCCTGATTCCTTTGGGGCGATGTGTGGCCTGGAAGCTTCTCCGCAAGGGAATTCCTTCGACCTCCAGTTCCTGTTGGTGTGATGCGAGCCTCCCCGAGGCCCATGACAGTTACTCTAACCCTCTCTCTGAGGCTGTGTCTGACTTTCTGCTCCCTGCTGAGGTGATTCTGATCCTCTTGCTCAACTGCCCCTGGATTTGCAGCCTGCCCTCTGTGGCTTCTTATTTTGGGGCAAATCTGTCATCTTCCACTACCATGGTTCATGATGATACATTGCAGACCAGTTCCTTCAGACTGTAGAACTCCAGGAAATCTATTCTTTGCTTTGTTTATTGTGTATGGCTACATCAATATCCTATTTTATGTGAGGGGGATGATTTGTTTTAATATTTTTATTGAAAATATTTAAATTTGAGCTCCGGCTTTCCTGGGTCTTCCTCCTGGGCCACAGACTTCTGAGTCTTAACTAGGGTCCACTAGTGCTGCTGTGCCACAAACATCGGACAAATTGATTTAATTGAATTCACGTACAACAAAGCTGAGATCTAAAAGGTCAGCAGGAAATGGTTGTAAAAGCCCTAAGGAGCATTTTAAGGGCCAGCTGAATTTAATACACATCCATCACTTTTTATCATCTAATTAGTCCACGGAATGGCAGACTAGTGAACATGGTTGGGAAAACAGTGCTATTGATTAGATAAAGGCCTGGTATCTATCATTTCACTCTCGCATCGACAGACTGTCGGGCCATTTCTGACTTTTGTCTTTCTCTGTATCAGCAAAGTGTTCCACACTCGTTTTGCCACAGCTCTAATTGTCATCATCCATCTGATGTTATGAATGAGTTTCCTGTGTGAGACATCCACTCTGCCAAGGCTTGTCTTTCCATCATCCTGCCCCAAGCATGTATCCTGACATACCTGGATGTGTACAGAGCCATCAGCAAAGAAATTACTCAGCTTAGTGCCTGGCAATTGGTGAGATATACTGTGCTGAGTGAGTACCATGTTTATGCCACTTAATGTGAAATGGCTCAGAATAATGCAATATACGTAGCCACTTCTGCAAATATGGAGGGGTGAGGGGTGGTGGTGGAGGGGACATTTTTTGAAATTTTTGGGAAGATTATTTTTGTGGGGTAGAAGCATGGTTTCTAGCTAAACAGCTAACCTTATATTTCTATCAGCATTATGTGATTACTGTCTATATAGACTATTAAGTGCCACATAAGTGACACAATTCTTAATTTTTATTTTTTTTGTTTTTGTGTTTTAACATTGACATATAAAGCATGAGATATCATGATGATATGGTAAGTCATAGTACTGCAGTTTTCTAGTTATGTATGTGAAATCTGCAACTTTAATATTTGGCCACCTTTGCTTGTAGGTTATAGCCTCTCAATATTAGTCTTAAAATGCATTTTTTAGACTAGCACATAGCTAGTGCATTGGGTCTCTTTGTTATACTATAATATGGGTCATCAAACAAATTGGACATGTATTTTTTGTGTGCATTATTGAAAGAGGATACCAGCATGAACTCACACTAAGCTAAGATAAAGGATTAATAGAAGAATTTACAGTAAAAGTGCATCATCCAAAGTGAAGAATATATTACTTGAAAGCCTCTTACAAGCTTCAGATGTCTGTATCTAAGGTAGAACTGCCATATGTGACATTAAACCTTATGGAACAGTGAATATACACCAGCTAGCTTAATATTGTAAATCCCATAGAGGTAGTGAATGTTAATATTATCTTTGCAGTCGTCAAAATGAGGAAAATTAATGCTCAGTGGATTGACAAATATGTCTTTATTATGTCATTTGCAATCAAACAGTTGCCTTGATGAAAGAACAAGATAGATGCCAAGCACAGCTCATGTAGCCTTTGCAACACAACTGCTGCCAAATGAACGTTGTCACTGTTCTACATTAGAGTCTGCTAAAATACTCTTTATACGTTACTTCTACATTTCATTAAGTATTGGTGGTAGTAGAGATTCCACTTAAATTGTTTGAAGGATTGGTAAATCTTGCTCACAGATTGCACCCATGATCCCAGTTCTATAGTTTGTATTTGTGCTGTAATTAAGGGTGAACATTGGAGGGGTTGCAGAGAACTTTCTTCGGGAGTCTGAGAGATCTAAACCATGAGAAAAAAATTGCAATAGCTGTGAAACAGCTTTTGGAAATATGCAAAAATATAACAATCTCATCTCAACCCAAGAACTCCAACCCACAAATGAAATAATGCTCTTCCTAAGTCATTTGGGAGGGTATATTAACACTAATCAGAAGTTCAAATGTGGTCAGTATTTTCTGCTGGGTAAATAATATTACTTTCATGCATAGATTACTAAAAACAAACATATTTTAAATGTTTTACTACTCGGGACCACACAAAAACCCATGAAATTTTACTTTATCTAATATCACATTTATTATAAAGTTATACATCTCTCCATGTATGTGAACTCTCCGTAATAGAAGTGAAATCACCCTTGCCCCTCCAGTGGTTTAATTGCCGCAAGCATATGATGTTTAGCAAATGTACCACAGGAGCAATGTTCTATAGATAAGCTAAGATAATAGGTCATACTTTATTTTGGATGGTCCCCTACAGATGCTCTACAGATACTTAAATCATTAACAAACTTTCTGGTGATAATCAGTTGATTGTCAACAACATTATGGTTAGGGTTAGGGTTAGGAGTAGATGTCGGTTTTTGCTTTGAGGTTAAGGTTAGGTTTAGGGGTAGGGATAGATTTAATAAAATCTTTCACACTGAACACACTGAAGTTATTAATAATGGCTGTAATTTCATATGAACAGTAATGTATTATCTTTACAATGTTTTGTTCATCTAGATTGTGTAGTTACAATAAAAAGTGCTTTAAAAATAAAGACTATTATTATTGCTATTATTATTATTATTGTTATTATTATTATTATTATTATTATTATTATCGTTATTAATGGTAGTAGTAGTACCATAGCCATATAGGAGAATTCATGTTGCAAAAATATAGTACTGATATCATCGTACATGGCACATGATATCACCTTTCCTTAACTGGACCTGAGCTGAGAGTGGACTCGAGGAAAGGAAAGATATTATTTTGTAAGATGAAATATGCTGGTCCTTTCAGCTGATTATCGATTTCTGACAGAGGACTTATATGTCCTAAGGCTTACTCAGTCTGCCGCACATACTTCCATGCTTGTGGATGTTTTCGCCTCTGAGGTGCTCAAAGGTTCTTGTATTCTATCTCAGTCGGACAATGGATGCATCTCTGCCACTGCCCTGAGCTCCTGGCCTGGTGAGCACATCATTTTTTTCTCTCTTCTGTTGTGCTCCCTTGTTCGGTTGAAGGGAAGGACATGTTCATAGACCATCATAGCCCTGAGAACATCTTGTTCAATTCCTCCAATGGACTGTAAAGAAAAGTAGCAGAGAGAGGAAACTGTTGCAAAGAGAAAACTCTGCACAGCGGCATTATGTGGTATTTCATTGACCGTGTTTAGATAATAAACCATTCAGTACTCAGTGACAGCATTAACGATCCCCATGCTTTTCATCTTTGAGCAATATTCTTGAACTCACACTGTGAAGGATGTTTGTTTCTTTCCAGACAGTGGAAAGATCTGCTCAATTTCTCAGTGCTAATGTAATTTAGGTCAAAGTCACCAACAATATTTTATATTAAAACACAGCAGCACTTAATTTCTTTCTTATTGAAGAAATTACCTCTTTGTGCATTGATATGTATTAAAACTGAATAGATGTATAAAATGATAACGCTTTGGAATTTGGGAAATGTATAATCATTTGATGCTGTCAAATGCTTGACTATTCTTCCATCAGTGTGAATATCATATTTTAGAACTGTGAAAAAAATTATGTCTGTTAGTTTTGTCTTTTTAACCTCAAGCTAGAGTTTAATGTCCTTTTTTGTGTTATGCAGTATCATTTAGCACAGCACTGTATGCTTCCATCTCAAGTTTGATAGAATTCATTATTTTATTTAGTTTCTTAGGTTTTTGTTCATCAGTGTTTTGTCACTACGCTCTCAGCAAAAAAGGTACGAAACTCCCACTGGGTCAGTACCCCTCTTGTCACTGGGGTGGTACCTTCTAGGGTACATATCAGTACCCTGATACCAGTACCCAGGTACAAATATGTACTTTTCACATGGGGAAACTTATTTAAGGTATACAAATGGACCTTATTTCTAACAGTGTACAATACCCAGCATGCATTGTGCAAATACATCATGTGACCACTGGGAATCTCTATGGTGTCAATCAATCGTTACTGCTAGCCTAGCCACTGATCTGCAGGCTAATGAACACAACCAAACTAGCGTTATTGTAATTCTCCTCAGTCATTGGACAAAATCGTTAAGAAAACAGCGGTTCTATTCTTATTCAGCACAAAATGGACACCAGCGATATTTTTTATCCTTTCAGCTAGAAAAAAAAAAACAAATTCAGGTAAAGTATCTAGATAGTCAGGTAGCTTTGTTTCTAACTTTTGCTTGTTGCCCTTCTTAGCAGATGAATAATGTGTGTTGCTCCAGTGATCCATTTACTTCTTGTAATAATGTTTAGAAGACAGCTACTAAAATTAACAGTAACATTAGCTGGCTTCTGCTTTCACTGGCTAAAAAGATCCACCCCACGGCAGCTGCTGTTGTTCAAAAGTTCCTGCCATCTTCAAGGTAGATCATCAGAAGGGGGTTCTCCTAGTCTTTAAACCAGAAAATCTCTACTGCATATCCACTGTAAGATGTGAATAAGCATGCTTACAACAGATAAAACAATGCTTAATGTCCTAAAATTCCAGGCTTATTGCATACTAAAGCTTATTATACAGTAACTACAGGGACTTCAGTGCAAACTGGTTGAGCTATTCCTAGGTTATAGAAGTGTGTAATAAAACTTTGGAGGTTAGGTTTTTCATTTAGGCTGGTGTCACTTTAAGGGGTCCAAGTCTAATTCTTTATGTAAGAATTGGTTTATTGGTTCATTGGTTTATTTGGATACACAATAGCTGTGCACAAGGCCCACACGAACATAAAAACAATTAATTTGACAATGTACAGAATATCATATGACTTTACAACTTTGCAATACAGAGTCTTATAAATATTAGTACAGTGATACAGCTGTTTGAACAGCACTCAAAATGTGTAATAGTGTTCCTAAAATTTATTTTTAACAAGTTGATCAATCAAACTTCATCACAGATATTTTCATCCAACTTAAAAAAAAATATATATATATATATATAATAGACACATGCGGATGTTTGTGTGCACATTACAGTTTGTCATAAAGAATTACTTTTTGCTGTGGGGATAATGAATAGAGATTTAATTGCATGATTCTGAGCTTTTTACGCTGATAATAAATGTTTAAACAATGTTTACGATAAGTAACATTCAATATAAGGACTAGAAGTGAGGCCAACAGCCTTTCTTCCACTTTTAATCAGTCAAATCTGCCATGCGTACTGCTAATGTTAGTATGATATGAAAACTGAAGTGCAAATCGTGCTGCCTAATTTTATACCAACTGAAGTGTGTGTAGTGTTTTATGTAGAAGATCAGAAAAAATTAGTCCAGTAATGTTTGCTTAGAATTAATGCACCATGTAATGTAGACTTTAATCATAAAGGATTAAAATGATCTATGATTCAGCATGCAAAGTGTTTTTCAAGTTTGGCCTTAATCATCACCAGTCATTCCAGCTAACGGTGCTAATGTTCCCAAATGCACTTCCTGGAAAGCAGCAGACCTTCAACCACAGTGAAAAGACTTATGGTAAAAGCCAGTAAGTTAACCAGTACATTATTCAACAAACATATATTTAACAAAAAATACACAGAAGCCTTAATAATTCAATTTAAACCATTTTTTTCAGTATTAAGTGCAACTTTGATTTATTTTAGGTGACTTCATTTCAGAAATCTTCAGGGATACTTTTCCACACCTCCAAAGTTCACTCTTAGAAGTTGGTGGCATTTTCTGCTTTTCACAATCAAAATAATCCCAAACACATTCAATGATGTTGAGTTCTGGACTCTGGGGTGGTCAGTCCATTGTTCTGAGAACACAAGCAGCTTCAAAGTTTATAAGTACGCCTTGATCTTCTCAACAGTGTGCTTGGGGTTGTTACCCAATTGGTGACTCCTGATTGGTGATGTTGTCATACATCACCAAAGTGGTAAGCAGTGATCCTCCACCCTGCTTGACTTATGATTGCAGACATGGTTTGATTAGTCTTTCATTGCTTTGGCGGCGTTGCCTTCTCTTTCATCATAAGATTTGAAATTTGGAATCATAAATCCATAGAACATTCACACCTGAGGTGTCCAGTTTCTGCTATTCTAGTGCATTTCTTCCTTTTTGTCTACTTCATTTTTTCAATATCAGCTTCATAACAGCTACACATCCTTTCAGACTCATAGTGTTGAGTTGTCTTCTCACAGTGGAAGGATCTGAAGCAAGAGTGGAGCTCTGTGGAACTTCATTTTCACTTATTTTTCTTTGATTTTCTCCTTCCTTATGCAAGTGGATTATCTTCTACCCGATTTCCTTAGAAACATTTATTGAAAAGTGAATAGCTTGTACTTGATGGCTGTTTTGACTGTAAATTTAATAAATGACTTGTGGTGACTGACTTCTGCACAGTACTGTATATTCAAATAACTATGTTTATTGCGATTGTTTATTCTGGTACAGGCGGCACGGTGGCGCAGTGGGTAGCACTGCAAGAAGGGCCTGGGTTCGATTCCCGGCTGGCTGACCAGGTTCCTTTCTGTGTGGAGTTTGCTGCTCTGCGATGGACTGGTGACCTGTCCAGGGTGTATCCTGCCTTCCACCCAATGACAGCTGGGATAGGCTCCAGCACCCCACCGTGACCCAGAAGGATAAGCGGTTTAGATGATGTATGTATGTATTCTGGTACAAACTGAACATAAATACGTTCTAGCTACATTCCTCTGGGTCCCTACACAGTACACTAACATTCCTTACATGTTGATCAGGGGATGTGGGTTAAGGGAGCTTCAGTTGATTAAATCCATTCATTTGGAACGCCCTGCAATATCATCACCAAAGAGGCATGTGAGAGCCAGTAGATAGAGATTTTCTAACATTAAAACAAGAATGATTGTAGCTGTTACTATTTGAAAGACGAATTATGAGATTTGCCATTAAAATTGTTATGCAATGATGTGTGGCTTTTAATTAATTACAGTACATTTTAAAGAAAGAAAAAACAAATATAACAGACAGGTTTAGTGGGCCCCTTTAATAAAGAGGGAAAAAAATGACAGTGACTCATGGGTAAACTTTCCTATCCACTTCCACCGCAGTGATAAACCATTATTTACTTTCTCTTCAAACTGAACATTTTCCCTCCCAATGATTTAGACTCTTCCTTGAAATGTCTAAATACCCTATGTGGTCCACTTTGAAAGGTACTATTAGGGTGATTGAAACTCACCTTCTAACCCACTGTGGGTTGAGTTTACTTTTTCTTCACCTTCTCTTCTTACTTATTTACTTTGTCTTAAAGTTGGTCTTTTTCTTCTTCTTTCTTCCCTTTTTTTGCCAAAACACTTCAGTAAGCATCCTAAAGCTACACTGTGTAAGATTTGAACTCTTTGGTGGAAATGTGTAATTGCACATAACGAGCAGAACAACAATGATGCATCTTCTGAAGATGTAAGAAGTCATCTGCTATTGTCATCATGTTCATTTGCATTTGAGATCTAAACATTGAGCCACACCTTCTTTCTGAGCCTGTGTACGTGATGTTAACATACAAAGATGTGTAATACTTGTTCTACCTAATAAACAACATAAGCAGCTGCTTAGGTCTATCTACCTATCTACCTCTATCAACGTTTGGATTATTTCTATACCATTAAGTTATCTAAGATGCTTGAACAAGGAAAAATAGCTAATAGATAAAGCTATGTTTTGCTGTTATTTTGCGGTGTTTACATTATGCCATTGTTTTGCCTTTTAGTTAAAAAAGAAGTAGTCAGCCTGGTTTGAGAATGCTGAGATGGTTATCTGTAATTGAATCATAACCATCTAATCATTCGCAATACACAAATTTGCCAGTTTTACACAAGATTTACACAATTTAAACTGCTTGTGGCAGTCATTGCTATTTGTTGGCTTTTAACTTGTTTGCTACTCTTATGTAGACAAAAGTCAGATTGCTAACTTAGTAAGGTTTATTTAAGACTATAAGATTTATATATTAGATTCATATATAAGATTAGGACTGGTTCTTATACATTCAACTATTCTGCAAATATTTTGCATATTAAACATAAACAAAATTAGACTTAAAATAAATAAACATGCTATGGCAGTATTCAGTCAAATAGCTAAAACATGGGTAGCACACGTGATTAAATGCACCAAAGACAAAAAATTATATAAACTCTTAAAAAAAGATGGTTCTTCAAGGGTCCTTAGGTAAAGAAAATAGTTCTATGAACATTCAAAGAACTCTTTGTATGATTAAAGGGTTCTTTCCATGCTGAAATTGTTCTTCAGATTGATGGAGATGGTGCTGTAGATGGTTCTACATAGAACGACGTGTTTAGCAGTAGCACATCAAATGCCAAATAAGCCACTAAAATCATTCAAAATGATAGCTTGAGGCTTCAATGGCAATATTTTTCTCCACACTTTTATTTTTAACCCATTTGCAATGTGTAGGTCTGCAGGAGTGCTTAGGCAGATAGGGAGTCCCCCCAAAATCCTGCTCAGAGCCCCCAAAATGCTAGAATCAGCCCTGACAACATGGTCTGGAAAACTCCCATGACATCCAACCCCACATCTCTAACTTTTAAATAATGATTTCAGGCTTTACAGGGTGACTCACAGCAGTGCACACACACCATATGTTAGCGTGCTTTTTTCTCTCGACTCAGTAATGCTAATTCTTTCAGTTTTAACAAAAGTCTTAAATCAAAAGATTGACTATTTGAGGTGATGAGGTTATAGCCCCATGAAGTGCAAGGTTGGAGATGAATCTTTTTTTGAAGTTAATGAATCCAAAGTTGTATTAGAGAGGTAGGTTTTATAATAGATAAAATATTAATTATGTGAGATTGGATTATTCATTATGAGTAGATCCAAGAGTGAAATCAAAACTGATGTACTGCAGAAAGCTGCTCACCCTCCCCATGTCCTAGATAGTGCCAAATGCCAGTTTCCCTGAAAAGAAACCCATGAAAACCTTCAGAGCCGGTAGCTACCAGAGCAGCACATTTTACTGTGCTTCTTCACACGACTACAACTTATTTAAACACTCCACTCTGTTGAGCAGCCGGTCTCGCTGGGGTTACAAAACAAAGCAAGCTACTGAAAATGGTGTGCTCAACGGTGATACTGATGATTTAATGGCCCAATCAAGAATTGCAGCAACTGGCAGGCCAGGTGTCAGCTCTGCCCCAGCAGAGGCTTTCAAAATAACAACAAAGCCAAAACTGAAACGAATAATGTTTACCGTGCTCTCTCCCAGTAAAGTCAGAGCTAGTGTTGCAGTGGCCATGGCACTGTTTCTGCTAGTGCTGATTAGGGCCTATGCATTAACGGAGGTGATAATTGTTTTCATTTGCACACCAATTAAGTTCCTCTGAGCTACTTACAGCTACGTGCTTTTTTATCAGGTTCATACTTCTGGGGAGGTAGCAGTAATGCTAGAGTGTGCATCTAAGCAACTGATTACTGTGCACCAGGCAGATGCTGGTGACCACAGGCATTCATTTTGTTTTACTGTTCCACAGAGATTTACTTTATAAGGCTGTCTTAGTGCTGGTCAGAGCCCAGTGGATTTGAAAACAGCCTTAACAACCTTGTTGGAAACTGTAAAGTGCGTATTGAGATAGAAAGGGAAAGCGCACAGATTAATCTGTATGTAAGTTATACACAGTCTTATAGGACTAGTAATTCTATAGAAGTATGTGGGCCATTCTACCGAATTAGTTCACTAACGTACATTATATGGACAAAAGCATTGGGATACCTAAACATTATACCGGGACGTCCCATTCTAAATCCATAGGCATTAATATGGAGTTGGTCCTCCTTTTGCAGCTATAACGACTTCCCCTCTTCTGGGAAGGTTTCTACAAGATTTTGGAGTGTGTCTGTGGGAATTTTTGCCCATTCATCTAGAAGAGCATTTGGGAGGTCAGATTTTGATGTTGCATGAGAGGGCTTGGCTCGCAATCCCTGTTGTAGTTCATCCCAAAGGTGTTTGATGGGGCTGATGTGCACCATGCCTTTATGACCCTTGCTTTGTGCACTGGGGCACAGCCATGCTGGAACAGAAAAGGGCCTTCCCCAAACTGTTCTCACAAAATTTGAAGCATACAATTGTCAAAATGTCTTGGTCTGATGAAGCATTTAGATTTCCCTTCACTGGAACCAAGGGGCCTAGGCCAACCCATGAAAAACAACCCCATAGCATCATCCCTCCTCCACCAAACTTTGCAGTAAGGCAGGTAATATTCTCCTAACATTCACCAAACCCAGACTCATCTATAAAACTGCCAGATAGAGAAGCTTGATTCATCACTTCACATAATACGTTTCCACTGCTCAAGAGTTCAGTGGCGCTGTGCTGTACACCACTTCATCCAATGCTTGGCATTGTGCTTGGTGATGTCAGGGTTGCATGCAGCTGCTTGGCCATGGAAACTCATGCCATGAAATCCTAAATTCCTAAATGCTTCCACTTGTCAATAATATCATTCACAGTTGATCACGCGAAATATCTAGGAGGGAAGACATTTTACGAACCGACTTGTTGCACCAGTGGCATCCTATTACAGTTCCACAAACTGCATGGCTAGGTGCTTGATTTTATACCCCTGGGGCAATAGGACTGAATGAAACACCTGATTATGTGTCTGAGGCTTCTGTTTTTGTCTAATTGCTGTGTCTGCTGCTATTGTTAATGGATATCTCTCAACAACACGTCTTTTGAGACCTTAACACAAAAGTAGGCCTAGTTTTGAAAGGTGGAGGAAAGTCAAGGCAAATTTGAGTAAACGGAGCAGAATATGTAATCAGCCACACTTATAATATCTCCACATTGTAAGACATTTTTAGCATCTTAACTTGAAAAAAGAAGTAAATGTGCTGCAACAAAAGTTCAAATTCACCGAACGTCTGTTAAGAAAATGTTTGTCCTGTTAAAGCACAGATCTTTGTTCTGTTAACTTACTATTAGAAGTTTAATTAACTCAAAGCACGCTGTTCATTATTGACAGGATATAACAATGATTAAATACTGTATTTATCATTCTAGTGTGAAATCAACTCATCTTAAGATGTCCTGTAACAACATAGCAAATGACTGTGAGGTTGAAGTTGATCTGTACCGCACAGCATTATGGGATATAACTGTTAAAAGACATTTTAAGTGTTTTAACCTGACAATTCAGGTTTTTGTATTTTAATGACTTTTAATGTTTTATGCTTGTTTTTTTATTCAGTTATTCTGTGCACATACAGTGCAAAACATGGTAATTAAATATGTTCTTTGATATTGTTTTTATTATTATATTTATAAAAATTAAAAAGCAAATTTGTATGTGAAATTACCGAAAATTGTAGAAAATTTTAATTACAGCTTTTTACTGTAAGTGTAGAGCAGAATGCAGCTATAACACAGTAATCCTGTGGTCCAGGTCACTGTGGAGTCACAGTATCATGTCACTGTTTTACCATTATGTACTTTTAACATGGATTTTTTAGTGCACCTTTACCTACTTTTTAAGATACCAAAAATGTTTTGCAGTGCACCACTTTTGGAGCAGCCCTCTTACGTTGTGCGTAGTCCTCCTTCTAATGCATATGCATGAGGAAGAGAAGCACACTTTGAGTTTTTCCTTGCACATGGGCCATAAACCGTGCATTTAGGCTTATGCACCAGTTTCGTACATAACACAAAGGCAGAATATGTCAGATTTGTACCTGAAACTGGTACAAAAGGCTTAGTACATCAGGCTGTCTGTCTTTTCAGTGTGTCTCCTGTGTGTTTTCAAAATGTTATTACCTTCCAAGACCAGGAAGCAAGAGCACAATATTCTATTCTATTCTATTCTATTCTATTCTATTCTATTCTATTCTATTCTGTATTTATATTTTATTTGATTTGATTTTTATGCCAGAGCTTTGTAGGACCCATGATAGCATAGAAATGTGTAAAAAAATCCTTCATGATGTTTTCATAAAGCACAACGTGCTTAGCTCCCGTGTATAGGACAGCAGCCTGTCTTTGTCTGAAAGAGAGAGAGAGCAGATATGCATGGAAGAACGCCTTTCAGGTCTCTGCTGCCGTGTCTGCAGTGTGTACACTCTAACCTTACACAAAGGCTTAAAACACAACGGGTCAACCTTGATCTCTGCCTTCCTTTAGCTTCACACATCCCACATACTGATTCATGCACAAGCTTTGATTTACCTACCTGACTAGGCAGGAGACTGCTGCCAGGCAAAGTGTGTTCACAGCTTAATGTTGCAAGTGTGGGAAATGGCCTTTAATACTACATTAAGTGCGTATTGCTTGAGAAAACCTTGTTAATTTACATAGTGTGTACATCTTTTGCAGGCTTATTATTCAGTTGTTACTTTTAAAGGGCTCATATACTACATCTATTTTATTTTGGTTTCCCTGAGGTCCACTTATGAAATTGTGTGTGGTTTTGTGTAGCATATGTGCTATGTGATTGACTTGTACATGACCATTTTCCAACCTCTCTTTATCCCTTACAGTTAAAGTTCTGATACTGTATCTTTAAGACTGAAATATGTAAATAGCCTCTGTTCTGACTAGCTGCCCTGTATTGTGTCTCATTTAAAAAAGCAGTCCAGGCTGAAACACTCTGTATAACTTCAACATGAACAGTTTAGTAGGTGGATGTATATAAATGGGTTCATTTTTGTGACATGACAAAAACAATGAATTCAAAATAGGTTGTTTTGCAGCTTAGTTTACATAGATGAATAGTAAGTTTTGAAACTTTAGCAACATCCACATTCTACTACTTCAAATCTATTATGAGCCCTTGAAAATACGTGATTCAGTAGCTACTATGAATTACCATGAAACTAATATGTAAGTGACATAGTTAAGAAATTGACACATTTAAGCTTTTAAGCATTTTAAGGGATTCAATTAGATCACCACACAAACTGCACTATCAAAAACATCAGGATTCTATTGATCCTTCAAAATTTCATCGGGAAGTTCTTCCTTTTAATTGATGCTCAAAGCTTCAGGCTAAACAGATTTTCCTTCTAGAGCTTGAAAGACATCCTGAATGGGTCGTTCTAATCGAAACGGACACCTTACTCAGTGGCACTCAACCTCAGATCTCTGCTATTTATTTCCCTAAAGAACATAAGTCTAACCCAGGGAATGTAGTCAATCCGGTGAATAATAAGGTCTGTCACACTGTGGCTATAAATGTGCCAAATGAACTTTGGCACTAAATAAGTCTTTTCACCTTGAATTGACCGCTACTGCACAGCCCGCTATACATAGCACAGCTTTTCATTCGCTGAATGATACATCACAGACAATGCATGGCTCTTGTAGGGTCCAACTGATCCAAACATTCGTTACTCATCCATACTTACAAAACCACTATTTTCCACACAGATTCATCAATTCCCACCCACCGTGTTCAGCCCTGTGTTCACTTTGCTAGTGACTATAAGTGCAGCATCAGTAAGGCCAGTAGAGGGCGGACATGAGCTTCATTCTATATGCCAAAGGTGGTGATCAGAAGTGTAGTCATCATAATGATAAGATATATGATAGCAGCAACACATTAGCAGCAAGAACAGAAATGCTTACCACCACAACTGAGCCATGATACCTCACTGCTGACATGGAAACGGAAACAACGTCAGTTTTATTGCTTGTATTAGTTAATGTAGCTGTAGAAAGATTTAAAAAAAATAATATCATAAAATAGTACTAGGCACATACATATGCATATATACACATATATACACATTCCTACTAATATAGTCATATTATAGTCAAAAATGTATATATATATATATATATATATATATATATATATATATATATATATATGTATATATATATATATATATATATATATATATATATATATATATTACACACACACATTGGGAATGGCATTAAGAATGGTCCACCACGCAAATAATACCACATGCAGTGGTTATCCTGTGTGGGTCCTAACCACTGCTGATGCCATATATTCCATATATCTTTTTTCTTTCCTTCATCAGTGGTCAGGACCTCCACATGACTCCTGCAGGATTTATTTGTGTGGTGAACCATTCGCAATATATTTAAAATATATATTATACAATACCACACAAGATGTTTTTTACATGTGTTGTGTAATCTTGCATAATTCAAAAATAGGGCCCATTTTTTCCCTGAGGTCCAATTATTCTCGGGGGGTCATGTAACAAAACAGTGTTAATCTATTTCTATATGAAGTTTTCTGTTTTATCCTTTAAAAGTAAACAGACTGCTTAAGACTGATATGTGTAATTGACCTCACTTCTGATTGGCTGCCTTGTATTGGGCCTCATGCAGTGCAGGCTGAAACACTGCTCATAACTTCAATGTGAATGGGCGTGGCTAAACTGCTGTAAACTGAATAGTCACATATATAGAGTCATTTGCTATGTTGTTACAGGACATATCTTAAGATGAGTTAATTTCACACTAGAATGATAAATACAGTATTTAATCATTGTTATATCCTGTCAGTAATGAACAGCGTGCTTTGAATGGGACTGTATGGACTTGGGAGTAAACGTGATGTTGAAAGAAACAGTGCGGAACATTTAGTGTCCCATGGTATATCTTTTAGTTTATAAGAACTGAAATACCACCAGTTCAAAATGTAAAGAAGCTGCCCACCCTGTCTCTTTTGGTGGAGCTACATTGAAGGGGAATCACTTCTTTTATGCGTTTTTCCTGGGGTGAAATTCTAAAATCAGCGGGTGTCTCCAGCACTCGTCCTGCTCTTACTATAGTGCTGTTCCGCCGCTTTTTGGTGAGCTCAGGCCGCGGATGCTCACGCCGCCTGCACCAATCAGCGCGTGCCTCTCTCAGCCACTGAGAGGAGCCCATGAATATTTATGCGGAGGTTGTTCACTTTCTAGCGCTCAAAGTTAGTGGATTAGCAGTGGGAGGACGGGGCTCCGTGATAGACTATCACCACCGCTACCGCGAGCGGATTAACATTCATCTCTTTCGCTGTTACCTTTGGCGCCAAGAACAAGAAAACAACAACAACAACAACAAAATCTCGGCCGCGTGAAGGACGGCGGAGTCAGAGCTGCACTCAGAGAAGCTGAGTCGATCTCCAAGTGGGCGAAGACGTGCCTTGCTCACCACTTCAAAGACTTTGGCGTTTCTTTCTCGTTTCCCTTTTGTGTGAGTGTGTGAGTGTGTGTGAGTGTGTGCGCGCGCGTGTGTGTGTAAAATGCCAGGACTTCGTCCATCACCCTCTGGCTGCATCAGGCTGGGCTGTTCGTTTGGAAGGACGCCAGACCGCAGCCCTTCTAATCTGCAAGTTCAGTCCGATAAATTGTGACAAAGGCTGTCAGCGGCGGGAATAAGAAATCGATGCGCGCGAAAGCGACGCGCGGTATTCCTCTGGAATTCTAACGATCCGCTTCCCTCCTCGCTCTGGCTCTCGCTCTCGCTCGCGCCCCTCTCCACCATGCGGACTGAAGCTCGCTCCAACTCCTCCTCAGCGCTCGGGCTGTGAGCAGGGGGGGCTCCCCGATAGCGACACGTATTATCTTGTATTGCCGTCGTTCTGGTTGCCGTTATTGCTGTTGTTGTTGTTGTTGTTGAGTGTCCATGCAAGACTTGAGGAGGTAGGGCGAGGAAACATGTCTGGCCACTTCTCTGAGAGGGATCACTGCTGTCAGAGATGGCATTTTGGTCCAGCACTTCGGTTTTGACTTCTAAAGTGCCCCGGAAAATCCTATTCATGTTCACCCTCTCCCTCTCCGTCACGTACCTGTTCTACAGCTTGATGAGCTGCTACAACTCCCAGCTGCAGTTCCCCCTCCAGGAGAACTACGTCTACCAGGCCAGGCTGGTGACGGAGGAGACAACTTTCGTGACGCTGAGGGAGAAACTTTACTCCACCGCTTCTCGGGCTTACTTCGACGAGGAGCTGATAGAAAGGACGGCCACGGAGCAGACGCTCATCTTCTCCACGGACAAGCGCGATGCTGCGAGGGCGGAGGAGAGGACCGCCGGCTGGGATCGAGCCCAGGCGGCCACCACGACCAGCAGCAGCAGCAGCAGCAGCTTCCACTCGGCCGCCGACGCCGCCGCCGCTGCTGTGGAGAAAGAGCATCAGGACTTCAGCACCACGGACAGCGACCTCAGCCTCAGGAGAGCGCCCAACTGCACCTCGGATTACGGCGAGAAGAAACTACCCCAAGCCATTATAATCGGAGTGAAGAAAGGAGGTACTAGGGCACTGCTGGAGGCTCTGAGGGTCCACCCCGACGTCCGCGCCGTCGGAAACGAGCCTCACTTTTTCGACAGGAACTACGAGAGGGGGCTTGATTGGTACAGGTGCGCGCATTCATGATGGTCCCGCACACTACACTCTTAAAAATAAAGGGGTTCCTTGGAACAGTATCATAGAAGAACCATTTCTGGTTCCCCAAAGAAGCTTTCAATGGATTCAAATGGGAAGTTTAAAGAGCATCCGCATAATTGAAAGGTTTTTCCAAATGTACGTTTTTCCTAGAACTGTACATTCAAGCCAAGAACCATTTAGGAACCTTTATTTTTAACAGTGTACTTTTTGGTTCGTGGATCTTTGGTGGAAATGGTTCATATGTGAAGAAGTTCACAATCACCAAGGTTGAAAATCTCTGCTGTCTTGGGCAGAAACAGAAACATCTCACAGTCAAAATAATGTTCCTGCTTTTAGTCTCATAAAATCGACCAGGGTTATTGCATTCAATTACATTGGCTATAAAATAGGTGTTGTTTGTGCTCGGGTGCGTACTATTTAGAGTAGTTTATGTTCAATCTCTCTCTCTCTTTCTCTCTCTCTCTCTCTCTCTCTCTCTCTCTCTACTCTCAAACATGCACTCACGTCTCCAGGTCCTGTGGCTTTTGTGCCTGATATCTCACAGAGCGCCAAATTTGTTTTAGATAATAGCAGAAATAGCACGGTTGGGTGTGGGTCAACATTTGAATCTTTGCCCAAATCTTTTTACTCATGGCTTTACTCAGGTCTGCATTCATAATCATAATAGTTTCTTCAGGTACCATTAATTTATAAGCTATATTTTACATTAGAAATTGCAAAATTAATTTTGTACCAATAAGCTTTAGTAACACACAGCGGAGAAGGTGATTTACAGTGAACCTGCTTGTGTTCAGTTTGGATTGTATTTTTGCAGAGCGGCGCACATTATTTGGTTAATGCACTGTACATTGGTGTGATTTAATTTGCCCATGTTATAACTAAGGGTAACATGCAGCAATTTCATTCTAGGCCTATATAAATATAAGGTATCGTCACTAACCAAAGGTTTTACACACATAATATTTGCTACATTATGGGTAGCAGAGTAACTGCCGTGGCCATGGTTCATCTAACAGCAGCTACATGCTCAGGTGCAGCGTATGCTCTATTGCTCAGCGTCAGACTACTCCCTAGTGAGCCTAAATCATGAAGTGCTTACTCAGGTGTGTGCTGCTCTGCACGTTCCCCCTCCAGTACCCCATATTCTGTACACCAGAGGTGTAAAATCTAGACCTTGAATCAAGTTTCTGGTCCTGAATTTTGTATTTACTGGTAGTTCATACAAAATTGAACTGCTGGAACTGATTGGCCACCTAATTTTATCCCTCCTGTTATCTTAAGATTTACTAAACATCTTTATCCAGCAATTTAAACCTTAATAAAAAATCAAAACGGTTACCCACATTTATGTGCCAGGTAATTTGTGTCCTTGCAAAAAATGATTTGCTAAATACTCTTAGAAATAAAAGTGTCTTTGGAGAAGAATCACCTTTGAAGAACCACTATTAACCAATCTTTAAACAGAGCATTTCTGTAAATAAGATGCACAAATATGATCATAAATTAGCTGAGAATCCATAGACTTGCTTCTATACAAATTAAATGCTGTTTCCAAAACTAAGAACCATGTAGGAGCCTTTATTTTTAAGACTGTACATGGACTTTCACTCCTTACGCATTGTTAACTAGAAGCAGCATTACGTTTTGCTACTCCATTGACAATTTGGGTCAGTGCTGTTTTACAGAACATCCCTTTTCCCGCAGCCACATGCTCTTCAGAGCACCTGCATGCAAAAAGGGCCATTCATCTGAGCAGCCAACCTAGTGAGGACAGGACGAGAGAGATTGAATGCATACGTGTTTATAAGGTGTGAGGGAGTGTTAAGGCGGCATGTGCATTTGGTGGTGCAGTGGCTTCACTCTCTCTGGACTGTGACTCAGGGCTGTGGCTACAGAAGAGCATCTGCTGCATTTCACTTCAGAGGAGCTCTCAACCCTGGGCTGTTCATTTGCTGGGTGTTAATGCGAGCCGTTTCATTACGCTCATGGTGTGGGGCTCATTAGAGAGGAGGACGACAGGCTTACATGAATAACACCAAAGAGCGCCAGTGTGTTTTTGGGCCCCTGAGCCGGGCAAATCCCTTAAGCGGCCGCAAATTTGTCTCCGCGTTCTCCAGCCAAGTTAGGTTAACATCCAGATGACGCACAGCAAGCAAGGCAAAAAAGCAGACTTTTTTTTATTATTATTTTCTTATTTTCTTGATGTATATCATAACAGTCATAACAAAACCTTATGGTTCCAAAATGGTAGTGTTGTGAGAAAAGAGTAAGGTAGTGCATAAGAATTTATTCCACATTTTGGACCTTTTCTGTTGGTCCATTTGTCATGAAATATTCACCAAATGTAACGGGCAGCTGGCAATATCAGGTGTGAAAACTTTAAACAGTTGCAAAGTTTTGATGTGAAAGTGAAAATATGGGAGTGATATCAACACATTAGCCTCGTGTGGGCTTTTGTGTACAAAAATACCTTGTGCAGCTAAATCAAAAAAATGGTTAAGTATTGCCTTAAATTTAGCAGATTCATTCAGTATAATTCAGTCATTGAGGCAAAAAACAAAATCACTGAGAGTGGTTGGATGTGAGTTGTTTACAGTGATGGTGAAAGGAGTCTGGGGTTGCATTAACTACAACACAAAATAGCCATTTTATTTATATAAGTGCCCAGTAAACCTGCACATGTCTTCTGGGTTTTTATATGTAATGTTGATAACAGTAAAACAGCAGTCAATCAAAATAAGATTTCTTTGGGTACAACTTTGCCTTACAACACCCTGCATGTACTTCTCTGCCATGAATAAATAAAAAAAATACATTTTGGGCCAAGTGTTATCAGCAAACTATCATAAAACAATGTCTCAGAGATCAGGCAGCATTCTGTAATGTACCTAATAGAGGCATTAAACACTTTGGATGTCTGGTTCCTATCACCACCACTGTGAACATTTCTGTTCATTTACAATGGAACATTTAACATCAAACCACTCTGCATGTCTGTTTTAATGATTTAATTGTGCAGAAATTGAAAAAACAGTGAAATTCCCCTTTCTGTGTAAAGTGAGAATGATGTTCTATGACAGTACTGTTAGTGAGATATTTGGTTATATTTAAACTTTCATAGTCATACTTTTACGCATGGTGGATGTGGGAGAAAACATAATAAAATTTAGGCTGCCGTCACTGTCAGCAAGTGCTATCAAACATCTAAAGTAGCAAGCCTTATTGCATGCACATCATTCATTTAATATTAGTTCTGGATAGTCAATATTTGAATCAAATGCTTTGATTCAGTTTGTGCTCGGAGGCATGATGACCACAACATTTGAACCAGTGATAACGCTTGAATGTACCTGTAATAAACTTATCTTGCATTTTAATAGACTTGCACTTTTGTGAAAGGTGTGGCAAGCGAAGTGCTTCACTTGGCTTCAAAGCCAGTACTTGCAGCATGTCTTGAAATATCAAGTGTAAAAGGCCTTCGGTGCCTCATTCAGCAGGCATATACATCACAAGGAGTTAGTTAATCTCCTTGGTCTTGAGATATGATGCTACACCTCAGTGACATTTATTTTACCACCTGACACAATGGTTAACAGATTTGTCAAGGAGGAACCTTATGCCTTGTTAAACCCCTTGCTGCTTTCAAGAGAAGCCCCAGTTTTTATCGAGTGGGTAAATGCGTTCTCTCCGTCAGGCGATAATAGCCGTGCCATCATTAGGCGAGTCACACCACTGCTGGGGTTCCACCACAGGTTTAAAGAGGTGCTGGAGAACAAAAGAGGGCAAATTAAAGCCTCATTTACAACAGAGCCTTCAAATTAATGCAAAATACATGGAGTTCATTTTTTTTGTGAATGCGTGGTAGCTTTGCTTGATACTTTCATGGTATGAAAAGACAGTACAAAGGTCCCTTTTTTATGGATTTGATTTATTCATTTACTTTTGTTTCTTGTGTTTTTTATTTATTTACTTGCTTTACTTGTGGTGCGTGCTTTTTTATGGTCTATGTTTTCAATTTTTAAAAACATTTCATCTGCCTTTCATTCAATAAACATTCAAAATGATTGATTCATAATATTTAGATATGAAGATCCTGAGACCGCTTCTCCTTGGAAGAATTTTTCAATTTTCACGTCAGGTCAGGAGCGACTAAAGGATGCGGCCTTTCAGGCGCTCCCAATGAAAATCAGCACTGCCAGCACCAAGGTCTTTTCCTTTTGTTGGCGATAAAATGCATTCTGATGAATGAGAGGCTGTACAACTTCATAGCCCACACAGCGCCTCTACACCGTCCAAGGTTACACAATGAAGTGCTCTCATTCCATTATCTATTTAACCACTGAGGCACTTTTGTTTCTTGCTAAATGCTAGATCTCTGTGGCTGGGAGAAATTTTCCCTCCCCGCTCTCCTTCATCTGAATAGAATTCTTGTTATGTAGACGGTGGCGACGTGCCATCTCTCGGTGGCTCTGGGAGGAAAGCGAGCGAGCAAGTGGCGGTGCCCAGCTGATCCTCTCTCTGTCGCTCTCTCTGGGCGCTGAGACAGGAGCCTCTGTCAGGAGGAGCGGGTGACGGACACAGATCCACTGCTGAGCGAAGCAGAGCTGGGCCCCAAATCCAGCGTTTATCCCTTGTTTACCCAGGCCTCAGCATGTCTGCTCCTCACTTCAAGCCCGCGACTCCTCGCCTTCCTGACTGGCCGTCTGAGACCATGTGGGGGAGGGGAAAGGGGAAGAGGTGCGGGCTCCTTACCAAGCCTAGGCTGGGTGCCGAGTCTCCGCACTCTGCCGCTCCTCCATGTTCGCTGCTCCTTCCTGGGATGCCCCAATCTGGCTGCCCCTGATAAGCCTTCGCCAAGGCACGCAAGGACGCACCTCTGGGCCCTCGGATGCCAGCACCGCAGTTGCAGAATTAAACTTTTTAATTAGCAGCACGCTCTGGCGCCTGGACCGCGGCAGGCCGGTTTGTCTCAGCGCCCTTCTTTCTGCTTGATTAAACACACTAGCGTCAGAGATGCAGGCACCTCCACCGGCGTTTTCATCAGGCGCCTCACATGTTTATCTCCCTTGTCTGTCATCTTTTGACTAGTGCGGAGCAGTCACGCTGCCTGGCTCATTTTCTGCCGCCAGATATCGGGCGAACTGTACTGTCTTCACCTAGTCCTTTGCTGCATAGGCTGAGAGGAAATAAAGAAAGTAATTGCCCTTTTCTATGACCTCATATGGGTAGTATCCAGACATGCCCTGGAATCTGCATCTTATTGTGTGCACATTTACTTGGACCCCAGGAAACAATCCCAGACAGTGTCTTGACAGTCCAATTACATCTGAGATTTAAAGTCGGGTTGCCTTAAGGCGCAAGCATTCACACAGTGCCACAGTGCCTGGAAAAGGTTTTCTGTGGCCTCTAGAGTCAAGGTAAAAAAGCCAGTTCATATTGTGCCACTTACTTCAGGGGTCAGCTGCCAGCATTCTTTAAGTCCATTTCTTTTGTGACACCAGAATTATAGTGGGCCTTACGACACTGTATCCTTGATGGCTTAAAAAAAAAAAGCCTAGGCTGCATCAAGTGAGTTTTTTTTTTTACACAATTACCCCTTTACTTGAGTTCTTTTCACCACATCCCACCCTCTCTGACATTCATTTCCCCCCTCCTGCTGAGGCTTCGTCCTGCTACCCAAATTTTAAAGTGATGATCATCATTCAATTCCACCAGTTTAATTCACTTACACCAAGAATTGAATTTGCCAATTTAATTTGCCGACATAAAAAAAATGACATTGGTATACAGGCTGCCATTAATGCACAGCTTCCTCCCCAGCTTTTTGTAGCCCTCAAAGAGAACCTGGAAGCATTTCAGCATCTTTCTTCCTCTGATGTAGACAGGAAGGCTGTTTAAAGTCTCAAAGCAGTTATTTTAGGTCTGTGTCATGGATGGATTGCTTGAAAATGACAGGCACAGCGTCGATCCATTAAATGATTTATTTGGAACCAAAAATAAAGTCTAAGTTGAAGTCATTTCAGGCTTAAAAGGATTCCCATCTCCCTGGGATTATTTACTTTCTACAGAATCGCTGTGATGCAATTCCAGCCAGAAACAATGATTCCATTCACTGCAAGGGCTGCTTTACAGGCATCTTTAAATATATCACAATACGGCTTTCCCGGGACAAACAAGCATGTCAATCATACTTGTCATGCTAGATTTCCAGAGCAAAAAGATCCTGCCTCCTTTTCTCTTCCCGGGCTACTTAGTCTCCTGACACAAGCCCCCAAAAGCAAGCTCCTATGGCTCAGACAGGAAGTCTGACATGCTGGGGCCGTGAAGCAAGGGCAGACAGGCTGTTTGCAGCATGTAGCAGCCCTACTCCCCTGACCTGACATTTACCTCAGCAGGGTTTTAGCGCTCCTCCAAGGGGACACGCCAAACAGACGAGGAAATCTGAGCTCCTGCCATGCATCCGACACACGACTTCAACCTGCCTCTCTCTTTGCCATTTGACTTTGAGGACACAGAAGAGATACACACGGTGCGATTTAGGCCGTAATGGAATTTAGCTTTTGATTAAACTGGGAAGGAAGATAATATAATATATCAGTAGTATATCACAAGATAAAAGGGGTGCAAAGCTCCAATTGCAAGACTGCCGATGTCTCCACCACAAAAGCTGTGAATGGTCTGTGACACACCTCACACCACCAACTAGCATATGCAGCTTGCAAGATTGTGACAGGCTTAATTCAATTATGGCGGGGAGATGTGCTCAGACTCCGGAGGTGTGAGCTAATTCCTCTGTTTACACTCCTGAGTCACTGCCACAAACAAAGACACACACATTCATTGGCTTCCCGAAAGCTTGTTTGCTCTGATTGTCCCATTGCCTTTGAAGTTTCTCATCGCTTTACGCTGTTTATTTATTCATGCTTTTTCTTGCCTCAAATTACCGTGGGGTATTCTGCAAGAATAATTTTAGCATAGTGTGAAACAATGTAGAAATGGAGTATTGGAAGTGTAAACCGCTTGCTGCACAGTCTCTACATAAAAGCCCAAAGTTCTCCAGACTGTATTTAAGAGCCCAATCCGTTCTTCATTGACTTTGAATTCATTTTCAACTTTTCCGGTGCCAAAGTCTATTGAGGCTTTAAGTTCCCCACCATCAATTATGTGCATGCACCATTAATCAAGCACCACATGAGAATGGCTCCACACATTCTGCCTCGGCAAAAGTGATTTTTATATAGAAACGGCTACATGTGCCAGGATCCTTTGAGATCTGGGCTAAGCCGATGAGATGAAAAAGGGATGCTTTTAGGGATTATGCTAATTGCTAATTGGTATATCAGGAGGTGATTGTTTTTTCCGGATAATTTGGATTATTGGCATTAGAGATTCGGAGAGGACTGACGTGCTTTGCTTCCTTGAAGGGCTATTATCGCTTCAAAGTGTTGCTATCGGACAGCGGAAACATACTGAATGGTATGTTCTTTTGGTGTGCCATTATTTAGCATATAGCATATCACAACTGTATCATTTCAAAGAGTCTCAGCATCTTTGGAATGATTCGATCAGTCAGTGATCAGGGCTGTTCTCATTCATTCTTATAAAAATAAAGATGTTACAAGGGTTTTTTTTTTTTACGCAGTGCCGTAGAAGAACCAGTTTTGTTCCCTAAAGAGCCTTTCAGCAGATGGTTCTTTTTGTAAATGATTTGTATCAGTTTGAAGAACCATTTTTAAGCTTAAAGAAAAAAAAAGTATGCTTTTTTACATTTAACCCAGAGGTAGTTGGTCAGCTGAGGCATGTTTGGAGTCAGAATGTTGCTTCTTTAGGTTAAAACTGATGTGGCAAGGCTAACATTGCAAATTTTCTATGAAATTTTCTGTGAAAATACATCACTAAATTTTTTTTTCAGTGTGCTCAAACCACATCCTGGTTTTCACTAAGGTGGTGCAGATTTGTGATTTGGGTCACAGTTTGACTTATTGTGAACTATAAAAATATACAAAACTGCAGGCAGGAGCTTTAGACCACAGAGTCTGTATTCACAAATCACGTCAGGAGTAGAGGTGCTGATCTAGAATCAGTATTTATGACAATGACCATTATAACAGAAGAATATAATCCAAAATCAGTCCCGCTTTGTGAACCCCAGCCCTGGTGTTGTCTGACGTGGCTGTCTGTAGTGGTTAAGTTATTTCCATTGTTATACTTCATGGACTTCAGTTTGCACTGAAGTCCATGAAGTTACTGAATAGTAAGCCTTATTATATAATAAGCCTGGAATTTAAAGGAGTTAACTAAAGTAGCAAAATTTGGGCTTAACCACTCTTGGCCGATCGACTACATCTGGTTTAAGTGGAAAATTGTGTAAATTTGATTTTTTGTCAATCTATTCCTTTAAAGAACATTCTTGAAAATGAATGTGCCAGAAAGTGTTCTTTACATGATGCATTAGAAGAACCATTTTGGTTCTCTAAAGAATCTTTCAGTAAATGGTTTAGAAACTGTTTAAAGTTTAAAGAGCTTCCACATAATGTAAGGAACAACCTTTCTTAATTGGTTAAAAATCTTTGCATTGTGAGGGTTCTTAAAGTGTGCAAAAGTTTCTTCATGTTCACAAAACTCTTTTTAAACAGGTTCTTAAGGGAACCAAAGTTAGTTCTTCTATGGCATCACACGCACCTTTATTAGAAAAGAATTCCCACATAATCTAAAGGTTCTAGGAAGAACCCTTAATCTGGTATTGAACCTTTAAATCGCCAAACGGTTCTTACCCACGTCTTTTTCAAACTTGCTTTTTTAGGGAACCTAAGGTGGCATCTGTCAAAGAACCATTTATGGCCCTTTTTTAAAAACTAAGCTCTTATATTTTAACTGAAGGAGGCTACATTGGAGTCTTCTTATATGGAAGGAAAATTACATGACCACTAAATCACCAGTAGCTTATTTTAACAACCAGTGCTCGAGTGCCTGCACAATGTCTCCCCAGACTGCCGACAGAAATGCCTACAATGTGTTCATGGTTAGGGATCACATAGGCCTGTAAATTTATGGATTTCTTTGATTTTTTTTTTCCTTGTATTGCTTAAAAGAGAAAATGGAAACACTCATCACACTCAAGTAGAGGGTCGGAGAATGGTGTATGTAACACAACTTGATACTCTAGGCAAGACCTGCTTCACAAGATAGTTTTAAAGCTCCAGTTGATTTGAAATGAAGAACAGCATAAATTAAAATTTTAAATAAAATTAACCAGCATTTTGAATCACACGTTACTTAACGAGTCCTCAAAACAGCATCAGCTTATGAGGGAATTCCAACAGTCAGCCTGGAATATGTTGAATGTGTGATTCTTCTGTAACAAACCCTCATTTAAATTCTCCCTACGCCTGAGTCAGTGTTTCCTTTTATCCCTCCAAAGTAAACACACGTTCTTCATGATTTACAGTGGTAATAGATGGGGTGAAATAACAGCATGAGGAGAAAATGCGGCTCCCTGCTTAGACATGCAGTTCACTGTTCGGTCTACAGGTGTGTTGCTGGAGATGGGCAGTACATCTATCTGCTTCAGTGTGTTTAGGCTGCCTGCCAGCAGCCTCATCCTCTTCAGCCATCCACCTCCATTTTGCCTCTAGTCCAGTGGCGAGAGAGTTAGAGTCTTAAACGTTGATTGATTTTGATATAATTGTATATTTAGCTCACAGCTCCTAGAAGCATGTATCAGGTTCCGCAACGTGACAGACGTGTTATTTTAATTGATCCAGGCGATAAACAATGAAGATGGGCCTCCATTCCACTGAATTCAAGGTCACTTTGCAATCACAGTCGCTATGGCAAGTCCCTCTGGCTCCTTTTAAAGGGCCAACAAACCATGAAAGCGCATCTGGGCAGAGGTGAGGAGGTAGTAGTTCTGTGACTAATGGGTTTATTTAATTTAATTTACTGCAGCGGCCTGGGATCACAGGAGGCGACGCTGGCCACAGTAAGATTGAAGTTGCTGTGGGAAAGAAAGAAAGATTAACCCGCTCTCTTGCTTTTCTTTCTTTCTAAAGGGCAAAATTCGCTCTCATGTCATGGCGGATTTTGCAGGCCCAGATATGGCGCGGTGGAAATCGGCAGAACTAAATGAATACAGGTCTGTGGTGGAACGGGGGCCTCTCCAGCTTATTTCTGACAAGCCTCCTAATCAACGTCATGCTGGGGCTACGCTCGCCGGGCCTGGGAATCGCTCATAAATGAAAGCTTTGTAAACATGTCCTCAGATGGATGGAAGGGAACATTTGCCACAACAACTGCCTTCTTGATTTGAAAAAATGGAAACAAAAAAGAGGCATGCGTGCCTAACGTCCAAAGGGCACAGAAAGCATGCAAGAGTTTCCTGGACAATTGCAGATAGGGGGAACAAAAAACAAAAAAATGTCTGTATATTTACTGGCTGATAGAATATCACGATCATGGTCAAGCATGGTGCCATCCTCATTAACACATCCTAATTAGAGACTGCTGTTTGATGCTGCTATTGTGCTTACGTGTCAGCGCATATCTCTTTCTTTCCATGCTGTCCCCAATTAACAAGCAAGAGGAGTTGGGGAAGGGGCTGGAGGTGGTGCGGGGCTGGTGGGGTGGAAGAAAACAATGTCTCGGAATTTCTGATGCAATCTGTGGAATGTAAATGAAGCAGTCCCAGCAGCCCTTGGCTCTGCATTGCCACAGCTCTTCTCCTCGAACTGGTCCCACTCTGTTTTGTAATAAACCAACTTTTTTTTACCATAATAAACACACACACACAAACACACACAGTACCTTATGTAAACCCAACAAACGCTTCAGGGCTTGGAAAATTAATGTGCCATGATAATTAGTTAATGAACAGAGTGATGCCAGAGGAGGGAATGTTATACCTTGTATTTAATAACAGATAGTTTAATTTGCCATGCTCATAATGTGAGCGTGTTCCTTCATGCCCACATTCTCCCTCTCTGAGCATCGCTCTACCACCTCCTTCTGTTCTGCCCCTTCAGACACATCTCAGCAAACAGCTGCATTTGATGTTCTCTTGACACGAGTTTTGGATGGAAGTGGTGAGGAGCTGTGCACTTTAAAATAAAAGAGCCCAAAGGCTTCCCTAAAACAGAGGTTCCCAACCACTGGGCCATGGACTGGTATTGGCTCGCAACAATTCGGCAGCAAGTAAAGGGGAGAAACTAATGTTATCACAGTAGTACACTCTTAGCAGAAATGTTCTAGATAGTCCAAAAAAACAATCTTTGACTTAACAATAGTGGAACCCGGTTGGTGCTATAAAAAACATTTTAAAAGGTTCTTTAAAGAGCCATATAGAATAGGTTCTCCATCATATTATTATCATTCTAATACAGTGGCTCAGTCTCATACCAGACTCTGGCGCTCTGCTGCTTTGCCCTGTTCACACTTTGTTACTGTTACTGTTGAAAGTTCTACTCTTCAGTAGCACATTTGCTGCTTTTTTGGTGGTCATCTACATCCGGCTGATGAAATGAATGCTCCTCATATTCTAACCTTAATTGTCTCCTTAGCTGTTATTTACCCAACTTCCTCCATCTTAATGATGCATGCAAATCCTACTTGAGTGCTAATAGTTCTCTCTTGTGGAGAACATTCAGCCTTCCAGGTCCATGAGGTGCTTACAATTGAAACACATGACAAAATAGCTGGACAATGAATAGCACAACAACTGAACCCTACTATGATCATTCTGGTCAACAACACAATCAATGCAGCATCCAATAAACATCACAAACTATATGAAATATCCAAAAATAATATAATAGAAGTCTAGCAAAATGACTTGTTAATATATAATGTACAGACTCACAGAGATAAACACCATAACAACCAGAATAACCAAAATACATACAGCAGTAATAAACTTAGCAGTTAATATGAAAATACTGCACAATTCTAAAAAAAACCTTTGAGGATGATCCCAAAAACCTTTGTCCCAATTAAACATGAATTTTATTTGTTTGAAGGCATGAGTTCTTTCGAATGAATTTGAAATGAGATCCTCGGATATATTAGCAGGCCAGAAGCTTTTAATAACAGAAAACATGACTCATCATTTTAAAGCAATGTGTTCATTTTACCTAGCAATGGCCACTCGATTGGTCAAGGGTGTTCTCTCCAGTGCTTCATGCCAATATTTTGTGGGGTTGCTGATTGGCTAACAGCCTTGCCTTAATCTAATGAACAGACACAGCACCTTACAACAACAGCACAGATAACTGTTGTAAGTATGATTTATAAACTGGAATACATTTTCAACCCTATAACCAGCTTTAAAGTATTTTGTAAAAAAGAAAAAAAAGTTGTATATTTCAATATGGTTATTTCTTGTTTTCATGCTCATGGTAATCAGTAGTGCCCTCAACAGACAAAATGCTGCTGTACAAATGGTGCTTTCAGCTGTCATGGTTTTATATAGTCTTTGCTAAAGAAAAACAATTAATTCTTTTTTTTAATTTAAAGTTCAATTTTTGCCATTAAATTGTTCATTAACTACATAAATGTAATTTGAAACATATCGATCTACATCACAACCTAATGATCTGTATGGCCTCAAGCATACATGTAGGTTGCTTTCAGTTAAAGGCTTGACAAAACCTGAACATTGAAGACAAGAATTGAAAATCTGAAAATATACTTCTATAAAAGATTATAATTCAATCTAAAATATGATGACATCCACATAAAATACAAATTCATTGTAACTGTCAGTGCCAATATGCCAAAACCATTGCGGATGGCTATTTTCAATTACTTTGCCATTTGGAGACTAAATACTCCTCCAAATCATGTGTCACGAAGTTATCACTCATCCAACCCACAGCTCCCCTTCTGGTCTCTCAAAACTGTTTGATTGATTTGGGTAAAAAAATGTTAAAAAGCTGCCAAGTTCTGCCATGGAGAACTTTAAATTGAATGGTTTGAATTGAGTTCTATTTTTAGGGAGCCAAAAATGGTTCTTCTATAGCATGGCTACATAGAGTCCTTTACCTTAAAAGTATAAGACAGTGAAAGCCACCTACCAATGGCTGATTGCTGCCTAGGGTCAAAGCAGGCTGGAGCTGAAAGCCTCTCTATTTGGCTAGTGCCTTTGGGCTGGCCATGGCGTGTGAAGGCTTATCATGCGATGGCAATGCATGGTGGCTCTGGGATTCGCCTGTCACATGTTTTTTGCACTGGCCTCAGAGCTGTTGATGGTGATGGTTGATATGATTATTTTATAGAGTGGGCCACAGGGCCTCTGTTAAAAACTAAGGACAAGATCCATTTAACCTCTTATGGGAGCCCGCATTCCATCAGCTCCAGCAGGCAAACACATATTTCGACTTGAATCACAATAGCATGCTTCGAGCTAAGTTCCAGGGTTTGAGAGTTTATTTGATGTATGCAAGCAATGCAAGTAATCCTTATTTGTGAAGGAGCAGAATTTACTATACTTACCCGACAATGTAAACACATATACTCACTGTGCATGGCAGCTTATAGACAATACATATTATGTTCAAACAATGGATAGTAACATACATGTCTATACAGGGCTATGCAACCATGTTGGTATAAAAGCACACCTGTTCAGTAATGCAGACAAAAAGTACAATGGTTTACTTGTGAAATCTGATTAATGAAAGCTAGATAGGTTCACTGAATGTGACCGATAATTAAATGAGTATGAAGATAAGACAGCTCATGACTTCAGCTTGTTAAGCCATTAACGTGCACCTTCATCACCTGGGAGACCATGTAGAAAAATCAATGAAGTGTTGTTGAATGTCACCAAGTCACAGGAATTAATCTCCATATATTTTTTTCATGTTTTTCACTGTATGCTTGTTAAAAGATTGATACTACACACTGTTTGCTGGTAAAAGTCTTATGAAAGTTGGTGGATTGAGTTTGAACAGCAAATATGGTACATCAGTTAAAGTGGGTCAAATAGCTTTGTGCTTTGTTTGTTTTATTGGTCTGGCATTATCATTGTTGGCATGGTCATAGTTTGAACTCCTAATCTACCAACAAGAGTTCTCCTTTTGCTTAGTTCACCACTTTTTAAAACCTTCTATCGGTCTGCATTACTATTAATCAATGTATTTTACATTGTCGCTGTTGAAACAAAACCTTGCAACTTTGCAGAAGATGGAAATAATCTTAGCTTTCAGTATAATTCCATTGGAATAAGATTTTAACATAATGCTGCAAAGCCTCGTATCTCCAAAAGTCATTGTAGGCTGTTTCTTTTGGTCTGTTCATCATGAAATTTTAACACAACATTCAACAGGCATTTTCAAATTATGTGAAAAACTGGAAAACAACAAAAATGGAGATATGAGGTTTTGTTTTGACAGCAGTGTTATTTTTGACCACTGCCTTTGACACATGTTGCAGCTGGCTCATTCAGATAAGGTAAAAAAAAAGACAAAAATGGAGATACAAGGAGTCACAAACTTGATCACATCAGACTTGACAAAATCTTTAACTTAAGCACCAGTTATTTGAACTTTGGCTTTTTGGCCTTATGATTTGAAAAAGACTTGATACCCAAAGTGGAAGAAACCACCCAAAGTGGTGTGATTGCAGAGGCACTCTACACAGTCGGTTACCCAAAACAAACAAATTTCAAATGAGCATCAGTAAACCTTCACTTAGCACTTAAACACCTGTCTTATTGGAGAAACTTACCAGGATAAATTTTCCTTATAATAGTTAAATAAATACTGAGCTCTCTCTATTTAAACTGTTTGAATGGCTTCAACAGATAAAACAAGTGCAAAATTCACCATCATTTTGCCCTCTTTTTGGTAAACTTTGTTCAGGTTTTGGTTTCTTTTGTCATGTTCAGCTAGTCAGTGTTGTTGTCATGTGCCGCATGAAGTCTTTTTGCCTTAATGATTTATTATAGTGTGAAATTCCAGTGGGTGGGGCTGAAGGTTGACTTGTGGCACAGTGGGCTCAGAACATGGTCACAAAAATCATCAAAATTATCATCTTTAACTATAAAGTACTTTGAAAACTGCTTACCTTTTATTTCATGAGTAGTGATGGTGATGTGAGGGTCATGGTCATTTAAATAGTGTGGATTTTGTCATTTTGTAAAGATAATTAAAAAATAATGTTAATTTAATGCACCATCCACTGCACGCTCTCACTAAATGGGCCACATTACTGTTACCATCATTTTTGGTGTTCAGTGTTGACTAGGTATTAAATTTGCGAAGAATGTACACTGACTTGTTTAGTACTGTAAGTTTATGACTCAAACTTGACTTGAGACTTCACAGTACTGTCTTGAATGGGAAATTGAGTGTCAGTACTTCAGACTGTTTTGTGAAACTCAGTGATTGTTGCCACCTCTGATAAATAGATTTCCTTTTTGGAAATCTGGTTTCTGTCTGCTTACCATTTAAAAGCCTGTAAGGATCCTTTTGGTGTAATATTAAGAGAAGCAGAATGGAACAAAACAGTCCAGTCAGGTAATGTCAAGACATTATTTTAAGCAATAACCAGGAAGCATTCTTTAATTCACTTCATACTAACTTAAATATCATCAAATACCATAATATATGTGTAAAATGTTGTGATATTGAATTGTATCAATATGGCCCAGCACCGCTCAGGTGAGTGTGTTAATATATGTGATAGTGTTGGCTTTGCTGCAGTGATTCTATTGCTGTTCAGGGTGTGGTATCACTTGCAAGCAGTGTTCTTTGTGCCAAGTTCACAGCTCTCTGTAGTGTCTTCCTGTCTTTCCGTTCGAGGTGTTGCTTTACCAGACTATTACACTTGCACATTAAAGCACTCTCAGTTGTGCAGTGGTTGAAGTTCAGCACCATGTGTTCCAACATCTCCACATTCCTTAAGGCATGCCAGAAGATAAAGGCCTTGATGCGTTTCCTTGAAGATCATGCTGGTGTTCTCTATTCATGTCATATTGTTTGATATGTGCAGCCCTAACAACCCAAAGCAGCTGACTATTTCCCCTCTCAAGATGTATATAAAACATGTCAGTCTTTTCATTTTGCTAGCATTTAAAGCCAAATCGTTGTTCTGACATCCAATGTCTTGAGGACTCCCCAACTTTGTCTTCATGTCTTCATTCAATATCCGTCGAGTGTCAGTGTATTCAATAGATTGATCGCTACTATCCTTACAGTAGCTGGATATCCAGTAGTGGATGGTGAAAAAGAGTACAGTCTAGCATTTAGTGCCTTCATAGGGTGCTGTGGTTCTTCGGAAACTGCTTCAGAAATTCTGCCACTAATCTGCAGCTGGAAAATTAGTAGGTAAGACAATTTGCAGGTGGAGTTACTTAGTGCTAGATGCTTGAGCTTTATGCCATGTTTTTGAGGTAGGATTGAACACCAGGCTGTAGTTGACAAGCTGGGCTGTAATTCCCTGTCATTGTACATTATTATGTGCTGATGTTGTCTACCAAGAAAAGGTGCTTCTATTACCATTTTATCACATGGAATAGCTGCTTGCGACAAAAATGGCCTTTCAGAAAAATGCTGGAACCTCTAGAAGGCATGTACAACTCTGATTCCAGCTTGCTCTGAAGGTTTCAGAGGGCGGGGTGGCGGTCTTGACAGCAAAAGGTGGCACGTAGCAGACAGCTGACGCAAGTATGAAAGGGCAGGCAAAGCCACCTACCTAAAGGACAAGAAGCCCTATCGTGCTTTACGTGTCTCCACTGCTCTTAGCTCTCATTCCTTCTTTTCCTTCATGACAGTCTTCCTTTCTTCTTCTGCCCCGGCGCATTATTCACATGTGAAAGACGCAGCCTAGTCCGCCGCATGTTCCGTCAATTACTAAAACGCAGTGGCGCAATCCTGTTGTGATAATGAATGTAATCGCTGACGCTCCCATGGCACGGGAGCTGTAATAGGAGCCGCAGTCAGCCGGTGCACCGCCGCGCATTATAAATTACACCAAATGCCACTTCCATTCTCTTTCAGAAACCTCACTGTTTTCAGGCTAAAGCCTCTTCTTTTTTATTGAGATGACTTATAGAGTTCCAAATAGGGCCTTGAGAAAGTTTACGACTTTATGGAAATCATATTTTACACTATATCATAGTCTCTAAAGCCTTTAAGGCAAAACATAAGCATCCATAGTATTGTATATATATTGTATATATTGTATAGCATTGTATATTACACCAAATATTATTTTCCTTTTTCGTTCATCAAGGTACAAAAAGTTTTTCCAAAAGTATTACGTATTACGTATTACGTATTTGTACCTCCTCACTACCTAATGTTTTAAAACAGAACAATAAAAATAAAAAAGCCTGGAGATAAGGCAGGATGAGTGGATTCAATACTTAGAAAATATATTTTCAATGGATTATGATACAATTATGTTCCCTGACTAAATGTACTGAGATGTACCCTTGAAGGGAAGACCCCAGTGACAGTTTTGTACCTTTATTTCTGAGAGTGTAGAGTTCCAAACATAGCCTGAAACCATAAGTTTATGACTTTATGGCAATCTAATTCCACACCTAATCATATTCTCTAATGCTTTTGTAATTATACATCACAATCCACATAGTGGTACATTGGAAATTACATCAAATGTCATTTCCTTTCTGTTTCAAAAACATTACCCTCTTGAGGCTAAACAATCTTATGTAAATGACTTATAGAGTTTCAGAATCTGTCTCAAAAAAGTTGAAGAATTTATGAATATCAAAGTCTAAACCAAATCATATTCACTAAAGCGTTTGTAGTTTTACATGTGCATCCACTACATTGTATACTGTAAGTTACCAAATACAAATTCATTTCTTTTTCAGAAACCTTACAATTTTGAGGCTACCATCTCTTATTTTATTGAGACTAACGGAGGTTCAAAGAGTCAGTGATACCTGTAAAAAGTATGTAAATTAATGATAGTAATATTCTACACCCAATTGATCTCTAATGTTTTTATAATTCTACATGAGCATCTATAGTACTAGGCATTGTTAATGACATTTTTCCTTTCTTTTCTTTTTCTTTCAGAAACTTTACAGATTTGAGGCTAAAGCATCTTGTTTTGTGGATTTGACTTATTAAGGAACAAATTGTTACTAGTACTTTGAGAAGTTTTAGGAATTTGTGAAAAAAACAGATTGTATTGATTGTGCCAGTCACAGTTTGGCCAAATGCAAATTCCTTTCTTTTGCAGAAAGCTTACTGTTTTTAGTCTAGCCTCTTTTATGGAGATGACTAGAGGAGGCCCAGAGTTGCTACTACCTTGCACAAGTATATGAATGTATGAAAACCAAATTCTACACCCAGCCATAATCTCTAATGCTTTTGAAACTATACATGAGTATCCATAGTGCTGTCTGTATGTATACTCAGACATAGGCTTAGGAACGCCTAAAGGACAGATCTCAAAGCTGCATGCTACTTAAACTCATGTTTTTCTTTGACTGTGCTTCAGTTGTGGTTGCTAAGCAAATAATAATAATAATACATGACATTTATATAGTGCTTTTCTAGGACCCAAAGACACTTACAGATTACAGTTAGTAGCACAAGAAACATATACATAACAACATACAAACAGATGACACAGAGATACAAAATCACAGCACAGATGATGAACTGACATGAGCGCAGGGAAATGAGATCCGATAAATATCTGGATGCAGAAGCTACATTTGAAAATGGCAGATGTGAACAGGCCATGTTTGGATAATGACCCGATCACCATGATCAGATCATGCTGATTGAATATTTATGCCAAGTGTAAACAGGGCCAATAGAGTGGCCAGTGGGGGCTGATAACTTGAGAAAGTTGATAATTTTTTTTTAAATTAAATTCTATACCCAGTGATAGCTTTTAATAAGCATCTATCTGAGCATTGTAAACTGGAACGAATGCAAGATTGTTTGGTGCTTTTTCAGAAACCTTATAGGTTTGAGGCTAATACCTCAAAAGAATACTTAAATGAAAATGAATTATTGAGGTCCAAATAGTCACTGATGGACTGATACTATGACAAAGTTGATTGAGAAACCTCTCCTTGTTTATAGAGATCACTCATGGAGGTCAAAAGGGTTACTGATTTCTTGAAAATGTTTATGAATTCATGAAAATAAAATTTTACACATCTCTAATGCCTTTTTAATTCTACATAAGCACTGATTGTGCTGTGTATTGTAAATTACACCAAATATAACCGCCTTTTTCTTCTTTTCTCTTCCCTGACATTACAGGTTTGAAGGTTTTTCGTGGATAATTAGTCACGGTCAAAAATTAGGAATTTATTAAACAAATTGCACTGATTGTACCAAACATAGTTTACGATGTTTTTTATAATTACACATGAGCACCCATAGCACTGTGCATTGTGTTGCAGATCTGAGGCTATATATTTTTTTTTTGTATGGAGATGACTTCTGGAGTTTCAAATAGTCACTGATAACTTGCAGCACTTATCTTAGAACGCATTAGCAACTAGCGTTAACAAGGGCAATCTATTTGACTGGAGTGCAGCATGAGTGGACATTTTTATGGTGTGTTTTTGCAGGCTGCACTTGTACTCAGTGCTAAAGAGAAATGCGCATTGTGGTTGAATTTGTAAAAAATTACATTCTACACCCAATCATTGACTCTAATGTCTTTGTAATTATGCATGAACATCCACAGTGTTGTGCATTGTAAATTACACCAAATGTCACTTCCTTTCAATTCTAGAAACATTGCAGTTTTAAGGCTAAAGCATATACTTTTTTACAGAGATGATTTATGGAGGTTCAAATTGGCTCTGATACTGTGCAGCACTTACCTTAGAATGCATTAGCAACTTGTGTTAACAAGAGCGACCTATTTGACTTGAGTGCAGCATGAGTGGACAGGTTCTGTGCTGTTTTTGTGGGCTGCACTTGTTATCAGTGCTAAAGAGAAATGTGTATTGTGGTTGAATTATGAATTTGTGAAATGCAAATTGTTCAGCCAATCAAAGTCTCTAATAGAGGTTTCATGGCTATGCGTTATTACTAATCAACTAGTCATCCAAAAAACTGTGAGCAAATCATTTTTTCTTGATTATACTCCATTATACTCTGTTTTACTTGATTATACTCTTGATTTTTTTAGGATTATACTCTTGTATGTGTTTTTTTTTATTATTTATTTATTTTTTTTCCAAGTTGTAGAAATGCAGACTTAACTAAATTTAGTATAGCCAATATTAGCCAGCAAGCCAATATGCAAAAATACAATCTTATGCAGGTTGAAAACTTTAAATTATTCAGTGACACTTTATTTGGAGACTACCTGAACAGAGACTCCAAAAAACATGCCTAAACGTAGACATAACATATTTTAAAATCAGTACTTCACTATTTATAAATAGATCATGCCAGCAATTGCAAGGTGACATCAGATTATACAAGCTGCTTAAACACCTGTGACAGTAACAGGTGCACATTAAAGAATTCACTAATGAGAAACGGTGTCTGAATACTTTCTGATATTTGAGACCAAAATAGATCCTTGGTTACGCTTTAAGGCATTATTGAGTAGACTACATGTCTACATCAGCAGAACATGTACAAACGTGCACTGTTGGTCTCTTGTTATTATGTAATGGACAGGGGAACTTTATGTTAACGGTGGCCACTGGCTTAATGCTAAAATGTTTGCTGGTAAATGTAAGTTGCTGCAGTCATGGAACAAAGAATTAAATGTGTACTATAGTCAAGTATTTTTTTTTTTACTTTGTCCTCTTCACGTGTCCTTTTCAAATTGTTATGCCCATATCTACAGCTATCAATAAGAACACAACTTAAGCCTGATAAGCAACCCATCCTTGTTTATATTTATGCAACTGCTGAGTAGTAGAAAGTGGCTGAACTCATTTATTGATTCATGAGTTTTTACTGGTGTTTATTAACCTAAGTATTTTCCTGCAATACTAATGAGATCCATTTCAGTCTCGGCCATCGTTCAAAGTCACCAAAACTTTCAGAATCCTCCCTTTTATGGCTATTCATGTATATATCAATCGGATGGGAAACAAAATTTTATCAAACTAAGCTAGCTAGTCTCTAGTAGCAGGCAGTTACCATCTCTACAGAGCATGAAAAAAATAGCCTCTTCTGAACAAAATATAGTTGCCAGATTGTAAAATGCTCATGTTTGTGGAATGTTAAATGTTATTTTCAATATTTATCTAATGTTTTAATGTTATTCAGGAATTTTGGATGAAGTAGTCAGTGGCAATTAACCAAAATGCATGCTTTCCAAATTATACCACTTTGCTTCTCACATATGGTTTTGTTGTAGGAGCATTTTGACAGTTCACCTCAAGGATCCTTTGGTAAAGAAAATGGTTCTGTATAGAACCATTAACAAAGAACCCCCTTTGCGTGATTAAAACGTTTTTTGCACTGTGAAAGCGTTCTTCAGACTGATGGAGAATGTGCTGTAGATTGTTCTATATAGAACCTTTTTGGAAATGGTTCTGTATAGCACCAAAAAGGGTTTTACTATTCTTAGAAGCTTGTATTATAACAATAGCAGAACCCTGGTTGGTACTATAAAACCTTTTTTTTCTAAAGAACCTTTAAAAAAAAAAAAAAACATCTTTTTTCCCAACATGTCACACTGAGCCTGGAAACTGAAAGCTACTTAACTCTCTGGTGATAGCCAGAGCACTGCTGTTGTATATTTCATTGTATTCTTACATAACTTGCAGTTGACAGTGGAATTGGTTTCATTTCATGAAGAAAGTATGTTTGGCTTGGTGCTAAGGAGAAGGCTGACCTCCACCAAGGCACTGTCCATACCACTAGTGGATATATTAGTCAACTAGACAAATAGACATATAGTCATGCACTCTTTGGAACCTCTGGTCTCTTATATCTTTGTAATTACATATCCATCCATCCATCCATCATCTAAACCGCTTATCCTTCTGGGTCGCGGTGCATATGAGCACCCAGAACATCAAATAAAAAATACGACTATAAGTATAAGATGAATTCCATAACATCTACCATGCTTGAGGGCTATTCTCAAATCTTTGCACTTGCAGAAATGACCATCAATTGACCTGGTCTTGAGCCTCTGCCTCTATAAATCCAGTAGGAAAAGCTCTCAACTCCAGCCTCTTTAATGATCCATTGAGTATAGACCCCACCACCACCTCCACCTCCACTTCTCTCTTGGGGCTCAACTTACCTCCATCTAGAAGCATGAGCATGCCCTGAGCCCGTCCTTACACACCACAGGGCCCTGCACCAGGTCACTGCCCCAGTATGACAGATTAAGACCAGATATTAATTCTCCCTCCAGTGTTTGTGGCAGCCAGGCCCCGTGGCTTTGCTGTGTCTGGGGCCATGTTTGTTTTGGCCACGGCACTCTGGCTCTGCTCTCCTCTTTATTACCACGGGCTCTAATGCCTTGATTTAATGCACTCTCAGAGGTCAGATATTGCACTGGCAGGCACAGAACACTTCCTTCTTCCCTGCCCCATTAATAACAGCAAACAAATCAGGGATGTGGTGTAAATTTTTCCTCCCCAGCATATTAGAGCTGTTTGGACGGGAAGCGCAGACGTCTTTATTATGAGAAAGAAGCATCACTCCAGTGGAACTCTAGCCAGAGCTAGCGCATATGTGTGTGTTTTCTCATACCCACATGTCATTTGCATGGGGTCCCTGTCAGCACTAATTGCCAATGGTATTCCCGGTCGGCTGGAATGAGTCCAAATGCAAATATTCTCAGAAATGTACAATGCTGTGCTTTCCTTGCAGTATGATGTGCTGCGAGTGATGTAGATTACTTTCCATCTGCATCAGCAACTGAACAGACAGGAACTTTAGGAATTTTAAAGTAACTTATTTTCTGAGCATTAGATCATGTTAATCTGTTCCTGGTAAGAAAGCTGCTATATACTGTGTGAAGTGTTATTACAGAGAACAATAAAGTGAATTATTAGGGTCAGTGTGTTTCAAAGTAACTATACAGGGCCAATTTTACTTAAAGAAGCTGATACTTTGCCCCGGTGGGCATAGCCAACTTAGCGAGTTGTTTACTAAGATTTTCCATGCAAATAAACACAGGTGCAAGTTTGTAACATATGATCACTGCAGTGTAAACCCATGTTTGACACACAAGCTTTTTGCATGAAAGCCCTTTTTCTTTTCTCTGATTCTGGATCAAATTGTTGAAAAAATGATTTGTTTTTTTAAGATTTTCACTTTGAGTTAAAATAATGCCTCACAAAGTCAGAAAATAGTTATTATGTGATTATTACTATATAATAGTCATTATTTTGAGAAAATGAGACATTATTTCAACCCAATAAGTTATAAATTTGAGAAAATAGATAATTGCTTCAAAACATATGATAATTTTTGCCTAGAGGGATGAACTGAACAGTCGTGTTTTGAACTTGTAGTGAGTTAACATCTTAGCTATGTGCTGCATGGATGTGGGTGTTTTAAACCCTTAAAAGGCCGGTACTCACTCGTGGGCCAAAATTTTATTACACACTTCTATAACCTAAGAATAGCTCAGCCCGTTTGCATTGAACACCCTGTAGTTACCGAATAATAAGCCTTACTATGTAATAAGTCTGGGTTTTTTAAGGGGTTGAGTAGGAGGTGCTGATATTGTTAGCAGCGTACAGGTGACGCACATCATGACATCATGCTAAACACTATGTTTTTTTCATTGTTTGGATAATTTACATAAAACAGATTTTATCCTCATGTGCTGGAAAGACAATAACACAGATATGCACACATGACTGACAGAGCAACCGCTGATGCACACCCTGCTGTCTCTGCTCTCTCTTGCTGCATATACTTTATGCAAATGAGCTGGATACTGACCAATCAGATTGTTGATATGAGGCATGGAAACTGCTTGTGATGTGCCCATAGTCAAGTTACACATTCACATTTAACAGGGGGTTATTACAATGGTTGAAGAAAATGGATAAGAGAGATAAATTATTAGGTTGGCTGAAAATATTAAGTTTTTAAAACAATATTGTGCCACTTCAGGGCATATAAATAGCCTGCAACTTCTGCTTGTGTTTTAGAGACACTTCCCCAAAGCAGCGAGTTGATGAGGGAAGCAATTAACTTCACTCTAAAAGGCAGCGTTAAACAGTGCATGGCTACTGCAGATTTTGAATATATAAACAAAATAAAAATACAAAAAGCACATAGTGGGCTTTGCTATGCTCAAAATATTTTACAATTCTGTTCTTTTGTTATCTTTCTGTTATTGTTTTAGCAGTTGCAGTTAAACAACCCTGAAACCTGGGGGGTGCTGCAGCCCCTCGGCACTCCTGCTTCCTTCCTCCCTGACGTGCAGTGCGTCAAAGGCTGTGACTTTTCTGCATCATAAGTCACAACATGAACTAAGAGATTTTAGTTATTATTATGATTGCTAAAGGGCCACTTTCTAATGCCAAAACAGGCTTACTCCATAGCATCTCACAAAAGGTTTATGTTTATCAAGTCTACACTTAAAACAAATAGCATCTTTACAATGCATAGCACTCGTTGTGTGAATAGTAAAAATTTAGTTTCATGAAATTGTAAGAAAGAAGTTAAATTCTATAAAATCTAGGTTTCTCTGGAGTATTTTTGTTTTTAGGTATCTGCACTCAAAAAATAAATAAATAAATAAATAAATAAATAGATCATTTTAAGCTTTATTGTAATTTCTTAAATATTCAGCATTCAGGAATAATTAGGTATTCTTACCAGATTTCACAAGTGCTTCAGTGTAGGCAGCACTATCATACTGGGAACCATAGTGCAAGGGGGCTTATGGCGATCTAGGGCCCTTATTGCCATTATTGAGCCCTTATATCACTGCTTACACAATTTTACACCCTTGACTCATGTCTAGCTACGGTAACTTCATAATATACTTCAACTATTACAGCGCAAATTTGCTTGAGAACTAGGAATATCAAGTAGATGAATATTAATTTTTTCATGGGGGCCAAAATTGTTTTTATATTGGAAGCCCACTGGGATCCCCTTTTTTTACACATATCAAAGCAACAGAAACTTGTCCAGCCTGACCAGCTCAGGCCATACAGCGGAGAGAAGTGCGCTTCTGCATGTGCACTGGGGAAACGACGATAGAGGACGACAGCTTAGCATCTGCCCTAGCACTGGAACACTGACACTACCTAACGTCTAATGTCTCTCAACATTTACTGACTTAGAAGGTGGCAGCATGACAATGACATGCCGTATTGGCGAAGTGCTGCTGTAGAGATGACTGCTCTCATCCATTATCTCCACCTCAAACTGATGTAATATGAGCAGACACATTTATTTTTCCTCTGCTTCAGATCCTCCTCAGTTTGGGGCACGGCGGTGATTTTGTTCCATAATGACCCCAATCAGTTTTATGTAAATACTCTAGTGCTTAGATTTCAGCGTATCTTAGAACACATTAGCAACTTGTGTTAACAAGAGCAACATATTCAGCTGGAGTGCAGCATGAGTGGACAGGTTTTTGTGTTGTGTTTTTGTGGGCTGCACTTGTATTCAATGGCTAATGAGAAATGTGCTTTGTGGTCGAATTAATTTATTGTACCAGTACACAATGACTAATGGGAAATACTCATTCCAGCACCACAAACAGATTGCAGAGCTGCGCATTCTTTTATGGGGTCTAATGGTAATTCAGCGAGAAAAGTTTACCAAATTTGCTAGACGAGTTCATTAGTCCATAATTTTGAGCATTAGCAACTAGCTCCTTATGCTGTTTCCATGACTACTAGACTACTTAACAGAATGGTGTGATTCACTATCTCATTGTATTTAATGAGCCTATGGTCTCTGGGTTATTTGGCACTCACCATTGCAGTCAGTCTGCCCACGAGGAAATGAAGCCTTTTGTCAGGAGACACCACAATGACGCGTGCATTGGTAGAAAACCGTTTGGTGAGGCCGTCTCATCTTAACTTTAGGTGTTAATGACAGACCATTCTAGGCTTTACAAAGGTCTATCTGTCAGGGAAAGCTGGGGTTTGAATGTATACATGTTCATGCCCACAGGATTCCAGTTCCTTCAGGGTTTACATTGCGAGTCTTTACCCTGATCTCTCGCAGCTGATGTACCTGAGTGCGGCTACTGTCATAAATGAATCATGTTATACCTGTATATTGCTTCAGTGAGGAGTGTTTTATGAGGCAAGAAAGGATAATGCTGAATCACTCAGGCAGACATGTGTAGATGGGCAAGGCAGGTAGCATATTCTAGTAGCACCCACTCGAGGGACGGGGAAAAAACCTTTCAATGGACTCTTTAACGGCTCGTGTGATTTACAGCGTCGCCAATGACAAGAATTGCTTCGGAAGTGCGCATGACTCGGCTCCTTTGCTTATCCTTCCCCTCCATATTGTTTATACACCATTAATCTCCCACTCCTTCCTCCACTTCTCCACTTTCCCTTATGAAAGCATAGAGTGCCCTGGGCTACTCTCATGCAACAATGCATCAGCGCTGTCCACCGTGCAGGAAAGAGCATTCGCTTTGCTCACAGCAGGCCTCCAGTGTTTCAGCTTTTGTGAAAAACTGCCCGACGATTGCTGTCACAGAGTCATAAAAGAAATGGATTCCTTCAAATTTCTGAGTGGAAAAAAAAAAATCTGATTATGGTATGAATATGAACTTGAACGAGTGCGGAATTATGGATGTGCTTCCTCTCAAACACTGAAAGGAGAACAAAGAGCGAACATTAATTACACACATCAAGTAAGAAATCTTTTTAATAGCTATCAACATCAAAGCTAATGGAGGACTCAAATGGGATCCTCGGAGAATTCTCCTCTTTTTTTCCCGTGCACATTTGTGTGCGGGTTTGTGCGCGCGTGTGGGTTTTAGGGTGTGCCTTTGTGTGTGGGGGGCTGTGCTGCCATCGGAAGAATATTTTCGGTGCAGTCTGCTATCCTCCGAAGATTTCACACTTTGCTCAAGGAAGAAAAACGCAACATGTTGGTCTACCCCGCTGAATAATCAACATCATTAGACATTCTATTTTTCTCCCCTCACTATTAAAAAATGAACAGCCCCACCAAGGCACAGTGCCTTGGCAAGCAGGGACTTGGTCTTGATTTGCAGGGGACCAATGAAACGGCTTTGCGGGGGCGGGCGCTCTCTCAGATGTTAAGATGTATAAATTATGCAGAAAGCAGCTGTTCCAATATTTACCACCATGTATGAATATTCTTTAATGGATATGAAGAGGCTATAGTCAATATACCTCTTTTGTTTGATTGAGGCATGAAGAGGATTTTCAGGAGTATTATAGATGTACAGATTTTTAGAGGTGTCTGTTTTTTTCTTCTTTCTTTCTGTCTCAGTATGGTTTGTGGTGTTCCTTCCTTGCACTGCAGTAGAAGAAATTATTAATCAGTGTGTGGGTTGAGAGTACTAGGCAACCTTTACTACAGAACCTTTAACTTAACCCTTGGAAGTCACAGTTATCACTTATGATAACTGGTGGAAGCCAATATTAATTCTTTCCCAGTCATAGCTCATTGAAAGAAACAGGAAGATTCTGTTGTACAGACTCAAAACTTTCAGTTGATACCATATTTGCGTTTGTAAGTGCAAGAAGAGATATTTTATTATAAAGCTGACCTTTACAATTCTTTATTTTTGCCATTTTTTTTTTTTCTTGGCACCGTCAAGGAGTTATGCAACTCAGCATATGTGTAATTGCCATGTATTTACTATGTAATTACATATGCAGTTACATAATAGTGTAGCGAAATGGTGATATAACTCCAGGCCTCGAAGAATCAATCATCTGAGAGCAGCCTTCCTCATTTTCCTGGTATCGTAAAGAAGTTATGTAACTCAGCATATGTGTAATTCCTTGTAATTACTATGTAATTACATATATAGTTACATAATGTTATACCAAAATTGCGATCTTAACTCCAGACTTCTAAGGATCAATCACCTGAGAGCAGCCTTCCTCATTTTCTATGTTGTTATGCTCCTCACAACACAACCTTGACTAAATTATGCACCAGAAAGTTGTTGGTGCATCAAACTAGGTCACTTTACAGGAGCCTGCTCAAAAATAAAGGCGCGATTTTAATTGGCAAGCATAAGTGGAGAGCTAGCAAGCTTGCAAACATGCATGCCTTTCTCAGTTCTGGCCGGGATGCAAATAATGTATGGGAACAGCGGAGTGAGCTGTTCTTTTAAGTTTCATCCCCCCTTCTCACTTCTAATGCCAGATTCAGTTGAGCTGTGCAGTGTTTAACCTCACCACCCCCGGCTCCCTGAGGCCCCGGCTGGAATCTCCGGGCTGAAATGAAAGCGGCGGTGGGCGGCATCAGGGCCGAGCTGAATGAGCAATGCTGAATGACGGTAAGATAATTGGGGTGCCGCTGGAGCTCTGCTCTGCTCCTTGGATCAAGGGGACAGGAACGGATAGTAGGGGGAGAGTGAGGGAAGAAAAGCTTACTCAGCACAGAGACACATTTAAGAGCTCACACACACTCTCCACCTCTCTTACACACAGCACCAAGGCTACTCTGCATTCTTATAAAGGCACTTAAGCACATAGCCTGTGGTTTGGTTATATTGCCCACTTTGCCTTTCTGCTGGCTAGAACTGCATCCTTGGCTGGCGGATTGTTTACCCAGGAGACGCTAGCTAGCTAGCAAATGGTGACGAGTGCTTCACCCCCTTCGGCTAATAAATCATTGACGGCCTGATGTGCGTCGATAGCAGCGCCTTGTCAGTTTTGATACTTGATTAGCATTTCTGTCACTTTGCCTTACACTTAACATAACTCCTGCTGCGCGCCTCGATTCGGCCTGTTCGTCGGCATGACAATGATGAGCCATTGCTCAAAGTGACAGCCTGCCATGACAACATGTCCGCTGGAGAGGAGGGGGCACTGGAAACGAGGCGCTTGCCAAAAAGCACATTCTGCACTGAGATCTGGATCACTGACTGGGTCTAGTGTCGGATGTATCGATTAGCAAAACAACAGACTTCCCTGCAGCGTTTAGGCCAAAAGTTGAGAGCCAGCTTTGTTGAGGTGGGATTATGAAGTTTGCAGTGGTTTCTTTAACTTTTAGAAGAAGGAGTTGTTGCTTTAGTTTTGCTATTTAATTAATTACATTTGCACTTTGTAAAAAGGGTTCTGTATAGTACCATAAAGGATTCTTTGACTTGTTACAGTAGAGAAACCATTTTTAGTCCTGTATAGAGGCAGTTCTCAAACTTTCTTTAGTCCAAAGCCACTTTTTGTGGATAGTAAGTGCAACTGTGTCACTTCAGAACAGAATTCCCCTCTTTTCAATGAGCTATGAATGAGAAATAATTTAATTACATAATGCTTAATACTCTTATGGTTCTTATGGAAAATGGTTCTACATAGCATCATAAACACTCAAATAACACTTTGTGTGATTACAGGGTTCTTTGCATCACAAAACAGTTCTTCAGATTAATGGAAAGTGTGCTCTAGATGCTTCTATATAGAACCTTTTTGTAAAGGGTTCTATGTAGCACCAAAAAATAGTTCTTCTGTTGTTAAAACCTTGACATCTTCACAATAGAAGAACCCCTTTTGGTGCTGCATAGTACCCTTTTCAAAAAAGGTTCCATGTCGAACCATCTACAGCACATTCTCAATCAATCTGAAGACCACTTTCACAACGCAAAGCGCTCTTTGAGTGTTCGTAGTTCAATTTAGAATCATTTTCTTTACTAAGGAACCCTTGAAGAACCATCTTTTGTTTAAGAGTGATGAATTCTAAGTGTATGTCTACATTAGCAGGTAACAGGCAACCAATCATTTCCTATCACAGTACACAATTTGTAGCTGAGATTTTGTAGCCTAGCGGCAAACAAGTCAGGTTTTTTTTTTCAACTTTATGCATATTAGCTATGACCCAATGAAGTGACAATCTAAATGACTGACTCAAAGAAATTACTCAGACAAATAGGACCATTTTAGTTTTTTTTTCTGCTAGAAATACTCATTGCTAAGTTAAGCCAGTTTCGCAAAAACAATAACAGTGATGGCTGAGTTAAAGAATAAGAGCTTCTGCTGCTTACCCTCGTGTTTGATCTAGAAGCAAAAACAACATTACCTCAGTTTTATGGCTTCTCAATGAAGGACAAGCAGAGGAAAATATGGCTTTGTGCAATTAGGCATTACTTTCATATACAAAGGAGTGAACTTCGTCACACAGAGGGAAAGTATCTTTTGTGTGAGCATTTCACCACTGGTGACTAAAGTTACACTAAAGAATTTCACACCTTAAAGTCTGGTTCTGTTCCCAGCCTGTTCCTAGTGAAAGAGTTTTCATGTTCCACCTCAAAAACTGTTGGCATTTGAGAGAGCAAGTGCTAGATGTGTAGATTTTCATTCATTTGAGTTGATGGTTGTGGAAAATGCCTACAGTGGTGCTAAAGATCATGTCTACAAGGCACCCCACCTGTCAGTATGTGTGTGCATTTATTTGCCAACTAGGTTCTTGTTAGGAAGCTGTTTCAACATAGCTTATCGAGATAACATAGACATTATAGCCTTTTTTGGTTTAGTTATTTTCACATATCCATCATTTTATCATTTTGTAGACATTAGCTGATGTTGTACTCCAACAGCTGTGAAGGAATTCTTACATGAAGAATTTACATCCTTTATTCAGCTTGGACTCTAGCACTGTTTTGTGTTTGGTGTTCTCAAACAATTCTGGACACATCTAAGTTTCAATTTTGGAATCTATGATAAACATGACTTCCATGTTGAGCAGAAGTGATACTAATTGTGTTGAGCTGAAGTGATACGAATGTATTTCTGAGATCTGTAATCATCTATAATTTGTTTTACCCCTCATTTATGTATTTTGTTTTTTTTGTGTGTGAAAAGGGCCTATTTGAAACACAGAGGTCTACAAAAATTAAGCTTATAAACGTATTAACCTATAACCTTACTCCATATTTTAAACAAAATACATGTATAGTAGATATTTTTTAGATTTTGTCAGAAGCTCCACATAGTACACGTCCACACGCGACAAGTAGGGCGGTCTCGAACACACCCACAAGAGACCAACTTGAGACGACATTATGCCCATGTTATTCAGCACTTTACCACTGCATGACTGACTGCATCAGAGCAGGTCAAGTTATATCTCAAACCTGAGAGTCTAAAAAAAAAAAGCCTCAACCTTCAACAGCATTGGTCACCAACCCTGCTCCTAGAGCTCTGTCTTCCTATAAACTTTGGCTTTTTATTGCCTTCAGAAGCTCTTGATTAGCTGAAGTTTGTTAGATTTGAGTTGGAGGAAGGAAGATCTTCACTAATGTACAGCAGAGACCTGTATCAAATTTCCTCAAATTTCTCTCTGAAAAGTAGAACATTTCATTAGTAGTGGTATATCACTTTGTGATGGCTAGTGAAGGATCATTGTGGTCCGTCAACTGGGAAAACACCTTTCTAGGCTAGAACATACAGGTAATTTCCTGTTCCAATGTTGTGATAAGCCAGATGGCCACGTGACCCACAGTGAGCCAATCGCACGCGCCAGACAAGCATTGCACAGAAATACTTCTCACTGCTTCAGTGCGTGTATTACCGCAGAGCTGCTCCTGTTATATTTGCTGGTCATGTTTCGCTGAATATTTGGCTGCATTTCCATGCTATCAAACAAGTTCAGGTGGTTGGGTAGCCAGCAAGCAAACAAACACACAAACAAGCCAAACAAGGTGAAATGATTATTATTTTTTTTCTTCTCGCTTCCCTGTGGCAGCAGATACTCTTATATCCTGAGTTTACACTGCAGAAAATATCTGAATGATACTCAGCTTCTTTTTTTTATTATTTTCCGGTGAAAATTTGCATGAACTGTACAGCGGCATGATCTAATTACGAAGGGTAAAGCCTACATGGTTTATTATATTAGCTGTGTACTCTTTTTTCCCTCCTTCCTCCTCCCTGTGGTGTATTTCTTCACAGTACATTAAACACACAAAGCTAGTCCTCTGGGTTCGGAGGAGCTCTCTGATTCTCTTCCAGCGCTGGTCAGAAAATGCACTGCGGTGCCTGACCCTTGCTCAGAGGCAGGTGACCTACATAGTACGCAATACAGTAGATGCTTCTTTGTGTCTTTTCCTTAGAGAGGAGCTGGCGCTAGACGTAAGAGCATAAAGCAGCTAACAAATGCGTGGTTTAGAGAGAAATACACTCCGGGCTATGCTGCGATTGCACTCCCCGCTTCGATCTGTCCATGGTAATTTAAAACGGCTCCGGCATTGACTCATTGGGCTCAGAGTGTTTTGACAGACTCTGCGTCAGGATTGTGTCCTCTGCAGGATTTATTACCCGTTATGTCGTTTTGCTAGAAACGTCTGAATGTTTTCCAATTAGAAGCTCTCATCTGGTAAAAAAATTCACCAATGTGCTTGTTCCGCCGCTCTACACTTTTAATTCAAAGGCTGATTTTCACCTTAATTGGCACTTCTCTTGATTTCCTGTTCTTGTTCCCGCGTGTTCCTCAGCTACGAGTCAAAAACAAGGTAAAGGCCTGAGCTGGCGGGGTGGAACGGAGGGGGGTTGGAGTAGATCATGGTGGCATGACAATGCGGAGTGAGGCTTTTGAACACTTCCCTGACCCAGCTAACCTGCACGCTGACTTTGACTAATTAGATGTCGGCGAGCACGCAGAGCTGCCACTGAATGCCAAGGCAGCAATTAATAGTCGTCCATGTTCAGCTTAACAAGAAAATGGACTTAATGTGGGCTAAGTGCTTTCTACACCGTCGAGGCTTCTCCAGGAGCTGCATGTCTTCCGCTTCAGAAGTTGTGAGCAGAACTCAGTGCTTCAGTAATATAATATGCTGCTGTTGATACACTTTGTAAAAAAGAAACTTTAAAGAACTTGTGTGTCTCTGTTGGGAGTGCTTTTGAAAATATAACCTCGCAAAAGGGGTTGTAGTCTGTGATAACACTGGGTGATGTGTAGTTTATACTGCTGTCCTGTGAGAACATACTATTCCATGAAATAGTGGTGCCTAAATTGCCATTTGAGTGTTTTTTAATCATTTTTATCTTTTATTTTGTGCACTTTACATGTGGTATCAATGAGAGTTAACTGCAATGCCTTTTATTTTCAGGGTGCTTTTTGAAAGACAGAAAGAAAAATGGTTCAAAATTCATACCAACTAAATGAAGCTAATGTAAGCCTCCCTTCTGGAAATATGGCTCATGTCTGGTTATTTTGAGCTATTTCTGCAAGCCTGTGGTGGCCATTTTCACAGCAGACTCAGATTTTTTTTAAATTAATTTAATCAAATTAATTATTTGAATGTAATCTGATTAAATCACTGTAAAAAACATACAAAACCATCAGCAAAAAGGTCAGCCAGGGTGCCAGATAAAACTTGTTAATTAACAGTAAGTTTTCTCAGTGATGATAGAAATCTGTAAAATTACAGCCATTTCATTTCTTAGAAATACTGTCTTTTACTGTAATTCAACAGGTTTACTTGTTCAACCAGTTATTCTGGTGTATAGTATTTTACCATAATAACAAAAATAACAAACATATGAGTAAACAAAAATGTCTGTGAAATAAATTTGCATTTGTTATTGTGAATTTACATTTGACCATTCTAAGACAAAATACCAACCATACATATTACCAGTTAAAATATATACCCTCAATGAAAAATCACTGCATAGTTCAACTGGGGGACTTCCTATAAAACAGGAGGGAACTGTATTTTACACCTACAGTGAAAAAAGTGGTTAAGAGAAAAAACAGAACAAAATGGTCCAGTGAAAATAAGATTATGTCAGGTATGATGTTCTACGATATTCTTTTAGCACAGCGGTACTAGTAGCGGTACTTAAGAAGAATGGCCTCCATCTTTATTAATGCTAACTGTGTGAAAACATGTTAACACATCTTCTGCACACATTAATGCACAATTACTGTTTTTTGTGAGCTTGTTCTACTTTTTTTCACTTTATCCTCATGAAACTGCTATTAAATTCTCTGCAAGATTCTAAACCTAAATAATTACCAATGACATTTGTAAACATTATGGGGTGCTATAATATCCAAAAAACAGTTTCTCAGCAACTACTTGCATGATTGAGCTGAAACTTTGCATGCTTCGTAAATGGGTTACTTTGTAAGTGAGATTTTAAGGACAATGCAATAATTGGACACATATGGCCAATGGCCAATAAGATTTAAACGGGCATTGGCTAATCATCACAAAAACAGAATGATGTGTCCACATAGGCAATTTATCAATAGCCTATCAAGTTTGATTCCAATTGTCCATGAGGTGGCACTATTCAACAAAAACAAAAATAAATCTTATTAATTTTAACATGGATAAGAAATAAATTACTTCACATGATGCAATGCACTGATTTGTTCATTAAACTTTACAGTTTTTCTGCAATTGTTCAAAGTGTGAAAAATATGATTTTCAAACTAGTCTTTGGATTTTAATCAAATTGTTGCAAAGTTTGTCTTAAGACAATCTGGGGACTTTGCAGGTAAATAATTATTTAAAAATCTTAATTTTATTGCAAAGAATGACTGAGAAACATCATTCAAACTGTTCAGCCTTGCTTTTTCTGACATAAGGGGCATTCATTAGTCTTTTTCTGATTGTAACTAAATTGGGAAACCTTGTATGAAACAATATTCTGAGAAAGAATGCAAAGTTTTGATTAAATTGGTCTACATGGGCCCCTAGAATGCTTAATCTAGTGCAAATTTACGAAAATGCCATTATTTCTTTCTATGTTTGAAATAAAGAAAGGATAATCAGTCAAACTGCATATCACATTTAAAACTTGGTAACATTTAAAACTTTGTAACTATACGTATGTTTCAAAATTGCACAGGAAATATGGAATTTTGACTAAAATATATCTTGGCCATAGAATCAGGAATGGTTATATATTCTCCGGCCACCAGAGGGAGCTTCAGCAATAACTGCAACTTATCAACTTCAAACTTACCAACATTCCTAAACTTTGCTATATTTATCTGTTTTCCTTCACAGTAAGTTTCTGAATGTTTTGTATTTCACTAAGCCTGACAGTTTTGCAAATACAAATCTTTAAAAAAAATGTTTTCCTTTAAATCATCAAAGATTGAAAAGTTACTTTTTAAAAGTGGATTTTTATTGCATTGCCTCAAACTTGGTCTTAAAACAACCACTAAAGTCTCAAGGTTAATAATTATTTTTAAAAATCTTGACTTGTAAGCACAGCATTACTGCAAGATATGAATTAATCAGTTTGTCTTGGCTTATTCTGACACACAGGGCCATAAATCCAACAGTGATGCTCTGATTGTGACCAAAATTAGTTTGTATGTATGCCACAATCACCTGAGGAAGCCTTTGACTAAAATATCATTATATCTCTCTAAGATTAAAGTAAGAAAACAATAAGGGTTTCAAACAACACACCTCATAAAGACATAAAACGTTAACACAGCAAATATAAGTATGTTCCTGAAATACACAGGAACGTTTACACAGGAATTGATTTACGTCCATGATCACTAAATTATAAAATATTGTCACTAGAGAGAGTTCCAACAGTTATTGCAAATGTGCACTTGAAAACATCATACATTATAGATCTTATAATATTTATCTTGTGGAAAAGCAAATTGCTTCGACTATACCACCAAGTCTGACAATTGTGCAAATATTAGTCTTTTTAAAAAATTTACAGTTGTTCCGCATTTGTTAAAGGTTATCCTACTACTCCTTGAGTTTTTATCAAATCCCCTCAAAGTTGGTCAGAGAACAATCTGTGGAGTCTGAAGATAAATAATTATTGAAAACATCATACCTTTTCTTAATAGTGCGGCTGCAAGATTTGAACAAATTGATGTGACCTGGCTTATTCTCACTTAAAGGGCTACAAATACATAAGTGATTGTCTGATTATAACCAAATTCGAAATATTTGTACAGAATGACAAACAGAAGGTGAATTGCAAATTAATTTTAAATTAAATTACTCAATAATCACAATAATTGAAAGTTGGAAATTAGGTCCTTGGTGCTTGGTTCTTCATTGCTCCCTACCAATAAATTGTCTCAAAAAATATAGCAATGTCATGGGCCACTTGTGGATCACCATGAAAACCTCTACCTTCCAATCATAAGGTGATTGGTTCAAATCCCACTTGAGCTGTGCTTATAGACTTATAGTGCTAATGAAGACTGATAGTGCTTGGACCCCTATGATTGCTGCTTGCAGCTATATTTTTCTTGCTTGTGTTTGTCTTCATTAGCTTAATTTGTTTGCTAAATGCAGATTTTGTTTTTTTTTTCTTTCATGAGAGTTTTTCACTTGCCACAATGTGGGTGGTGGGGAGAGATACCGCAAGGAGCCTCTGCTGATGACAGCGCACTGTAGTGAGCGCTAAACTCTCACGAAGGAATAAACCACAAACAACATGTTCACTATGGCAAAGATGTTAACGTGTAACAGATAGATCCAGGTCAAGCTAAAATTAGCCTTTGTTTGGGGTAAATTTCACTTTTCTTCTTCTGTTTCTTTAGCTGCTGCTGTGATTGGGGGTGATGTAGGTCTATAATCTTCTTAGAAAGATGGATATTAAAAATCAAGCTGGGATGAAAAGTTTTCCACATGGCACAGAAAATGAGCCAGATTGTGAACAGTAACTTGCAGTCATGTCTGTTGGACCCATATAGACAGAAGTTAAACAGCTTGCTCAGCAAAGAAACCACATTATTCATGTGAGTAAAGTTTGAAGGGTAGGTCACCTTGCATGACAAAATAGGAATGTAAAACTATTAGACTATTATACTGTTATTTCGTTAATGATTCTGTGCATTTCTGTGTTTCTTGTGTTAAAGTTGTCCACTGAGATTCTCTGGTATTTATTTAATTAAATTACTTTATAAAAACTTTAAAAAGTTTTACTTATGTTACTTTAATATAGTAACTCTTTAGATTGGGTACAAGTTACACTTTAATAGATAATCAGTAATTTGTAACAGAACACATTTTTAAAATAAATCCTACTCCTTGGCAACGAGGGTCCGATCTATGTGCATGTTTTCCCCTTGGGTTTCCTCCGGGTGCTCCTTCTTCTTCCCACAGTCTAAAGACATGCGGTCAGGGCAATTGGAGATGCTAAATTGCCCCTAGATGTGAATGTGTGTGTGAATATCTATGTCTGTATGTCTGCCCTGTGATGGACTGATGACCTGTCCAAGGTTTTTCCTGCCTTCTGCAGTGCTAGGATAGACTTTAGCACCCCCTGCGACCCAGGAGGATAAGTGGCTTAGATGATGAGTAAGTGAGTGAGTGAGTGAACCTTCCAACCTTGGTTAAACTGAGCAAATAAATAATTGTGCACTAAAATGCCATATTTTAGTTTGTTCCCTCTACAAAAGATAACGCTTAAGTGGGGTGTTCAAACTTGTGCAAATTACTGTATTTGGATATTGAATTTTGTCAACGCTGCCCGACACTAGTCTCTAATAGCTAATCGCATTCGCATTACAAGCTAGCTCCCAGCAGCCTCTGCTCTTTGTAAATCGCATCGCTCCCTCTTAGCGCGTCAGGTTTTAGCGAGCCATATTTTGGTTTTTGGTAATGGCCTCTTAGTGTTGGCAGCCATGCGACCGTCGCGCTATTATGAGCTCTGACAGCTTCAGTGGCGCAGCTGCATTAGCCCGGAGTGGAGAGGGGGGCGCCGCGGCCCGCTCCGGTCCCCCCTGCTCTCACCCAGCGCCTTTTTTCACACATCTGACTCACACCTGCCGTGACGCCGCATATCCAGTCTCTGCACACTCAGCCATGCTACACACACACATCATCCAACAGTAAACTTAACCCTGTCACGTAACACTGCTGCGCTGATCCCCGGCAGCAGAGTCTCACACTTTAAAAAAATATATTTTACTAGTTTTCTGAAAGTGTTTTCATGTTTTTATGTGAAAAGCATGCTTCTAAACCAAGATACGTGGAAGAAATTAGCATAGCTCCTTATGTGTCCATAGCACAAAGGATGAGAAAAGAAAATTGCTTTTAGAAGCTCTAATATACCACCAATGTAGCACTGCAGAATTCTCCAACATTTATTCTCTTACTTTCATTTTATGATAAGTTCTGATAAAGAACAGAATTTGTATGTATAACTAGCCTGGGATTTTGATACTGCTCTGTATGTCATCCTGCATTATGCCCTTGTATGTTGTTACATACTTTGTTTGCCCAGTTGTAGAAACACAGAAAATTAGTACAGCCAATATACTAGCTATCCAGACATAATCTTATGAAAGATTACTGACACAGGTACTTTATGAAACATGCTTAAACTTTGGCATAACATATTTAAAAAAACAATACTTGACTATTTATAAACAGATTATGCCAGCAATTGCAAGGTTAAGAGACCTAATACTGAAGTGACAGACATTAGTTCCTTTTAAAACACTGTTATGAAGCATCATTCCCACATAGTGGAACTTATAGGGCAGAGGCCTAGGGACATTATATATCAGTTTTATATAATGGATGTATAGTGTTCTTAACTTCTTAATTGTAGCTTTAAGATTGAGGGTATAATTTAAAGATTCTGATATTCTCAATCCTAAAGCTACACTTTGTAAGATTTGGGGAAAAGTAGACCTCTCTGATAGAAATGTGTAATTGCATGCAACATGGGGCAGAAAATGTTGTCGGTTGTCAGATGTGCCTTGGACTCCTGCTCCAGAAGAATCTCTGAAACTCTTTCAAAATGTGGTGAAGGACGTGTCTTATGAAGAGTAAATGTTCTACTATTGTCATCATATCTTCATCAGTATAATGTTGATCTTGTATTTGAGATGTAAACATGGAGCCGGACCTTTTCTATTTTCTCTTTTTTTCATTTTCACAAAAATCTTACGCAGTGCAGCTTAAAGTGATTATGTTTGTACTTTTTTTTTCCATAAATAAGGATATATGTACATATATTTATTCCTACTTGAGTACAAAAGTACAAAATTACTTGGTTTAGTGTACTATGAGTTGTTACAGTTATTATGCTATATGATGTGGATGCAGACACAAAAAAAAAGACAAAACAGTTACATGATCTTTATAGAAACTGTAGTCTAAATATATACAACTGATATATGTTCTGAACTTGGCCTTCTTTAATGTTTTATTAATGATGCTTTATAACAGTGTTATAAATGAAGCAACTTTCAAGGATCCTTATGTCAGTACAATATAAGTTGCTTCATAGAACATCTTATGTGATTCTACAATTCTTAGTAGCCTTCAAATGTATTTTTACCAAATATTCATTCACAATTCACACAATAACCTGAGCATGTGATGATGTGGAACTGTTTTTATTTTGAACCATTTTGAATCCCTAATCAAATGCAATCCTATGCCTTAGAAGGCTATGAGAAGAAAGAGCTGGTTTTTAAAATATTAATTTGAGACGCCTTAATTGTATCTTAGCACTTACACACATTAACATCTGAGACTGTATATTCAAAAAGACATGATCTAACGCACATATTAGATAAAATGCATATAATCTAATGTACGATAGATGTGGGATGCGTTAAATGTAGCATGACGTTCAATGATCACGGCTCTGTGTGGCAAGCTTCGTTGTGATCAGTTCTTATTTGTTGCAAGGAGATGAGCATTAGATGTGGATGTCGACGTAGCACGCCCATTTAAGTTCTGCGCAAATTAACTTTTCCACCCAAGTGCGCTGTTTCTATAGTGATTCCTGACTACTGCTCAGTGGTAGACATCGTTTCTCAGTAGCATGGTATAACAGGATTGGTTTCTGATAATGGATTTCATACCTGTCATTATAATGGAAGGTCAAATATTAGCAATAAGTGCTATTCAAATCTGCTGTAATTGAATAGTTGAATGGCCAATTAAAATCCCTGTTGGAGGTTTAGATAAGGGGAATTAGCTTTCCTTTATTCACCTGCTCTCAAAGAGTCGCTCCTTTCACTTGCTATTCCACCCCAAGTGGGAAAGATTTTTTTTTTCTTTTTGTTTTTTTTTTTCCCCCCAATATTGGTTTAATGATAGAGGCGAAGACGAAACTTAGTATTGGCCCTTCTCCCCTGCTGGGAAAATGGCCTGGGGAGACTTGAATAGAGTCTCTTTCGAAGCAGCTCATTCCGTCTGCTACAGTAGAGCATGTGGGTGAAGCACACACATACACACGCACACTTCTCTCGTGTTCACACCCGCCCCTGGAAGAGAATGAAATTAGCCACACTTCCCACATATTCCAGGAAAGATTCCCCACGCTGCCATCGGCTCCCAAAGACTCGCTCTCTTTCCATTCTCTCTTTCTCCCCTTCCCTTGTTATTTTTGTGTGTTTTTTTTATTATGCGTGGTAATCAGATCCATTGCATCAGGCCTTTGTGTTAACATTACACGTCTGATTATTTTTAGAAGAGCAGTTAATGGAGGCACAGTGATGGGTGTGTTTATGCAGGAGGGAGGAAGAAAAAGGAGAAGAGGAGGAGGAGGACGGTAGGGGGGTGGGTGATGAGGCAGTTGGATCGTCTGAATGCGTCTGTACCGGCACCAAGTACCAGCCCTGTGATTCTAGTCCCAATGCGCTTTACTGCTGAGAGAGAGCGAGGCGGATTTGCAAAACTGAAAATAATTGGCTCACTGTGGGACTAAGCAGGTTTTCAGCACCTCGTCTGGTGAGGTCTCAGTCAAAAACAGTTGGCTGTTCGTGCAGGCAACACTAATTGGTTTTGTCAGGTGAGATTATATACTTACCTATATGTGCTATTTAATTCATTTTAATGCTGTCGAAAATAGGTTTTTACGCATGACATAGAGTCCTGCTTTCAAGGATACCAAGACAAAAGTGCCCCCCCCCATATACTCACTTACCGACAGGGAAGGCTGACTCTGCCCCTATTCTGCCTCAAACTATGTGTAGAAGAGCTGGGAAGATGTAATTTATCATCAGCGCATTGGGTGCTGTGCATGAACAATTTTTCACACAAAAATGCTAATGTAGCTAACAAATACTCGTTGATTTTTCAAGTGAGTACTTGAATGCTCGTCCTCAATATCACATTTCAAGTAGAGGTAGTGATCTGATGATATAACTATAACCCAAGCATCGACTCGTGTGCAAGTGAAGTGGAAACCCCATAGAGGTCCAGCCAAATCACACACATTCCATAGCATTGTAAACTATATTTAAACTAATCATTTACTAAAATATGATTGTTTATGCAGTTGTTGCAGAACAGCTACTGTGCTGTACTAACAATGTATGGAGGAGAATCCTCTCTGATACAGCAGTATCAGAGCTGTCAAGTGCTGTTGAGTTTTAAACCTGCTGGAAAGCTGTTTAATTAGAAAAGAAAGAGAGAATAAGGGGCTAATATTCCTGCCTTAAGCAGGTTTGTGGCGGAGCTGAGTCAGAGGCAGTGTAGGTTGGACACATGATGAACTTGGATACTCAGATCACTGTGCTTACATTTAACATGATTCATCAAACTTGCCTCCATGGTATACCAGCAAATTGTGCACTGAGCATCTGATAACTTCCATACTTGTAATTTCTTAGGCATTTTTGCTCTTTTAGCTTCAATGGCAATGTGGAAAATAGTGCAGTTTGTTGCACTGTCAAAATGCCTGGCAAGACTAAGATAAATTCAACCAAACCAGCTATAATTTCTTTATTTATTTTCATTTAGTAGAGCATTTTCAATAATGACTGTTCTATTTTAAGGCCTTTGCTGATGGAATTTAGTTTAGGCTATAATTTTTGTGGCCTAAAAGAGACAGAGCTTCTGAATATTAAATAGAGAAATAAAGACAAAAATAATGAACAAGTCCTCTGGTATTCAAATTATTTGGGCCAGCTCTACTAATAATGTATGAAAATGAGTGGAGAATCAACCAGCATTAAATGTTGATGAGGTATATCTTTATTTTTAACCCTTATATGTTATTATACTTACTTAAATAAAAATTCCAATCAATTTAAATAATTTTGCTCGTTTCAATAAACTGAGAAAAAAAGAATCAAATAACACTATGCTTTAGTTATTGCTCGCTATAATGGACACTTTTAAGGGTTCATTCCAAATGGTGCTTGCTTGGCTGAACTCCTAACTTCACTGCATGAGTGCTGAGCTGCTGAGATGCTGAATTGTCTTGTTCAGCTGCACTACTTCCAGTGACCCCCCTATTTCAGAAAGTGCCGGAAAGCCGCGGTTGATCCCCTCTCATTCTTGAGCACTCAGCACACTGTACCCATAAAGCCTTGAGTGCTTCAAGAAGCTGCACACCAGCCTAACCCTCACAGACGCTCTCCGTGCTCTCTTTTTCACCTCTGTTACCCTGCCTTACTGCAGCAGAAGTAGGCGGAAAGAGAGTTGGATTTTTTTAAAAAATAGAGAGCAATGGTGAGCTTCTAGCTTCCCACTACATGCTCACATGCAAAGGGTCCCTCCATAGCTCTCGTATGGGAGGCAAGAGAGTTAGCCTGGAGCAAGATGCGCACGAGAGAGGCACTCGCTAATCTCCTCACCCACTGGCTTTGACCTACACACACACCCTCCTCAGCTCAGGCTAGAGAAGGAAACCCGCTACTCCATCACTGTCAGTGTTCAGCCTAATGAGCGGCAGAGGGTGCTGGGGTCAATGACTAAGCTGATTTGCCTACTGATAAGCATTGGCCACTGGACATGGCCTGGGTTCTTCTGCTGTTTAGGCTAAGCTAGGCTCCTCTGCGAGTTCTTCTACAGCTTAGCGTGTCGAAATGGCACCACAACAGAGCTTAGCCTGGTGGCACAGTGGCTTGTTTTTTGAGATTCAGCAGGACACCTTAAGCACATCTAGCAGGAAATGAACAGGAGGCAGTTATCTTCCATCGTATAATTTCAGAAGAACAATGAAGCGCCAAACATCTTTTTTTTTCACCCCACTGGCTGTGAAAAAAAAGGTACTTTGTCTTACAAGATGTGGGGTACATTAACGATTTCATCTCTTTTTTATGTTTTTTTTTCCCAACCTGATCTTTTGTCATTCTTAATGCCGGAATAAGTGATGTGAGACCGAAATTGCTCCGCTGTGATTTCACTGCGCCATTGAAACAGGTAACCGATTACAGGCTTTGAGCTCATTTACATACATTTATGCAGCTGTTTTGGTGCAAGGAAAGTGTATGGCTGTAATTGTCTAACTTTTAGAGTATAATTACACAGCCACTTGCACACTGTAATCTTAGATTGTATGCTAAGAGTTTTTTTTACAGAATTAATTACAGTCAGGCCTGTGTGCTGCCTGGATTTACTGCTTTGTCTTCTTGTCATTGCATCCTGTTTTTTAAATAGTATACCAAAAAACACTGACATAACAGTCATGTCTGTATATCTGGGAAAGAAATGTTGCCTTTGTGTGAAAGCTGTTGTTTTGCCACCTTCATTTCTCCTCCTGTGATGTATGACGGTATCTGGCTGACCGCTGAGTAGGAGTCGACTTCAGACGAGGCCGAGGACAAAATAGTCGTGAGTAATTATCCCGTACCTTTGGAGAAAGACCTGAAAAAAAGAAGTGGTTTCGCCTTCTCTCCCCTCTGTGGATAGCACCTTATCGCTTGGTCACTTTAGCAGCTTATCTCCTCCTTCCTTTTAGAATCGCCTAAAAGCCCCATTGAGTCACTGATGACTTTAATCTCCAGGAACGAGGTGCATATTCAAGTGAAATGGTAGGAGCTGTGTGTGCAGTAGTTTCAAGTTCAAGGCGATGGATTGTGGGTTTACTCTCTTTCTGCTGGTGGAGAGTTCATCCACTGGATTTTCATTGAGGGTGGCGGGTGGCTAAGAGGTCTTTACTTGCTGATTCCAGACTCACGCTTGATGCCTTTATTTTGGCAAGGCCCTTCCTTGTCGAAAGCCTGATAGGGCTATTGGCAGCTCTGGGGAAGACGGGCAGCAGGTGTAATCGATACAGCCATCCTGCGTCAATGGGAGACAGCCGAGCCCGAGGGCTGGCTATCCATCAGAGCACCAACAGGCCCCCTTGTCCACCTGGACAGGCCTGAAGCGCAAGGAAGATGTGCATAAATAAAAAGGGTTGTTTTAATTAGGTGCTCTGCTTCTGAAGCTTATTCGATGTCTCCCTCTCCTAAGTGCCATTAGGAGATGCTTAAATAATGCATTAGCCACACAAAGAAAGGTAGACTCCCCTCCTTTTCTGCAAATGTACTGTAGCCAGCATTTCAGGGACATTACGGAAGCAGTACTTTTTCTTCAAGGCCATCTCTGCCACCAGCGCACACAACCCTAAAAAGATGTTTTGTGTGTGAGTTGACTCTCACATGACTCTTCTTTCATCTTTAGCATGTTGCAGAAGGTGACAGTCGCTCAGCATCTGGCCGAAGAGCCAGCAGGGAACAGTAAGCTTGTTCGCTGAGAGAAATGCTGGTCCGAGGAACCAGAGTTTGACAAAATACACTTGCCTATATCTACTGTTCCCTGATTTTTTACTAAATTAATGTGTATTTTAGTCTGTTATTTTTATGAGATCAGTATTAAAGCATAAGAAAGTTCTTATTTCTACCTTGTAAGATCCTTAGTAAACATTTTGACTGTGTTTTGTCTCCACAAGCTGGATAGTTTTCCCTCTATTCCAGCAACTTGGACATTATTTTAGCAAGCGGTTATTCAGTAGCCTACCTGTCTCATCTGATTTACCTAATTTACCTATGGGGCGCTACATCTGGACAACGATGAGAGTGAGTGAAGTTAAAAATGATTAAGTCCCATCTATGGAAGGGGAAACACATCGCCTTTTTTTTACAAGAACAGTAATTTAAGGGCAATTAATGGCAAGTTAATCTCAGGCAGTTTATATGAACATTTCATCTTATTTCCTGTACCGGTGATTTTGACTATTTGACTGATTAGAAGTAAAAAAGCAAGCCACCACCAAACATTACTTCATTGTTTCAATGTTTTATGTGTGAAAGTAATTAATTGGAAACATAATGCATTTCTTACAGAAAAATATCATCTGAGTTATTTGTACATCCTCTGTCATCTAGGACTAGTACCAGTGTTTATGGAATAATTAATAAATGATTTTCAAAACTCTGAATTGAAATTTGTCCTCCAGACATTTCTTATGACATATTCCAACAATACCAAACTATTTGTTTTTAAGATTATTCTCTGTTGTAGTATAAATAAGCATGTAAAACATGGCCTTTCTGGTTTTAAGTTATAGTAACAGATATTAATTTTAAAAAAACCTTTTTCTTCTTTTTTGCAGAGATTTTCCGACGACAGGGATGATTTGTTTTTTTTTGCGCAGTGCAGGTTCACTGCTCAGAGGTGTTGCTGTCCAGCACCAGTAGAGATATCTAAGTCATTTCCCTTCGGAATGATAGGGACTGGCCACTGTGTCAATGACGTGGCGCATGAAGCGTGGCGTGGTGTGGCGTGTCTATGTCAGGGTTGCTGGGAAGGTAGCGAAGTGCCAGGCAGCTCCGTGAGGTGACATTTGTAGTAAGTGGTCCAGAACAGGAGCATGGTGCCCTTACTAACAGCAGATCAGCTTTACCTGTGACTCAGAAGTGGAACCTCACCACTTATACTGTCTCTCTCTCTCACTCTCTCTCTCTTTCTCTCTCTCTCTGTCTCTCTCCCCCCCTCCCCCCCCGCCCCCAACTAATAGCCTCAAACTGACAGCAGAAGCACAGTAGATTTCCACAAATGTACAAAGAGATCAGGTCAGTCTTAAATATGACTTGCAAGACCCTCATTATCCTTTGAGAAATAGATCAGTCTCCTTTGCTCAGTGGTTTTCAACCCAGGTATATCCCTCCATATTTTAGACATGTCATTGGTGTATTTTACTACTTTCTCCTCTCACTGCCTGTGTTTAATGTTTAGTCTCATGCAGAATCTCATTTGTTTATTGTAATTCGGCTGTGTTGTCTGGCTTGTACATTAGGGACTTGGACCCATACTTCTGGAAAGCCAACATGTCTTGTAAAAAGCATCACACTAATAAATTTAAATTGAATTGCATTTGGTATTTTCCCCACTCCAACACACCTCATCCAACTAATCAGCTAACTACCAGGCTTGTCCTAATTTGAAGTGGATGTGTTAGAGCAGGAAAAACACAAAGGTTTGCAGGGCCAGGACTCATGTCTCATGAAGCAGGATTTCTTGCTTTGCCAGTTTACTTTAACTTTAGCCCTATCGAACCTTGTCTCATAATGGTGGATCTCATAATGGTCAATTTACTAGGACGCTTATGCTTATGCTCCACATCTAACCTGCTCCACGGCAGGTTAAGTTTAGGATTATAATTATTGTAAACAGCTCTTGGACAGATCAGAGCCAAGCTCTGGTGAAAGTATACCCTCATGTCCCTTTCAAGTCAAGTTTTTTCTTTTTATACTCCATCTGATAATTAAAGCATTTTTATAGCACACATGCAATTAACAGAACAGAAAAAGAAGGCTGTAGAAATCACCCAGCTACCCCTTTGTGATGACTGAACAGCTGATCACATAAAAATGTCAGTTTTTCAGTGGAGGAATAAGAAATCATGCATTAATATTAACACTGTCCAATGTATCTCCACTTTTTCGATTTTTACTTCTCTATATCATTTGAGCATGGCAGCTGCCCTTTTTGCTGTGTGAAAAATTCACAATGATTTGATCAATATAAATGCTCCAAAACTGCTTGGAATAAAATCTCTTTACATTAACTTACACTGAAAGTAAAGGATGTTTTGGCCCTCTCCTTTAAAGTTGGTATTTTTGGAGATACTTGTTTTTCTTTGGACAGTGACGATATAAAGCCATTATAATGCACCACTGTTAATACAGTGGCAGCACCAACAGTGTTACTATTATAGTTGCCTTACTTTCTACAGACTTACACAGACACGTCTTGTTTCTGAAAAGTAGCCGTCACACTTTCATGCGCACGCATAACATTATGCTTTCATGTGTATGTCCATGGGGATTAATCTTAGCTTGAGTATCCAAACTGGAGTTCACAGAGAAAGTTGTTAACCACTGTCATAAAACGAGCTAACCACGATTGCATTTGCTAAATTCGTGAGACAGGCCTCAGATCCACAGTTGGAAACCACTGCCTTAGCCAAAGCTGAAAAGGGACTTTTGTCTCCCAGTTCCAAATGAGCAAAGGGAGATGTCGTAATGGGAAACAACAGAAACTCAGCACCTTCTGGCGAGCCAATTACCATTAACCGTCTCTGGATGCGCCTTGGAGTGACATTACTAATGTGCCAATGGCGTCGCACGTTTCATAATCGTGAATTAATGTGGTGGAGGCAGGAAGCGCTCACTCCAAAGGCTTCCCACTGTGGCTGCGGTAATCAGTGTTTGTGGGAATGAAGGAGGCAGTTATTAGCGTGAGTAAACAGAGAGCGCACTGCCCCGGTCCCCACTGCGCTCATCCTTCTGCCACTGCTACAAGCCGCGAGCTCATCTTAATCCCACTCCGTCAATAGCGACACCCCCCTTTCCCCCCACCACGCATCGTTTGTTTCACCACCTTGTCAAACGTGAACCAGAACCGGGCTAATATCCTCTTTTGAGGATTGTGTTACAGGTGTGTCATCCAACGCGGCTGTTTTCGTCTCGCCTAATGGACGCCCGAGCTGAGGACCTTCTCTTGGTTTTCTTTTCCCCCTAAGCCACGAAAAAGGTCAACGTCATCCAATCTCCGCTCGTGCCTGCCTTCATTTGCCGTAATCATTTCTGAATATGAGGAATATGAAAGCAGTCTGGCCTGAGACGTGCATCTGTTCCTTATTCAGCTCAGCATGCGAAGACACCCCCGCCTGCTCTCTGTTCACTCCTCAGACTAATAAAAGCAGTATTGAGAGTAATCCAGCAAAAGTGTCTGAGAATACTAATTACCTGCTGTTTACCCCCACCTTTCTTCGGACAATCGATAATCACGTACAAAAGGATGGCAGAATCAAAACAGCCTCTGATAACCATTCAAATGAAATTGGATGGAGTTCATTAGAAATTCCTGGGGCGTAATGCGTAATATTCAATATCGGAGAGAAATGATGCTCTCTCTGTCTCTCTCTCTCTCTCTCTCTCTCTCTCTCTCTCTCTCTCACCCACTCTCCTTCTCATCCCTTTGTCTTTTGTTCTCGTTCCTATGTGGAAGCCAGACAAGTCCAACTTCTAAGACAATTAATTAAGTCCTGGACGATAGGCCATCTCATATATTGCTTTGCAGCATCACTGGAAGATTAGCTATATTTGATTCCACGGCTTTCTCTACCTGGAGTTATTTGCAGACTCCGTCCACAGAGAGCGTCTCTCTAGCTTGCCAGTATTCAGGCTTAAATCCCTTGCCTGCAGTGGCACAACAGGCTGTAATTTCTCGGGTGGTGGCTGCCAGAATTTGTGGCGCGAGCACAGATTTGGTTTAGCAACAGTTTTATGATGTTTTTTTTTTTTTTCCGTTATTATTTTTTATTGTTTTTGCATAATCTGTTAAGTACAGGATTGCCTCCTTTCCTTGGCTGCAGTTTAAAAGCCAGCGAGAGAATGGCCAGTTAATCAATACACTTCTGGCTTAGTGGCAACAAAATATTATGGTCTGAGGATTATAAAAGATGCCATCTGGACTATAGGTCAGACTTGTTTTCTAGATTAGACTTCAGAGAAGAGGGCTTTTACAGATAGCATCTGAAAAGCAGCAAACTTCAGCCGTCGAAACTTTTTCTTTCCCTGGAAGAATTCCCCCCCAAGTGGTGCCTCTTATATCTTACATGCCTCGACATCATTTTAGTCAATAGTGCAACCTATAGGAAGGAAAAAGCAAGGCATTGCAGAGTCTTGCATGCTGTTTAAGAGAGGTAATTGTATGTTGCAGATAAAAGATGCAGAAGATGGCTGTTTGTGCCAACTTTCAGCATGTTACATTTTTCAAAATAAATAATTAAAGACAATTTGGCACGCTATCTAGTTTGCATACACTGAATATGTATAACGAATGTTAATACATTTAAATCCTGTTGGAAGATGTTACCAATTAGAGTAATTATATGCACATGGCACTCATTAAATCATATGAACCATAAAGCATGACTGAAGCACAAATTAGCATCACTCTGTTTACCTTTAGATTTGCCCCATGAAAATGTTTATTATAGTGAGTTTCAGTAATCCTCGTAATTATATTGCCAAGTTCTTTTTATCAGGCTTCTGTGTAGAGAGAGAGAGAGAGAGAAAGAGAGAGAGAGAGAGAGAGAGAGAGAGAGAGAGAGAGAGAGAGAGAGAGAGAGAGAGAGAGAGTGAGAGCGAGCGAGAGAGGGAAAACAGAGAGATTTATTCTCGTCCTATCCTGCGTTTTTATCTTTCTAGTGGTTTCACAAGCACCAGGCACAGATGTTTGTGATTGATAAGTGAGTAGCATGATCTTTTCAAGGCAAGCAATGCTTCGTAGAAAAACTGCACACAAACTTAAATCAGTACCCTATAAAGCTATGCATTCAGCCCTGGACACTATTATGGTATATGTCCACTTTTTCTCACTACATTCCACCATGAAGCCACTGGTGGGAGTTTCTATGCCATTACAGAAATGAAGAAACCATACTGAATATATCTGGGATAGTAACCAATCTGATACACTGTTGGCTGATGCACAGAGGCCTGCAATGACACTGCAATACAGACTCATGCTTTTATAATGTTAGAATGTATCAGTCGTGCACAAGAGCTAGAAAGCTCACTGAATCTCATTAGCAGGTTAGCTACACTCTTAAATAAGATGGTTTTTCAAGGGTTCTTCAGTAAAGGGAATGTTTCTATAGAGAATCATGAGTTCAATATAGAATCATTTCATGCTTACAAGGCTCTATTCTTGGTGAATTAGTTCTTCAGATTGATTGAGAATGTGGTGTGTATGGTTCTATATAGAACCCTTTTGAAATATAGCACCAAAAGGGTTCTTCTTTTGTTACAATGACAAGCTTCACACTTAAGATGGTTCTTCAATTGTTCTTTAGTAGAACAATATGGTTCTATATAGAACCATGAACACTCAAAGAACCCTTTGCATGATTAAAGGGTTCTTTTGCTTCATGACATGGTTCTTCAGATTGATGGAGAATGTTTGGTATATGGTTCTATAAAGAACCTTTTTGAAAGGGGTTCTGTATAGCACCATAGACAACACATTCTCAATCTGAAGAACCATCTCATGATGCAAAAGATCATGCAAAGGGTTCTTGTGTTCATGGTTCTATATTTTGCATGATTAAAGGGTTCTTCAGATTGATGGAGAATGTGTTGTATATGGTTCTGTAAAGAATCTTTTTGAAAAGTGTTCTTTATAGCACGAAAAGGGGTTCTTCTATTGTTACGAAGACAAGCTTGTAACAAGATAAGATCCCTCTGTGGTGCTATATATTGAACCCTTTTTAAAAAGGTTCCATATAGAAGCATATACAACACATTCTCAATCTGAAGAAGCATTTCACCAAGCAAAGAACCATTTAGGCATAAAATGGTTCTAGATAGAAATCATGATTCTAGAACCATTCCCTTTACGGAACCCTTAAAGAACCTTTTTTAAGAGTGTCCTTTAGCAAGTGACCTATGTGCTGTATATGATTTAAAATTTGCTTTCCTGCTTGAACTACATCCAAATGAACATCTTGCCTCCAAATTCTAACTGTCAGCAGTTCTGTGTAAATCAGGTATTTTCATTAATATGTTAAACTGTCGTAGATATAGAAGAGAAAGTGAGCTGTTGGTTTCCTACTTTTGGAGAAAGGGTTGTTTGCCATTCATGATGAACACTAGCATACTAATGTCTGATTAGCTAAACGCTATGCACTCATTTTCAAAACACTGAACTTTGTTCAACTTTTTCATCGGTGTGTCGGCTCTTTAAGGTGAACGTTGAGAGCCGACCTGGATTGAAGAGCCAAATTAGGAGGAAGATAGTTCTTATGACGCTGTAGCTGAGAATCACAGGACCCCCCTCCCTGATCTCTTTAAAACATTGAAGATTTGCCCTCTCGTTATCCCCAAACCTGCTTGTTGTGTCAGTTTGTCTCTGATTTTCTTCTTGGGTGTTTTCACGTACTTCTTCCATATTTCCAGTGTGCCTCATTAATTCTTTTGGTTTTTGACTTATCTGACTTCAGTGTTTTGTTTTTTTAAATAACAAGCATAACTTAAACAACTTAAACAACTACATTTTGGGAATAAATAAACTGACAGTGCTACAGAATGAAAAGCTGTCTGAGAGCAGGCTCTTATTTGTGAGCTGGAATGCTCATTGCTAATTTTGGCATGCTGAGACACATCGTGCACTGCATGATGCAGCAGAGCTCACCATTGAAAAGAATAAGGTGAGGCAAAGTTGCAAATGGACTGTCACAATTAATATATAATGGCCTGGCTGCTATTACTTAAGGTGATCACAATTATTTACTGGATAACCATCTACAACCTTCTGATGAGCACACAAATGTAGCATACGTGCAAGGTTTAGTATTGTGCTGGAATTATAAGGCTAATGTAGCTAACAAGTAAATCTTGTACTTGACCAAGCATTGTGGAAACTGCTTGCCTAAATCCATATTGCCTCAACAGTGGTGAGTTATTCAAAAGTCTCAGATAGATTTGCTTATGGTTTTGACACTGTATGACTCACTGTTATCTTTATGAATGGACCAGATGGCTGCTTTTTTGTTTTACCCAAGCAACATACTTTGTCTGCATCATTACGATGAGCAATGTGTTCATTGCCTGGAAGCTACCTGGCCTGTAAAAGTATAGAAGCATAGTACATATTTTATGATTAGACTATATGTTCCTATAATTGTCAAGTAACTTAAAGTCTTACATTTTTCTTGTATTTTATCTTTTCCACTGAGGTCCATTTACTACATTCGGGTGGTTTTACATCCTAAAAACAGTCATGAATCATTTTTACATGACCATATTCCAGCCTCTCCTTAGACTGATACATGTAAATGCTCTCTGTTCTGATTGGCCCTGTATTGTGCTTGATTTTTGCTTGTGCTTGTATTTGTGAATAGACTATGTCAGATATTGGATGTCAGTTCGACTTGATGGAATTGCATGAGTGGTAGCTGGCCAAAACGTTTCGGTTGTGGGCAGAAGCGGGACAAATGATACAATTATCTGAAAAAACAGTTCTCCGCAGACCTCTATTCCAAAGACCGTTATGCAATAAATGGCTTGTCTTCAATACATGTGCATTATGACAACATAGTCAGAATAATACTATACTAGTGCCATAAAATTATTAAAAAAGACTAGTCAATTGACATTCACAATTATTCATGTTGGAATGAATCGCAAAAATGTCATGTTCGCGACACGCCTAGACTCGAAACATCGACTGGCCACTTCATTAAGTACACCTACGTTTTATCTACACTCATTGTCTATACAATCAGCTCCACTTACCATATCTGTGCACTTTGTAGTTCTACAATTACAGACTGTAGTCCATCTGTTTCTCTGCATACTTTGTTAGCCCCCTTTTACCCTGTTCTTGGTCATGGAGTTTTTAAACACTGTGTACACTCACTGTCCATTCTACTAGACACTCCTACTTTGTTGGTCCACCTTGTGGATGCAAAGTCAGAGACAATAGCTCATTTCATACTGCACAGTTTGTGTTAATCATCCTCTACCCTTCATCAGTGGTCACAGGATGCTGCCCACAGGACACTGTTGGCTGGTTGGTGGACTAATCTCAGTCCAGCAGTGCCACTGAGGTGTTTAAAAACTCCAGCAGCACTGCTGTTGCTACTCTGATCCACTCATACCAGACAACACACAACACACACTAACACACAACCATCACATCAGTGTCACTGCAGTGCTGAGAATGATTGACCACTCAAATAATACCTGCTCCGTGGTGCTCTTGCATCAAATCAGTCAGTTTGCAGTCATGCAAAAAAAGAGTGTAATCAAATCTTGACATGATTTATACCTGAATATTTTGACAAAAACTGACCTTTTTAAGTTTGTTTGTTTGTGTGTTTATGAGCTCCCTTTGCATGGCGTCTCAGCTTGAGCATGGTGAAAGCAAACACCTGGAATATTTCTTTGCTTGCCTGTAAAAATCTCAGCGCCTCAAATATTCACGAAGTGTCTGGAGGCTGTTCACAGTAAGTTTGGCATGGCCACATCACCTGTCAGCCTGCATTGATTCCCTCTCTGACTCAGCTCAGATATAAAAACGGAGCCGCCCGTGTGCTTAGCCACCACTGCTCTACCCACGATTCCTTTGCACTCTTCTTCTCCAGTGGCCCAGCCGCGCTCCAGCTGCTGTGAAGCCATTTGCTGTGCTTATGAAATGCTTGGCTGACCCCTCGCCTCTCTTGCTTTTACTTTAGCGCGCGTATTGGAAACAGTGGTGCGTATAAACTGTTAAACGCAGGAACTCGGGCCGTGTCAGGCTGTATCAGGATCTAGAAGGGCAGACTTAATTCCAGCTCCGCCTAATGTTCAGTGTAGATTTTCAACCCACTACAAGGGCGTTCTCACTTGTAGCTGTCAAAGATTTATGGTATGTTATCATTAGACGACACTTTTCATTTCTCTATGGGCATTTGTAGCCTAGGCACTGTAATTGATTTTTTTTTCTTGCACTTGTCAGTATACGAGTTCACTGGTATATGGCAGGTTCCTAAGGAAAAAGTTAATACTTCTACTTTCTGTGTCTTTGGATGATATTTGCCCTGTATGAAGAGAAGAGAAAATGGGCCAGATTCATAAAACTCAGTGCCAGATTTATCATAAGTTAAAGAGTGAATGGCATGGCAACAACTGTAATGTTTTCCCCAGTGCTCTTCTGAGTGTGCCTGTTTCCTCCCCTGTGTTTGTGCTTTCTTGCCATGTGCTTTTGTTTTTGTTTTGGTTCCATTGCCCCACTCTTTTCCTACCTTCTGTATTAGGACCACCTGTGTGTCTTCAATTCCTCCTTCTTCTTCCAGGTGTTCCCCATTGTGTCTGGTTATATCTACCCCATTGTTTCAGTCCTTGGTTGTCTAGTCTAATGTTGTTGTTATGTGTCTACCCTGTGTTTGGTTTGCCCTTTGTGTTTCTTTTTTAAGAGCCTTGTAGTATGTTATTTGGTATCATTCTCAGGTTTGTTCTACTTACGTAGAACGTAAGAGTAACATATTTGCTTATTCATAAACAAGGATTACCGGCGTGTTTTACTGCTTGCGTGATGTGAGGCATGTTTGCCATCCCACAAGCAAACAACACTTGAACCACTCTGATGGTAATTTTCCCCAATAAACATTCTACCTGCTGTTGTAGGAGTACACAAGGAGGAAGAAGACCTGCTTGAGTAGATTTCAGATTGAAAGATTTAACTGGTACTGTTGCTGTGTTCAAGTGGTGTTGGAAACTGGGAAATACCAGTTTTCCCACTTGTAAACTGCGCCAGAATGGCTGACAAGGTCGTATTTGCAAGTTGTAAACTCAGGATCCTAGATGATACATGAGTTTACGAGATGTGATATATAACACTGCCATTCACCTTCTACACAAGTGAAAAACATAAGAAGAAAGTGAAGAATTAACAGTTTTGATGTTATGTCAAAGACGTCTGTGTACCATGTAGCTGAGATATCTACTGAAGTTAGCATGCTAATCAGTTAGCCTCAGGCTGTCATGTTCCATAATATCACTTTGTACCTCAAGTGACAATAATGAGTCATTGTAGGAGGGAAGAGGAGGGACTGTGTGGAGTATGAATTCAACAGAGTGCGTCATCTTACATATTGCTCCTTTAAACTTGTGGTGAATGTGAAAAACATATCTTGTGCTGATGATGCGCTTCTATTAGATCTATGTGCTTTTAACACAGCAAAGAAAAAGCAGTATATATATTGTCCAGATCTTCATAAAATGATCCCTTCTTCCTGCATCAAACTAAATGCTTGGCATAATCACTGCCTGTGTATGGAAAGTAGGTTTATCTTGTAATCTAATTAAGTATTCTGGCATATTGAGTTTCTAATTATATTCGATTAGATTTTATTGCAAGCTGTTTAAGCTTTTAACCCAATTTTTCAATTTACAGTCGATTTTGCAAAAGAATTCAGTTTATACAATGACATTTTGGCTAGATGACAAATATTTAATATTTACTAGTGAAATTTTAATTTTCACATGTGTAAATTGAATTCTTGCAGTCAAGAAAAACAGAAATTAAACACTAATACAGCTTAGCTTGACACAGTAATTATAAGCATGCCAGTTTAATTAATAAAATTACAATGTTAAACTGAAATTCATGTAAAACGTGTGGTAATACTATTTTGAGTGTTTTTTTTATAGATGATTAATAAACTCTTAACAGCGTATCGGTAACATGTCAACAACAAATCAGTGAAGTAGCAGTAGTGAAGCATCTGAATACATTGAAGTAAATATCTTGAAGATGTACTGTTGATGTACTGAAGATGTAATGTTGATATTTCACATGCAGTAGACTCAATATGTTACTTCCTTTAAGCAAATCCTGACCTTACCCAGCCTTACCCTAACCCTAACCCTGACCCTAATCCTAACCCTAACCTTGACCTCAACTCAAAATCTAATCTTAAAACTCACCCTGGTCCTAATTCTAACCTTGACCTCAACCCAAAACCTAATCTTAACCCTCACCCTGACCCTAATCCTGACTCTAACATTAACCAAAACCTAATCCAGTTAAGTTAGTAGCTCCACTTACAAACAGCTGCATGTCTATAACAGCTTGTTGAGGATGTTGAGATGGTCTGTATTTGACCTGTTACATGTTTATGTCTACAGATCTGAGCTTGGACACACCAAATAAAGTGAAAAACAGCTGAATTCAGCATACTGATGAAGTCTTTTGATAATCTACTGAATGTATTTACTGCTGCTACATCATAGATATGTTGTTGATATGTTACTGTGAGTCTGTTGAGTGTTTTTTTTTTCATCTGAAAAGGACCACTCAAAATAAAGTGTCACCAAACGTGTTACTGCAATTATAATGAGATTTGACCACCTTTAATGATGTAAGAACTACTTTGCTTCTGATTCATGTAATTTTCATAGGATAAGGAAGTAAGCAGAGATTTGTTTTGTGCCCCTACCAACTAAACTTTGCAATGTTAAAATGATGACAACTAGAAAGAATAAAATGTAGATTATGTCTTTGTTTTTTTTAAGACAATAAAATAATGTGATTGTGTAGTTTCATAAAATTTCACAGTAAATATATTTAACTGCAGTATTATGGCAGTGTATAAAATGTTACTGCTCTGTATTTTTCTGGCCGATGTCAGTAGTATAAAACTAAAGCACAGTGCAGTAAGTCTTTAAGTGGAATGTGGAATAGGTGCAGCATCTGCTTACACCTATGTGCATGTAAAATAAGTGTATGCACTTTTGTACTGTATTGCCATGTGCACAGATAGAAAGTATTATTGTTATTCTTATTGGTGAAATAGATGGTGTTGATAATAATTTTGTAAATCACAGAATAGTTTTTTTTTTTTTTTCTTGTTAAAATATTACGATCAAACGTAGACATAGTCCAACTGATGTGAGTTTGATCCTAAGGATGAAAAATGAAACTGATAAATAAACCTGTCAGTAAAATCACTTTTGAAATGATCGGTATGTATTAACTTATGTATCTTTAGTTCATGAATTACATGAGCAGACATATGATATTGTATTCTGACATACACACTGGAGTGCTTTCTCATTTGGGAAAACTTGTCTGCTTGCTATTGCCGTTGTTAGGCCTGTTAGCATGGGTGGCGTCGGGGGTGGACTTACAGGGCTTAAGCCCCGAATATTTCTAGCAAAGCCTCAAATCTTGTTTTCACCTTCACTTCATCAGTCATGATGCATGTCCTTTTTACTCAGTGAAAGCCTTCAGAGCTGCTTCTCAGTCACTGCATTTCATACGCCTCCGCCTCAACAGCACACATGTTGGTAGTTGTGGTAACGTGTGAAGCTCATGCTGGCTTCTTATTTGCTAGCTTCTTATTCAGATTTTCTGTCCATCTTAAAAGGTGCATCAGTTATATTCTGGTGCCTTACAGGCTAACTGCTGCATCTTTTAAGGTGGAATGGACAATTATTATAAGAAGCTGGTGATCTCCAGAGTCAGCCCCACAGCAAAATGCTGTTTCAGGTATGTGTAAAGGCTGATTTATACTTCTGTGAAGATGCATGTAAACATATCCTCATCATCGCGCGGTGAAGGGGTTCATGGGCAAGCATAGCTCAGAGAGGCTCACAGAGGCCGTGTCATACACACCTCCACAATCTCAGCTACAGCGTTGGAGATGGGAAGGAATGGCTCCTTTAAAGTTGAACAGCTGAGACGCGCAATGTGCTGCAATAGTGTGAATGCTGTTTAATTAGATGATTTTTCTGAACCATAAGACACAGCACTACAAGAATATTATATGGAAGCAAAGGTATTATAGATACACAGAAGACCTACAGTTAAAACAAAGCACTCACAAAAAAGAAAGGCAGTAATACAATTGGAAGGAGAAGGAACTGCAAGATCTCTGTACTGATGTTCTGTTTAATTGCTCTGTAATAATCTATAATCTAATTATCTCCATTCCATAATTTGATTTAATTAATTATACTTATGTAGTACTTTATAGAAAACAATTGACCTAATTGCTGTTAGATTTTTATAAGAATCCTAGAGAACTTACTGTAGTACTTTGCCTGAAGCTGAAGGAATGAATAAAAAGTTATTTTACATTATTTTGTAAAATAATGGGAGAATATTTCTTCTGTGAAAATAAATGGTATGTAGTAAAGTATTGTGATCCATTATGATCCATTTACCCAGAATGGATGAATTGAGGTGGAGATTATTTAAAGTGAACACAAAGCTAAGCTTGCAGATGATGAAGAAAAGAAAGGAGAAGTAAATGATGCAATAGAAGCACAGCTTTGCCAGGACAACAGTGTGGGCAAGCATGTGAAACAGCAACAGAGAGCAGAGAGAGAGATCGCAACATGAGACAAATGACCAGTGGAGACAGAGAGGAAATAAAAGAGGAAAATAGGAGAGTCATATTGCAAATGTGCAATTTATTACGTTACAAGGCTGGAAGAACATTAAGGGAGCCAAGAGGAAGGGTAACTTCTGGCCACATCAAAATTACATCAGTGTATTTTACTTTTTGACATTTAAATCAGCCTTTAGATTGTTCAACTTGTCGAAACAGTGTCTTCAAAATGCTATATTACATTCGTGATTTCTGTTGTTTCTATTCATAGCCATATACACTGTATGGCCAAAAGTGTGTGGACACCTGACCATCACACACATGAGCTTGTTGGATATCCCATTCCAAAACCATTCCATAACCCCAACCCCCCCCTTTTATGAGATAGCCTTCCACAAGAGTGTGTCTGTGTGTCCATTCAGTCAAAAATGTATTGGTGAGGTCAGGCACAGGCATGTTGGATAAAAAAGGCCTGGCTCGCGATCAGCATTCCAATTCGTCCCATAGTTGTTCAGTGGGGTTGAGGTCAGGGCTCTGTGCATGCCAAACTCATCAAACCATGTCTTTATGGACTGTTTTTTATGCACTACATGCTTCAGCACTCTGCAGCCCCTCTCTGTGAATTTGTGTGGTCTTTCACTTCGTGGCTGAGTTGTTTTTGCTTATAGATGCTTTCTTTCCTCTTCTAATTCACTTACAGTTGACCAGGGCAGATCTAGCAGGGAAGACATTTCATAAACTGACTTATGGCAAAGGGGGCATGCCATGACAGTGCCATGTTGAAAGTTGCTGTTCTTTTCAGTATGACCCTTTCTACTGCCAACGTTTGTCTATGGAGATCACATGTGCTTGATTTTATACACCTGTTAGCAATGGAGCCACCCGAATTTAGGAGGGGTATCCACATACCTTTGACCATATACTGTATCTCAGTTTGAAAATTTAAGATTTTCTGTTATTTATGAATGAAAACAGTCGAAATTGTGATTGTGATCTGCCTGTTATGTATTGCATGTGAAGGACACTCGGAATTTGGCACAACATTTGTCTAAAATGGCAGCGTTCAGCTACACAATGAAGTTTTGTTTATTTTTATAGTTCACACCATGTTATACTGTGCCTTAAACCATATCAGCAAATCTGTGCCACCTAAATAAAGACCTGGATGACATTTTGGGGATGTATTTACAGAAAAGATTGGGTGAGTATTAACTTCTAGTGTCTGATAGCAATATTAGCGTCATAACTCCAGTGCTAGACTAAAGAAGCAAAATTTGGATACCAAACATGGCTCAGCTGATTGATTACACCTGGTGAAAGATTGTTAATTTGACTTTTCACTGAATTATTACTTTAAGATTGTAGGCCTACCGCAACACATTCACCTTTCCCTAACTGAGTTCCTCTATTTAGCCAGTGTTCTTGTCCTTACGTGCATTCCATTAGGTCTCTTGAAAGGGTTTTTAACTCCCTCCCTCTTTCAGCTTTCTTCAGTGGGAGGTTGTTTACAGTGTGCTGGGGAAAGCCCTCGTTCACTTGAGTAAATGTGTCTTTCAAAGCCTCAGCTGTGCACTCTACAGCTCTAAATCAAATGTGCACCATTTCCTTTCTTCAGGCTTGAGGAAATCACACAGTTTTTTCAGGGTTTCGGGGGGCGGCGTTGTTTATCGCTTTAGCACCAAGCCTTGGAAACATTTCTGAAATCTTCAGAAACATTTTTGAAATTTTGACAAACGGCAAGTATCTTCAGAAACTCCTTTCTAAGGTGGCGCTCCACTTTGACACTCTTTTGTCAGCACGATTCTACGTCAGGGTTTTCTCTCTGGTGGTGCGTTTAAGGTGTTGCCTTTGATAGTGATCTTTGAAGGCCACCGATAACCTTTTAACATGCGTTCCCATGTCTGCTCTGGTGCTTGATGAAAAGTGGCCAGCGCGGTTTGTGAGAGTTGAGGAGCGAAAGTGCTCCTCGTGCCCTTCCAGTGACATTATCTCAAGTGAGACACACACAAAAAAGGGTGGACTGGAGTAGCGGGAACAGTCAGCATCCCAGAGAGAGAGAAAAAAAAAACTGCAGATAACACTGATCAAGGAGACAAATAAGAACCAGCCAGTGAGCTATTCATCACTGCCTCTCAGCCACAGTAAGCCACCACAGCCCTACAAACGCAGATGTTAGTCATGCAATGTGTGCAATAAAAAGATCTGTTTTCATCTGACTGTTGAGCAAGATCGAGTTAGCACCTGCTTAGCAATGTGGCAATGATTCAAATTGGAAGCTTGAGTGATAGATGAAGATATGATAAGCAATATTTATAGATTCATAAAGTGTATGTGCTTTTTGCTGGTAAGCTTTTTCCTGGTATTTACAGAAAGCTCCATTTTAAGTACCAACAGAGCCAAATCACACGCACACCCAACACACACACCTCACAGTCTCAACCATGTTTCTATTCCATTAGGTTTATTCTTGAGCAAAGCGCTAGCTTTGGGCAGGCCTACGCTTTTAGCGCCTTTTCACCCGGGGCATATTGCTTACATGCTGGAACACAATATAGCCATAAAGTACTCGTGCTCGTTCATGGGTGCTCTTCAACTGTTATGGAGTGCCCTCTGCAAGGATGTCCCACATCCTTTAACAACTAAAACAGCGCCATGAATTAGTAAAAAAGCCCCACGCATGGTTTACCTTTTCTGGCAAGGCTTTACAGTGAGTGAATGTGGCCCATGAAAGCTCTCCTAATGCTAGCATAGTAATTCATAGTGTTGGACCATTTTTATCCTTTTTTTAGTTTCTTGATATAGTTTCAAAACACAAGCTGCCCTTTACATTGTTTGACCATTCCATAATAAATGGACCAATAGCTCATACAAAAATCTTACATTAACTTCCATTATGTTTTGAACTTCTCCTGAAAAGCTCCTATCTTGAAGATGCAAAGTCTTGCTCCGACAGCGACAACATGCTTCTCTTGTGGTATTTCATAACATTCAGGGAATGATTATTTTAAGACAATGAAATAAATCAAATCGACTCTACAAATTGACCCCTTGATCTGTAATTAACATACTAAATGTAAAAAAAAAACCCTACAAGATAATAATTAATATACACTTTCATTATTATTGATAAAATCTGCTTTCAGTAGGACTAAACTGAGCTGACAATGTGCCTGACAGTATGTGCCTATATGTCATTGGCAACAGAGTACGGTTTTTCATTGTATTTTAGGTATACTTTGCCCTTTTGCACTAACATCCAGCATTTTAGTGTCATGTCGAAAACTGTGGCTAGATAGTGTTAGCAAGGGACTTTCTGCTTCTGTTGTTTTGCTGTATGCTGTATATCAAGCAGGATGTTGTGTTGTCAAATTCTTGGGCATTGTACAATCTCTTGATGCTCAGCATAAACCAGTGTCCAGTCTTAATCTGCAAAGGGTCGGTGTGGCTGCAGGTTTTCACTCCAACAAAGCAGGAGGTCACCTGATGAAATGTTTGAAGACTAAGAACGACTGGTTAAATAAGTGGAGCCAGGTGTGTTTCAGCTGGTTTGGAGTGAAAACCTGTGGCCACTTCGGCCCTTTGTGGATAAGATTGGACACCTTTGGCATAAACAGAAATAATTAATTGCTCATATAATATATCTGATAGAAACCGCACATGACTGAATACACACAACTTTTTTCACTGTTGATCTGTGGCTGTTCAAACATTTTGGATGTGTCTGCGCTGACTTTGTGGCCCAGAAAAGTGAAAAGAAAAAACATAACAGTTTCTCACTTTTAGTGCAATTCAAATTCTTTGAAGTGTTAGATTTCAACACTTTGTTGTAGATCTGTTTAATCTTTTGTTTTTGGGTTTTTTTTTGGCTTTTTTACTGTTTCGGCTGAAAACAAAAGTGCTACTGTCGACCAATTTCAACTGAAAAGTTTCAGTGGCTGGAATTTCAGTGCATTCCATGTATACCTGTATGCACCTAAACAAGGTCATAGCATGCTGTACATTTAACATTTTCAAACATCAACATTTAGAATGTACTTTAAAAAATAGTAAAGTATCAGTGTTTACATTGTCACTGTCATGAAAACCTTGTTACTCCATTTCAGCCAACACCATTTGAAAACACCATCTGTCCTGGCCATTGTATAAACATTTCATGTTGAATGACCAAAAGAAAAAGTTCAAAATAAAATTCATGTAATGGGCTAAAATCTTGCTCCATACATACATTACAGTTATACTTTATCGGATGCAATGTTTTCTTATGACATTGATGATATTTATGAATGTTGGAGTGGTGTTTGCAGTGGTGTGTGGTGTTTTGATGTTTCGCAGTGCACTAGTTTGGTTAGGGCACATCTTCTTCTCCTTCATTTCGTGGTGCATTGGGGGCCGTTATTAGGGGATGAATACTTCAGGATTATTTCTGCACTGAAACTGCTAAAAATGTCTGAATCTCCAGTTAGTTCGCTGCATATGGTCGATTTGAGCCAATAACATTCTCTCATGGTTCCATGAGAACTAAGATGGAGCCAAATCTTGCTCAGAGTGAGGTATTAGCTGGAAGATACTCAAGTCCTCTCTGTACTGGTTTCTTCAGACAGTTGGTTTAGAGAAGGGTTAGAACGTTCAATAGCTTCCTTTATCTCTAATCCCACAATGAAAGTCAGAGAAGATGGAAATAAAAAAGGAACACTGAGACCGTGAGAGGACTGTGCAGCTTGCAGTTTTCTGAAGTAATTATGACGGGAGGCAGAGAAACCCCCTGACATGTGTAAGATTTCATTATCAGCTTTGCTATGATGGAAATGGAATTGCTCCTTGGCCTTAAAGCTGTTCATCTGTGTCTGTAACGGACACATTTTGGGGATAGTTTTTTTTTTTTTTCTTAAAGTTGCATTATCCTGCTAAAGCCGTGTCATTTATGGGCGAGTTTCTGCTCTGTCAAAACGTAATCAATGCAAGGTGAGCAGGGTGATACGGTGAGACAGATTGCGAAGCCGGCTCTCGCCGGGCCTCGTCACATCTCGTTTACGGCCCAGCGGTGGCTCTTCGATTGGTGGGGGGCGCTTCAGATAGGTGGGAAGAACACCTTCAGAAAGGGCATGAAGGAGAGACAGAGGCAGAAAGAGAGGAGGAGAGGTGTTTCGAGATGCAAATTTGTCATTAACCGGAGAGTCTGTGACACGCCGCTGCTCCGCTTGGCTGGACGCAGGCCCGTCTGCCGCTGTGTGAGCATCCAGCTAACTAAGCCAGCAGTAATCACACATGGCTGGATGAGACTTTTCTCCAGCACTAACGTAAGAACACGCACAAGCCCACTGACAGGCCTGCCACATTCAGTATTTACATTCACAGACGGTGGCAGTTTGGTGGTTCAAAAGAAAACAACAAAGCTAGCAAGCTTTATTTTCCAATCTGACTTAACACACCACCACATGGCAGCTCTGCTGTGAGCGCACTGCACCAGAGCTGCTAATGTAAAATGTGAAACAACACACACTCCCAAGTAAACAAGAGCAAGAAATGGTTAAACCAATAAAACTACTCTTTCTATTAGTCAAATCATTTGCAAAGCATGTTGAAAGGGCTACCACAGACTCACACTGTCCTAAGTATATGTCATTGCTGTCAGAGTAAAAAACCTTGAATCTCTATTTTTTGTCAATTTGTTTTTACATTTTTTGACATAATTTCATTTCATAATTCATGATGAATGGACTAATAGAAAGGGTCCAACATTACTTAGAGTAAAATCTTGTTACATTAACTTACATTAAAGGTTAAGAATGTTTTCTCCTGAAAAGTTATGACTTGCAGTGATAATATATAAAACATGAAAGATAATAAGTAAAGAATAATAAGTTAGTATAATAAATAATAATAAATATTTCCAGTCAAATGCAATTTATTCATTTTTCAGCATCAGGAAAAAAGCAGGAAACATACATTTAACAGACAGCTACACAAAAGGATACACAACTAAATGTAATTTCAAATTTCGCAGTATTTGGTGTGTCCATTTTCAATGAGGGAATCTTTTTCAGTAGACTCACTTGTAATTTTTGAAAAAGATGTTTTCTTTTCATTTTCTGCTTCTCATATTCCAAATAATCGCAATTACAAATTTAGATTAATCGGTCCATGAAATCCAGCCCTTTTCTCAGTACCGTCTTCTTGAAAGCAGCTAGACATCCTATTAGACTCATAGTGTTAAGTTGTAATCTTAGAATGGAAAGATGGACAGAGATGAAAGGTTTATATACTGTTTCTCTGATTGGTGTTCTACCAGGTCTTGCATGGTTGTTAGAAGTACTATTTTTGGAGCTCCACTTTTGGAAACTTATCATCCTATGACTTCCTCTTTCTCGTGCAAGTGGAGTATCTCATATCTGATCTCAGAAATATCACCTTTACCTATTTTAGATGCACAAAAAGAAGACATTTGTAAGGCAGCTGAGGTGTGTTTGTGTAGTTGCTTGTGTGAATGTTAGTGTCTCTGTGAAGGAGAACATAATTTGAGTGACTTCTTTGTTGGGTGGATGGAGCCATAACTATTTGGCTTTAAGACTGGAAGGACAGAGGAGTTAAAATGGCAAAAGGGTGCACAAAAGTAAAGACTGGACATATGTGATAGGTTTCATGCCTTACTTTGTGTAATTGGCTGTTCAATATATGTTTCCTGTTTCTTCTGACACTGAAAAATGAATAACTTGTAATAAAAATGGCTGTTTTAACTGGAAATGAAATCAATGATGGGGTGGCCTCTGACTTTTGTACAGTACGGTTCATATGGTGTATACAAATATAAGTTTAATGGCTTAACATTTAATTTTCTCAGATGGCCTAAGACATTTGCACAGTGCAATATATACAGTATATACATAGACACTGTCTTGTCTCACCTTTTTTTTTTTTTTACAAAACAACATAGAGACATTCAATTAAAGTGCATTCCAGGCATGCCTATAAAGGACATCAACAGCAATTTCCAAAGCTGTTATTTTCATTTTTCCATATGTTCTGCTCACATTGTGCTGTCATGCTCTGCTGTTGCTGTGTTGTGTTTGACTGGCTGGGACTGCGCTGGCTGTGTGATTTGCGCGAGTGTCCGCCGTAATGGGTATCCCTCCCAGCCAGCTTCCAGCAGATGGCTGTGATTGGCATGGCCGATGCGACGGGGCTCTGGATCTCAATTACTGCTCCGGCCTCAACGTCCCTCCATGAAACCGCGCATGTCAATGAACTCCCGTGTCACACACCAGGTCAGCACGTCGATCAAAGCCAGAGAGGAAGGCTGTTTTATTTTTTTCCTCTAAAACAGCAGCGTAAAGAGTGCTTCAGGGAAAAATGTAGATTTTTCTATACTCCTTTACTGAATATTTGATTACATGACTCTTATTCACATGATAATGACAGACGCTTGTCTATTGAATTAATCCACTTAGTGGGGGGCGTGTAATTAAAAATCTCTATTTTGGCCATGTCTCCTTCATTGTTTGGTTTTTGTGCATTTGCGAGGGCTGAGAGGACAGGCCTCTGGAGATTTAATTGGCATTCAGGGAACACTGTATTGTCCATTAATTTTTAATATCTGCGTCATACTCTGCTTTTAGTGAAGGAAAAGGGTTGCATGCTGATTTTGTTAGATTTCCCAAGCACAAGATGTGAAAATGTATGACCTAGTTTGGATCGCAGAGAGTGGTTGGGTGAGGGGCTAGTGGAGAGGTGACCAGCTCCACTTCCTTCTAGTGCCTTAAAAGAGTCTGCCTTTATTGTTTTCATTTACATTTTTATGTGATATATGAGTTCATATCCCAAAACAGTCCCTTTTCACCAACCACAAAAGGATGCTTTTTGTTACTGTCTTTAAGACTGAAATATGTAAATAGCCTATGTTAAGGGCAGCTGTATTGTGCTTCATTCTAAAGGCAGCCTAGGCTAAAACACTCCTTATAACTTCAGTGTGAATGGGTGGAACTAAACTGTGTAATCTGAACAGATAGTTACACAATGATAGGGTGACACTTTTGTGTTCGTAATTTAATATACTTTCAGTGCATTTATCCACTTCAGATTTACACACAATGTATTTTACTTTTTTTTTTCTAAATATGAACAAAAAAATAGAAAAAAATAAGTATGTATCCATAAGCATAAACAAATATGTTTAAAAACAAAATGAATAAGGGGAAAACGTTTTCAGACACCAAATTAAAATATGCAAACAAAAAAAAATAAATTAAATAAATTACACCTGATTTCAATATAAAGCACACTGCCATTGGTTGGGAGGATTTCATGAAATTAGTAGCGATCATGGTTAAAGGAAGCATCCTAGAGTTCTACAGAGCCATTGCAAAGACTTTAAACATCTCTATCAGTACAGGTTGATAATATGCAAGTGGAAAGTTCAAGGAACCACCACTAATATCCCCCAGATAGGTGCACCATGCAAAATTTCTCTCAATCTAATGATAAGGAAAGTAAAAGAGAAGCCAGCAGTCTCTTGAAAAAAGAAACAGGAACATTTACACAGCAAACAATAAGCAATGAACTGCACTGCAGTCATCTCCGTTCCTACACCCTGTGCAAAATAAAAATAGCATAAACGTGCATGTCTAAAATTTGCACAAGAGCATTTAGACAAATTAGAGCTGTTTTGAAGCTATATAGTCTGGTCAAATGAAACAAAACTAGAACTCTATGGCAATAATTCATCTCATCAAGTTTGGAGAAAGAAAGGTTATGCCTATGAACACCAAACCCACAGTGAAGCATGAAGGTGGGAGCATCATGATGTGGTGCTGCTTCTGTGCTATCGGTACTGGGGTATTTGACAGCACTGCAGGTAACATAACATCACTGTCCAGTCATTTTTCATTTTTTGACATATGAGAAAATCAACTGTCCTTTTCAGTGTGTGAAAAGTTAATGATGAATGGACCAATAGAAATGCTCCAAAATTGCTTGAAATAAAATCTTTTTACATTAACTTACATTGAAAGTAAAGAAAGTTTTTGCCTTTAATTTGTAGATAGGGATGTAGCAGGATATATTTGGGGAGAATCTCATCGGCCAAGAAAGGGGAGAAGGTGGACGTTTGTGCATTAAAAAGGTGGATATCTGGTCAGGAAGTATATCAAATTACAAAAAGTGCCTGAATGGTTTGCCTCACTGTATGTAAACATTATGGTTGTTGAATATCACAAACACAATAAATATAAAATGGGCTTTTTTTTTCCCATATTTAACCTTATAGATTGGGGACTGAATTTTGGCACTTTAACAGTGTTTACATACAAAATCAAAAGTCAGTTTTACGTAAAATAGGTCCTCTAATATGTGTTATTTAATTGCCATCTAATCTCCATCTTTTCTCTAGTTCTTTCTCCATGTCTCATTCTCTCTCTCATGTACAACGCCTACTGCGTATTAAACACTAATCAAACCTACAGAAAGCACAGGCCATGTGTTTTGGGGGACAGTGAATGACCCCCGGTGATTTGAAGCATCTACATGATACATGAGGCCCATCCATGCAGCGTATGCTCTGCCTTTCACGAGGAACCAAACAGCTCCCTCATTCTGTCCCTGCTTTTTCAACCGGACTGATGTTTGCTCCTTTTTTCTCTTTGCCAGCTCCAGATGTGCCTTTGATCTGTTTTTTTCTTTTTTTTTGCCGTCTTCTGTTGTCGCAAAGAAGAGCATTTCATAGAACAAATGCTTTGTGTATCAGAATTCTGCATAACTTATGAGCAAGCAAGGCAAGAGACAAAGTAGCTCCAAATTAGAGGCAAATTCATTTTCATTATGCGCAGTTACATTGGGATTGATTTGCGCACAGTTTGGCAATAGCTGTTTTGAAGTCGAACGGCGGCCTTAATTCGCTGTGATGAGGTGGATGTGCGCATGAAACACACACCTCATTTAGGATTCCCATTTTAGTCACAGCACGTTAAAGCGTCATGGATTTTCTCCCTGCCGCCCCCCCCCCATCCTCCCCTTTTTTCTTTTTTTTTTTTTTACTGATTGGTGTGTTTACGTAACTGGCACGAAGCAGCATGCCTCTATATTCTTCAGAACACACACCACACAATGTCATGCCTCTGTGTTTTTTTTTTTTGTTTTTTCCACTCTGTGCTGCAGTAAATACAGCGTTTCTATTTTCCAAGGAGACATTTAGTCATACCTCATTTGGTTTGAGTATACTCATCACGCTCAATTAGTTAGTCTGTGTTTTTCCTGTCATCCCTTTTAATAATAATTATTGTCTTTTTTATGCTCAAATCAAATAATTACAGCATGGAGTTGAGGCCCCCTTGCTCCACAGAGAACATGTTTGCCTATAAGCTGTCTCCTGTGGCTCTGCTGCGCTGGAGGTGAGTGCTTGTACCCACACATTGCCTGCTGCTCTTCATTGATCTGAGTAGCAGGCATGGAGCAAGACTCCACTGCTGGCAGTAACTCGCTGCTGTAGCTGCACCAGTGCACACTAAAACATCAGCGTGGTCATGAAAGCTGATGATTCCTCCCAAATGCCCAGAATTTGGTGGAATTTGAGGGGATTAACAGGACACATTGGATGCTCGGGAGCCCTGCCAACTCCAGATGTTTCCCTTCCCATGATTGATGTTTACTGCCTTCTTGCCCGTGGGTGGCTTTTATTTTTAATTCAGGTTTATCTATGGATATTGTCCACCATGAAGCTTGACAGGCCTTTGTGTGATGGCTCTGACCTCACTGTAGATTTCTGTGCAATAAGCCTGGGCAATGGGGCAGTGTAATCGGATATCGTCAATGATTGGCAAGTAACCCAATGATGATGCTTCAAAGGTCATAATCGTCATGTTGGGAGGCTGACAGAGAACTAGAGAAGACTAATTTAACTTAAAACAGCATGCTGAATATGTTGGTTCACATTCTTTTAAGAAGTGTGTGACCATGTGCCCCAACAATCGTTTTTGTTTCGATTACAGAAAGAAGTCTGTTAAGAAGTTACCTGTTAATTGTCTCTGCTAGGAAACCAAAGAAACAAAGCCAACTTCGCTCACCCCATGGCTTTCCCTCTTTGACTTATTTTACTCTACATTATTTTTAGCTTAAATTAACCAAAAATAAATGCTGATGTGCTTTGGAGCTTCAGCTTGCTTCATTACGATTAGCTGCAGTAAAAGAACCAAGCTAAAAAGACTGGCTATTACCTTAAGGCAGGTAATTCCAGCCTTGGATCTTTTAGAAGTAGAGAAAGTTCCTTTGATCCCCATCTATGGCCAGGCAACAGGATCAGAAAAAGGTCCACTGGATGGTCCACTGTAGGTGCTTTGTAGTTACTCAGTCTGTCTTTAACTAACATTCAACTAAATATCAGTGAAATGCAATTGAACTTGAAGTTGAGTCTGAAAGATTATATTAAATCTAACCTTAAACCTAAATCTAAACCTAACCTTAACTTCAACTCTAAACCTAAACCTACTCCTAAACCTAACCCTAACCATAATGTTGTTTAGACTCAACTGAGTATCACCAGAAAGTTTGTTAATAATTTAAGTAACTGTGGATCATCTATAGGGGACCATCCAAATAAAGTGTGACCATAATGTTAAACAATACACTTCTATGTTTTATTCACTTAATGTTAAACATTGGGTTATTATGGGGCCTAAGAAAGCTGTTAGGCTATGCTACCGTAAATTCTCCACTGTCTCTGCTGCAGGTTTCCCAGAGTGTGATTTACCATCTGAGATAAATTTGGAGAATTTTCCGTACAGCTTAAGTGTTCTGGTCCAGATGACATTGTATTATGATAATACAATGGTTTTCCAAAGACATCGATAACACTTTCTTTGTAACATGTAAAGCATGTGAGCAAGGCAAATGGAAACCATTCATTAAGAGTGTTGCAGTCTGAAGTTTTTTCAGCAGGGGCTATTAGCATGAAAGTTGCCATGAACCCACACCAGAAGGAGCACATGAGCGCACGCTTGCTGTAATATCTAGCTGCATCGGATCATTTATACTGCATGGGGTCTGTGTGTGTGTGGGGGGGGGTGTTATAATCACTAGTTGCAATTTTTTATTAACAAGAAAATATTATTCTAATTATTTGTAGATATCACCCAAGCCTGCTGTGCAGTCACCATCGCAGACATGACATGTTCTCAGGTAATTTTCCCTCAGAAGAGCCACTTTCACCAGGTTCCAAATGCTGTATACTGTGCAAATGCCGCACAAGCACTTCTACAGCCTATCTGAAGTGAACACAGTCTGCTCCTTTAAAAAGAAGCAGGAACTAGCTCTGAACAGTTTAACAGGCAGATGAATCGAGGGTTTTCAACCCCTTCCGCAAAAATCCTTGACAAGGCCAAGACTTTCAGGAGGGTGCCATTATTTAACATGGCAGCCAAATAAACAGATCCATGATTTAAAGCTTGAGAACACGGCCGCCAAAGAGGATTACTGCCTCGTCAGCAGGATTGCGGCGCAAAAATATAAGCGATGACAAGTCTGGCTGTATGTTTAACTTGCTGTAATCCTTGACCATGCAGCTGATAAAAGATTACTCGCTTTGTAATCCTCTACATTCAATTTGCCATAATCGAAGAAGTAAATAAAATCAGGGGTCCCCTAGGGGGCAGAGAAAGTGGATGGATGAAAAAAAGGAAGAAATGAAAAATCTAGTGGAGATTAGAACTCTACATAGCAGATTAGTTTGCTGTTTCTGGCAAATGACTTTATTATCTCTTTATTTCTTTATATTTCTTTCTGTTATCAATGGGCAGTGTTTGCAAAGAAAAGGGGCATTCTAGGAAAAAACTGGTGGGCATTTCACAAAGCAGGATTTCTCAGTAAAATAGATAATTTAAGATCAAACTAAAGGCTTCCTGACCTTCACTTTGAGGTTAGATTATGTGGCTACTGGAGAAATCTTGTAAAATACCCTAATGGGCCCTAAGAGAGGAGACATTTGTCACATATACCATAAACAGAAGTGTTAATAAATAAACCTAGGCCTATTCAGAAGTCTGTAGCAGTTGTCGTGCCTCCTTCTGTCCTTTTCAGAAGGTCTTGTACCTCATAATGAGCCACGGTTATCTGGTACACCATCCCTCAGCCAGTGCTGTCTCTGCGAAATAAGCAGAAACAAACCAGTGCTACATGCTGTGCTTAATTAGGCTCTGACTCGCTTTATTTATTTACAAATCTCACGCAGACAGACTCCCCCGCTGACTGGCCTTTTTACAACCAATAAGAGTCAAGCCAAGGAGACTCCGCCCATTGCCCCACCCCTTGCCCCCCACCCCCACCTGCTATTAGCCATGTGTGAAAACAGAGCAACTTTTTTTTTTTAACACATTTTTCGCTTGGTTCGCAGAGTCCAGCCATTGCGGGCAACATGAGGCAGAGCCGATAAGTAATCTCATCTAATTTACATTTGTTGCTCTGCATTTAGCATAAGCAGCCAGATGCTCTGTTTAGGAGCCTGTTACAATTAGCAAGCAAACATTCACACATTAAATTCCATTAATATTCAAGAGAAAAGGGTGAAAAAAAAGCGAAATGCACCTCAGTCCATCATATTAGCTTTTGCCTGGATGCTATTGACCAGTCAACATTAATATCATTTTGATGCTAATACTAGTCATCATAAACCGTGTGCATAGCAACATTCACTGTCCACCTTATTAGAAGCACCTTCTTTGTATAAGGCCTACTGTACAGCATTCTGTACTGTATACTGTATACTGACAGTAGTCATACTGTAGGCATACAATTACAGATTTGTCATCTACCCTCCACCCCATTCATCGCTGGTCAGTTTCTGACCACAGGACTGCTGCTGACAAGATATTATTATGGTGGTGGAGCATTCTCAACACAGCAGTGAGACTGACATGGTAGTGGTATGGTAATGGGAATGAGTGTCACACTGATATGAGGGTATCAGTGTGACACTCATTCCAGTGGCATTGCTTGGGTTTTACCCATGTCAGTGTCACTGCTAGGTTGATAGTGGTCAGCCACTCAAAAAAATCCCATGCTTCTGTCATCAGAAACTGACCACCTATGAACAGTGCTGGGGATAATGCGGTAACACATTCCAGTAGTGTGAACACTTTTTCCTGTAACAAGGTACTATAATGTATTACAGTTTAAATTCTTGTACGTTAAGACAAAACGAATGGCTGGACTTGTGACACTGAACATCACAAGACCCCCTTTGGCTTATTGTATTAGTTTGTCTCTTGGTTTTTTCTTGGAGGTATAATTCTTATTTGTTCTTGTGATTTTTGATTTTTACCTGCCTTCGTTTGTTGATAACTGATTGATGGATATGCCAATTTTGTAATCCCTTTCACTTTATCCAGTGAAATGATTTACCAACATCGGAATTATTCTTTTCTTGAATAACAAACATAATGCAATGTTTGGTAATTAGCAGAGTTTGCATAATTGTGCATGACAACATGGGCTACCTTTTTGAACTGACCTACAAACTGGTGTTTCTAATAAAGAGGCCGGTGAATGTATACTTCCATGTAGTGCCTGTATCTGTTTTCATCTGTGCAGTGATGCGTTGCTATTTCATGCTACAGCTGAAAATTAATTTGCTGTCATTAACTGTCATTAACAGTTCTCATCCTAGAGGCAAACACTGAAGGTAAACAGCGCATAATGTTATTGAATTCTTAAGCCTTTTCCAGTGGATGTGAATGTATCAGCAGGCCTCGCAGAGATTTTTCTTCTGTGTTTGTTATTTTGTTCCAAGCTTACTTTGGCCTTTGTTGTATTTGATTTAGCTGTTTTGGGCTTTTTTTTTTGTTCCGCAAATTTAGCTGGAAGCAAGATTGAGAGTCTTGGCCCCAATTCCCAGTGGATCAAGGGATTTTAACAAGGAGCTTCACTGTAACCTATAAATTGCCAGGGTGAAATTGAAGAACAATAAGAGTAATCACTTGTATTGGGCATAAGCCTGCGAAATTTAGATCCGCAGATTGTTACTTGGTGTGTTTGACAACACTTGGCCATTTCGGCGACACACAACCATTGATTTCTTGAATGCTCCAACGTGTTTTCTCATAGATCCATTGACTACATGTGAGTCCCCTTTATTAGGTTGCTCCAATATACTAGCTGCATTTTCTCTGCCGTTGTTTTTTTTTTCCCCCTACCAATACAGAGAGTTCTCTGATGTCAGCCTCCCTCACGGTTACCGTGGAAACCGTTTGGAGCAGATAAAAGTTTGCTGCAAACATGTCTCCCACATAGGGCTGTCTCTGCGCCTCCAAATGAGACATGAAATAAAGAAATAAGCGCACTCCCGCATTGTTCTTTTTTAAACATCTGCCGAGTCCAGGGTCAACGCTGTCAAAGGCAGTGTGATTGTGCTCCTCTCGTCTTTGATCCCTGTCGCCGCCACTGTCATTACCAAATGCATTTCTTTTTACAGAGCTGGTCCATTCCTCTACCCGCAGATTAAGCGATAAGAGTTTAAAAGTGGGTTTGACATGCAGATGATGGACGAGAGAAGTAAATAAGACTCTGCAACTCAGCGCCGTTCATACGTCTCCTGAAAGTGGGAATGCGGAGGGGTTATGGCGCCTCAGGAGATGAAAGGAACAGGCCTACGAATTTAGTCTGTAAAAACGCTTTATAGAAACTCTGGAACTTCTTAGGTTGATCAGGAAATTGTAAGGCAGCACATGTACGGCACAGCGGTAACGTTTGGTTTTTAAATCGCTCCTTTCGCCTTGAAAGTACATTGTGCTCCCTCTACCCACAATTTGCTTCTCCATACTTTACTGGTTATGTCTCCCATTCTGTTTTACAATTTGGCCTACACATTGATACTTCTAGTCAAAGCAGTTGCTTACTAAGTGGGGTCATCTTGTTTCTGCTCTAATGACCGAGTCAGGGGTCAGCATAATTGCTTCAGTTCAATCTTAGTCCAGGTGAACTCACAGGCCACAAATAAAGAGGCTGCTCTTGCATAAACATGAGCTCCGTTTGGCTGCTGAAATTGACAGATGCATGCAGCCACTCCTGTTAGTGTAGGCATTACACTGAGCGGATTAAATTGTGAAGCAACTGTAATTGATTAACCGTTCATGCGTTTCTTTGCTCAAAGCGGGAAAATTGAATTCTGACCCCCATAATGCAATATTTCAAATAACAAGGCTAATGCAAGTGACTTTGAATGGGCGCTCTGCGGATTGCACTGGATGGGCTGGCCTACATGTAAGCTAGGCATGTATGTGTTCTGAATGTTTGATTTAGGGATTATATATGTGAATTTATTAATGTTTGGTGGTTCAGGAGATATGCTGGACTGTCATGTTTGTTTATTGTGTGCATACATTGTAGAAAATGTAATATGTTTACACGTCTGCAAGAAATATTACACTTCTAAAGGCCTTCACTCAAAAAAAAGAGTATATGGTAATATTTGATTCATTCCTGTTATAGTTCACTGTGAATTGTAGTATGCTGTCTCAGTGCATTTTGTTGTTTGTATTATTTTTTGTGTTCTAGTCTCACTGGATTACAACAAAGAAGAAAGCATTTACTTGGTCAAACACCGTGTTTTGGGAGACAAGACAATCATCCATATTTGATGACACTGTTTGTTTGTCTGAGCTTTTGTTCTCCAGAGTGCCATCTCTGCTCAGCCAGCGCCGATCTGGCTTCACTTCCAACGTTAAGTGCATTTTTCATGGGGCAATTTGTGGGATTCTTTTCATGTTAGCGAGTTCGGCTTCCTCCCCCCTCCCGACGTCGTCCCTGTTCCTGTAAGAGAAACCGTAACCAAGACCACTTTACAGCCGAGAACGCGCAGCCCGTTGCCTGCTGAAAGAGGATCATTCTGGAGAAAAAGAAAGTGGAAGCCTGCGTCTGTGGGGTCAGTTTTTTTCCGGGCTGGCAGTGCTGGTTTTTGGGAAAGGTCAGCCATGGCAGTGCTTTATTTTTTCGCAGCTCAGAAAGGGCATGTGTCACGGTCCGGGTAGGCCGAGGCTGCGAGCGTTTCAGGTCATGACTGGCACCTTGCCTGGAAGGTCAGCGGTTCATTGCCCCGCCCATGACTGCTGCTCACTGTAATTCTATCAAGCAGCCTGACAAAGAAGAAAAATAAAAACCCAGCAATCTTCCAGGCGGCAAAGGTCACGTGCATTGATTCCAACCAAATAATGTCATGTTCCGGGTCTCTGCTACACTCACTCGCTCTTTCTCACGCTGATCTACTCTGTAGTCAAAGCAACTTCTCATCCGCCCGCCAACTAATTGTGGTAAAATGAAAGTGCTCTGATAACCTGATGCCTCGCCCATCAGTCCTTGGCACATTTATCACTAATAGGTCCGGCGCCCGGTTTTTACGTGTCTGTCTTACCCCATTTTTCCAGATGACATTTTGCTTTCTTGACTGGCATTTTATGCATGTTTTCTCACACAAAGATTCTACAGGTCCACCATATCGAGACACCCATCAAAACACTTCTACCTATGTGGGTAATAGCCTTTTTTCCCACCATCTCTTTTTTGCTGTGCAACCTTTTGAAATGCCTGCGCTCAGGAGTAAATGACTGTCATTTGTTGCAGACAGTGCACAAAGATAGCCTTGCTAGCGAGCATAAAATGATAAAAGCAGGCCAAGTTTTCTTCCATGAGTTCATCTATGGCCAGCACATTTTTCTTTTATTCATGATTCACACTGTGTTGCTGTAAGTGCAATATTTGATGTCTTACAGAGAAAAGATATATCAGTGATTCATGGACATCCTTTATAGTTTTCTCATGTTTGTAATATCTTTTAGAAATAACCCACAATGATAGAAGAGAATAAAGACATGTTTATAATTTTTTATAATTGGTTGTGATGTATGCTTGGTTACTTTTATCTTATTATTTTATCCCATTATTCCTGTTATTTGTGGAAAAAAAAAATAATACAGCAATATCACATTCACCAGTAACAGAAGGGCCTTAGTGCTCTGCTATTGTAATTTCCCCTGGTGATGAGCTGTGAAAAGACAGCTGGTTTTGAGATGGCTAATGAAAATAGAAGCTCTTAAAAGGATCAGAAATCTTTGAAAAAGTATGTCAATCCCATGGTTTATTCTTGGGGTTTTGTTAAACTTGCCAAATGTCCTTGCTTATTACATGCTTAGGCTTATTAGACGAGCAAAGAATGGAAGCCTGGACCTGGAGCTGGCTGTTTAGGAGGGAGTTTAGACGCCGCCTTTATCAAACGTGAGGTGCGCAATGTCTTGTGCTTAAAAAAGTAGGACTGCCCATATTCTAAAAGGTTCTAGAAACAGGTATCTAGAATTATTATTGATCATTTGCGGAAAGATGTATTGAATGATTATTGATCATATTGTGGAATGATGCATTGCGTGAGTTTATTGATTATGACAAAGCCAGCAGCATTATCATTTAATGAATGTAATCTTATTTCTAGCTAAATTTCACATTCACTAAAACAACATTTTCAAATCCTATTCATACTTAGTCTTCCTTAAGAATTTTTAGCAGTATCTGAATCTAATTGCTTCCTTTGAGAATAAAAAAAAAGGTTAAGCTGTTAAAACTTTGACTATTTGCACCAAGTTAAAATGATTTCACCTGACTCGTAATTTTCTTATTTATTATTTATTTTATGCGTATTTCATCTCTGTATTTCTCCAGCTACTTCATGCATTTAATTGAAGAAATTAAATTGAAGAATGTAAACAAAAACAGGAAAGATCAAGATGATTGATAAACATTTCAAAACAGACATTATATTTATAATAATACATACAAAAAGTAGATATTTCTATAACAAAAAACACAAATGGTCAGAATACCTTTTTTTGCATTTGAAAACTAGTTGTATGAGTGACTAAGCATCGTTAATCTTGACTGGTCAGCTGTGGCTTTTCAAATTAACCAAGCACTTTAAAAAGGTGTTGCAGAGGCTAAAGGAGGGCATTTCAGTTGCAGTGAGCATCTCTACATAGTAGGGTGGTGCATTCCAACTGATTTTGATTTGAGTATCAGCAAGAGTTAATAAATGGATACCCAGTTAATTGTTGATAAGGAATAAACTTTAAAGTATTAAAAATCCTCAGGCCAAAATAAATGTATTGCTGGAGACTTATTGTTCTAGGAAATTACACGAATGTTCCCTGCTAGAAAAAAACAACATACACTGGCATTGCAGGTCACCAGCAAAACAAGCATTTGTTGACGCTGCTATGCTAGTCATCAGCAATGGAAGTTGTTATGCTCATCACCAGCAAAACCAGCTTGTGTTTTGCTTACTGGTAGGCATGATTATGCTGGTTGACCAGCATAAACCAGCATAAACCACCTGCTTGTGTAAGCTGCTTGTTTCAGTAGAAGAGCCTAAAAAATCAGTAGCACAAAAATGCAGCGTCAAGCAGAGGAATATATTTGAAAACATGATTTATTATTTAAAAAAGCCATGGGAAATCAGTAGCTTTCATGTTGGATGAGGCTACTCCTTTAGTTGTATGTTAAAATTACGGCTAACTGGTAGAACAATGGATGCTGCTGAGGACTCGTTGCCTTACACTAGAAATTTTCTCCCTAGTAGACAATGTGCCAAAACGTGAGTTTGTCAGAAAATATATTTACACTGTTTTCCAGCAGGAGCAGTTAGCCTAGTTAGCAATAAAGCTGCATAACATCTGCCTTCTCAGTCACGTCTTTGGCAACACACCCACTCGTGTTTCGAAGTGGCGCAGTGTAATATATACATACTTATTCACAAATACGAGCAAAACTAATATTTTATAGTCCAGTGAAAACATAAGTGGTGTTTCTTTGAAATGTTAGTCTGTACGTTTTCTCTGTCTTTTTCTGTTGAAACAGAATGAGTACTAAAAAGTGATTTCAGTATTTGAGTACTGGCACCTCAAATGGTTAACTGAGTTGAGAGAGTTTGAAAAAGCGTTGTCTGAATGTCCCCTATGGTGTTAGAAAGGCTAGTGTTCAGTTACAGGCATGCTTTTGACTTAGGCTATCCAGACCCAACTCCTCAACCTTGAGTAGGACAGCACATAATCAACTGCTTTGGGAGCTGTTGAGTCTTTTACCAAAAAGTGTCAAGGCATTTATCCAGATGTTTGAGAATTCTCTAGGTGTCAGACTGTGGGAACAGTATATGTGGCACATATCAGTGCATTCCTTTTGCGCCTCGAGCAATGATCTCACCCGCTGACATATTTACATTATATAGGGTGAAATTTGGATGTAGAAAGGATAGAATATGCACCGTGATTGGTTAGATAATGATTCTGCCAAGAATGCTGGCAATAGGTGTCAGTATGCCATGGATTTGTCATTCTTTTTTGGATCTTCTTCTTATCTTAGAAGGTGCAGGTATGTGTGAGTACGCATGTGTGAATGCGTGGCACACAGCCTCGGTGTGTATGTGCCTTTGTGTCAAAGTCCATTGAGTTTCATTTATCGCCACTGTTAAATTGTCAGGTCGCTTGCCGGGGTCTGCTCTGACAGTTATGCAGAAGTCTGCCCCATTTGAGACAGCCATGAGGAAGTCTCAGGGCTTTCACACACAGCTAATCCCCATGCGAGCTTGTCACTGTTTGACTGCTGAAATGGATGCCTGGCTGAGGTGTTTTTTTTTCCTCCTCCCCACCTTTTCTTTTCCTCCCCCCGTCTTTAAACATACAGAGGCAGATCGGGTGTGGTGTGTGTGTGTGTGTGTGTGTGTGTGTGTGTGTGTGTGTGTGTGTGTGTGTGTGTGACAAGTCTGAAGCCATGCCTCTCTGTCATCATCAGTAAGTGTGACAGCCTGACAGCTGCTGACTTCCTCTGACTCAGCCCACAGTAAGGCTTACCCGCAGATAGCTAGAGATACCCAGAGACGCCTTCAAAAACACACTGGCTCACATGACCAGTGGGTCCACTTGATGAGCTCATGCAAACTCATGGAATTTATTATATAGACCTGTGCAAAAGTCAGAGACCACCCTTGCTTTTATTTAATTTCCGTTCAAAATGGCCAGTAAGTACACATTATTCGTTTTTGGCATTCTGATAAACATAAATTTAACTACAATGCAAACAGGCTGAGTTATTCTTAGGTTATAGAACTACATAGTAAAATTTTGGACCCGCCAGTGGGTTCTGGCCATTTAAGAGGTTAATATTGTCCAAAGTGTGTCCACTCTGTGCCTTTATTACAGTGTTTTCATTCTTTTCAGGAGTCTGTCAAAGAAATCTGCAGGAATATTTTTCCATATGGCTAAAGTTTAGTCTTAGAAGTTGGTTGCATTTTCTGCGTCATATGATCCAAGTAATCTCGATTACAAATTTAGGCTCATCAATCCATAAAACATTACTGCACATCTCAGTTTCTGGTTTGTAGTGTAAACTTTCTTCTTTTTTATTTCCTTTTCTCAGAAGCAGCTTCTTGACAGCTACACATTCTTTCAGATTCATAGAGTTGAGTTGTCTTCTCACAGTGAAAGTGTGGACAGAAACACCTGTGAATGTTTTCAGATCTGAAGCAAGAGTTGAGATTTTTTTTTTCCTCTCTCTCAAAGATGAAAGCTTTAACCTTTTTCTAGATCACTGTACCAGTACCGGCACACTTCCGTCGAAGCATTCACTTCAGGTTTTCACCATTTTTATGCATCAAATCGTCCAGCGATACAGTGATGCACTATACTATTAGAAAGCTTGAAATTTCAGGATTCAATTCCCACAAACCATTTTATTCATTGTTCACAACAGTAATGATCATATCATTTGCAACAAATGCACTGAATGAGTGAACTCTAGCAAATCTGTGGGTCCTTACCTTCAAAGCCTTGCTGCTCTCCACAGAAACATCATAATTCAAAAGATGTGGTCTCGATAACATGGCAAGAATCAGAGATCGGTTTAGAGATCTATGGTGGTCTACCAGGTCTTGCATGGGTGTTTGGAGTTCCGTTTTCTCATTATCACTATTTTATCTTTGACTTTTCCCCTCCTTACACAAGTGCATTATTGTATATACAATCCCCTCAAAAGTATCTCCTTTAATCATTTTAGGTGCACAATGGAGTGACTCCATTGGGAACAGCTTTTGTTGGGAGGACACAGCTGTAACATGTTGGTCTTAAGACTGGAAGGATGGAAGAGTTAACCCCTTAAAATACCAGGTTTATTACATACTAAGGCTTACTATTTAGTAACTACAGGGGCTCCAATGCCAAGTGGCTGAGCTATTCTTAGGTTGTAGGAGTGTGAAATAAAACTTTGGGCCTGCCAGTGAGTCCTCGCCATTTAAAGGTTTAAAGTGGCAGTAAAGTACACAAAAGCAAAGAGTGGGCAATTTAAATACTGTTAGATTTGACATTAGTGATGGAGTCTTTGTTATTTGTATGTGTAATTTTCTGTTAAATATATGTTTTCTGCTTATTTCTGACACTCAAAAATAAATCATTAGTACTTAATGGCCATTTTGACATTTTGATAAACAAAAGGTATAAAATAATAAACATTACTGTATTTATTGTATGAATAAAATAAGATCTAATTTTATGTGAATTTTTGTGGAAGTTGTGGAGCAAAGTTAGGGGATGATCATGCCTGAGATTCTTTATGGCATGATGAGGCACAGCATAGTTTGACTGAAGAATGTGTGAATGATTCCTTCAAGAATGCAGTCTCATCTGATTGCTGACCAATACTGGAGATCTTAACCAGTTATCAGTAGGTTTACAAAAGAAAATAAGTAAGCTAACTTGTTAGATTAACATTAGTATAACGATAGCTAGCTAGTTATCATCACATTATGGCCAAAACAATCACACAATGCACTAAATGTAACGGTCCTGTATAGTTTTATCTGTAATTTGATCCCACCACACACTCCTCTTCTGCATTGCAGTGCTATAGACACTCAGTGCCTTGAAACCTTGTCCGGAAGTGTGAGGCTCTTTACTGCTTTAATTACGAAGTGGTTGATAGGGCAGGTAATTATGAAATGGTTGATAGGGCAGGTTGATACAATTACATTAATATATATGTTTGTTAAACTCATGCTCAATGCACAATTCTCTGAAAGTCAGTTTTTACTCAAATAAAATTAAAAAGTAAAAGTAAAAAGCAATATGAATGCATTTAAATTTATAAAATTATTGCATAATGCTAATCTCAGGCAATTTTATAAGTTTACATAATAACCAATAATTACTTTGAGGTAACAAAAAATGATTTTTTAAAATGTATCCAGAATTATGAAAAACAAAAGATTCTTTTAAAATGACTGCATGGAATAAAATTCATATCCAAAGTATCCAAAATGCCTTGTGAAAAATGATAACTAATATCAAGATATATATAACAACATCCCTGGATAGTTATAGACTATTATTTATTCTTGAGTAAGTTTTCATTGTTGCCAAAATACTTGAAATTTTAAATAAGACATTCAAAAGTACAGGGTGTTACTGAGTATTTAAATCTGATTTGTAAAAGTTGTTATTGTATACACAAGAAGACAATGACCAATCTGAAAAGTTTTTCTGTGGTATTGTATATAAAAGAGACGGGAGGGGAAATAGTACAGATTTTCTTGAAAAACATCACTGAAGTCCCCTAATCAGCAATTCAAGCACAGTGCATGTGAAGCTGTAGGAGGAGATCCAGCTGATACTCAAATTTCAAAATGTTTAAAGAACATTCATTCCAACAAGTTTCAAAGTCCTGTGTGTGTAGGTGAGTTTTCTTTCTAATGTTTCTCAACTTTCCCAGCTGCTGCCATAGCAACAGCTAGCAATGTTAACAGTAATGTCTTTAATTTTATGCCCATTGCAGTTAAAGTGTCTAGCCACTGCAAATACTGATGATTCAAAGGTGCTCAAACAAAATGAGCGTTTCTGACTAATTAAAAAATAAATAAAGCTGAGAGAGACATCAAGTTTTTCTTTATTTGCCAGACATAGTGCTAAAATGCAAGGTGCAGAAGTGAGGTAAAAACAAGGCAGCAAACGTTTTAGTGAACAGACCTTCATCAGTGCTACACAAACACATAATCAAACCTGAGCCAGTCACAGAGGTGTGGCCTGTGGCCTTTTTATTTTGTGGCCCTTTTGGCCCTTTTTGGTGTCATTTGGATACTTTTGCTATGTGTAGGTTTTTTACTTATGCACCCAAGAAGTCCAAACATCTTTATAGTAGTCGCTGCATTTAAAACACCATTATTTGAATATGTTAATTACTAATTATTAGTAATTTAGTTTTCCAGTGGCTGGACATTTTAACGCTCCAATTGATTGATTGATATCAACACAAAAATAATAAGGTTTCCATATGTGGGCCTTGATTGATAGATTTTGAGATATTCAGTGGGTCCAAGAGGTTAATTAGGGGTTCCTGAACCCCCTAATTAATATAGGACCTCCTGTATTTCACACCTTGTTTGTTCTAAGGTTAATGTTTTGCCAAACATGTGAACTGTTGAAGATATAGGAGTACACTGATCATGAATTTTTGAGGTCAGTTCCATTTTCCTTATAGCCAACAGATTTTTAGGTGGGCTTTTATTAGGATATCAGCCTTTTTTTGGAAACAAAAAAAGCAACTTCTTCATTTACTTTCTCACCCGAATCTTACACTTTGGAGGCTGAATGAACACACTGACATGAAACACTGTCCAAACAGATGCTTGGATGTGCATTAATTTCAGACAAAGCATTCAGAGGAGCATACATTTTCATAGATGGCATGCCGTTGTAACATTGGGCCTCATTTATAAAACAATTGCACACACAGAGTTCTTAAAATGATAATGTGTGAAAACTCACAGGTAAGTTATAAAATGCAAATTTGTACAAAAAATGACAATTTTGTAAGCATAAATTTAGAGTGTTATTAGTGTGTTTTATGCATGAGGCCCCTAGTCCTAGCAGCTTCTTACTAGGGGTCAGTTTTTGACTGAGCGTACAGCAAAAATAGCAGAGAATACACAAATACACATATGGTTGCAGTCATGACTTACATGTGTGTAAGTTACATGACCTGAAATCATAGAAAACAAACTGTAGGAATGAAGATGATTTTGTTAAACAACAGTAAGACTGCTAACAGGCTAACAGACTCCTCTATTAGTCAAGAATACTCAGATATAAGCTTTAAGTGAAACATTTGCAGCACAATTTAGTGTAATGTACAAAGCAAAGGGAATGTTACATGTACATCTTACAAGCTTTGAATACCAGAACTTTCATACGCATCAAACCTAGTTCAGATTCATCTCCATTAGATTGGCGCTAACAGCAATTAGCATTATGCAAAAGGTTTAAAAATGATTCCATACAAAATGAATTTTCCACATCGAATACTGATATATTAAATGGAACGTTCATGATTATATGATAAAACAAAAAGAAACAAACAAAAAAGAACATGGACTTACTGAAACACGCCATGCAGGGAGAAAACAGAGCAATAGAGTGTCGCTTTGCTTAAATGACAAAATATACCATGAAATAGTTTCTCGTTGGGATAGTTAAATACTATTTGTTCATAAATTGAAGTTTATAACATATAATATATAAAAGAAAATTGTCCATATTTTCCAAATGTCATTCTGTCAGGCAAAGTAGCAATGTATAAAAAAATAAACAAAAGCAGCCCCATATACTTAGCTGTTATTTGTCTATGTGTCTGTCTGTTTATCTATGTATCTATAGTCGTATGGAAAAGTTTGAACACCCCCTGGTCAAATGACATTTTTCTAAATCAAACTTAATTATGACTTTTTCTACAACCTTTACCGCACCATTTCTATTTAATTGAGTTTAACATATTGAATACAAGAAAATATAACATATAAATGTGCATAACTTTTGCTTGAGCTATATTTTATTTTTTCCCCAATATGTTGAATTCAGCATATAAACAGTAACTGTGCATTAAAATGTGTAGAAGTGTGTTCTCAGTAGAGGATGTGTTAACTTATTTTCAATTAGAAAATCAACAGAGCATATAATTTGCCTAGGGGTGGCCAAATTTTCGTATATGACTGTATGTGTCTGTGAATTAGGGCTGTATTATTGGAATGAGCAATGATAATTGGCTGATTTAAATTCTAGCTGATTCTGACTGTGTACCCCTAATAGACAGATGCACAAATACATAGATAGATAGATAGATAGATAGATAGATAGATAGATAGATAGATAGATAGATAGATAGATAGATAGATAAGCAAACAAAGCTTTCCCTCTGCCTAAAATGTTTGAAATGTGGCAGCTGTGGTGCTGGTAATTGAAAGCGTGTAAACACGGCTTGTTGACTGGCTGAATGGTGTGAGCTTGCATTTGTTTTCATCCCTGTGTCTGAGAGCATGCAATGTCGAATAAGAACAGAACGGGCAACACATACAAAACGAAGCGGTTTTTGCAGCCAGAGTCAGCGCCAGGGCCACTGCCACTCTCTCGGCTGAGTGGCATGTTTAAGAAAACATCAGGACCTTGAAATTACCAGAGATGAGATGTTTAAAATTAGCGTTTCAGTCCATCTGCCTCTTTGGTTGGCGTCTCAAGTAGTAATTTTAAATCAATCAAGGCTGCAGCGTTGGGCTGGGGGGAGCACTCTCACTCCACTATACTCAGCTTTTAGCCTTTTCTCCCCTATTTTTTTCTCCTTTTTCCATCTCTTGCTCTCTGTCTCTTTCTGAGGCTAGAATCACCTAACAAATGCGAAGCCGATATCAGGCTGGGAGCACTTAAAGCAGCGTGAATAATTATGGGGTATGGCGGGATTGCGTGTGTTGTGTGTGTGCGTGTGTGTGTGAGACAACAGCATGGTTCTCGAAGTGTGTGGGGGTGCTGGCGCTATAGGCCCGTCACCAGCTGCACATTACGACTGTGTGTGGGGCTCCAGGGATGTCGGGCTGGAACTGTTGTCACATCTTTATTAATAATGAAAGACAGAGTCGCACTCCCCTCCCTTTCTGTTTCGACTGCATCTCAGTGGCCTCAGAACGTTTCTGAGAACCTCATCCAGAGCAGCCGTACTGCTGCAGCTAGAAACCCTCACTGTATTGCCATGGCACACTTGAAAATAAAGGTACCAACAGGGTTCTTTGGAGTGATGCCATAGGACAACAATATTTAGTTCCCTGATGGACCTTTCAGTGGATGGTTCTTTGAAGAAATACTCCAGCATTTGTCAAGCTTATCTTCAATGTCCACAGATGTACACATACAAATAACATATGGAGAACATTTTCTGTGTTGGTGACAGATTCAGCACTCTTTTCAGTTTGTTAACAGGCTTTATGTGTGGCTAATTCAACCATATTCTGTCTTCACAAGAGTAAGTTGGGCGTATAGCTAAACTAACAAGTTTTGATCATATTCAGACAGACTTAAAGAAGTCAACATAAAGAATAGTCAAACCTATGTGTTTCAGTGTCTGTTACATGTCTGCATTTGTCTGCCTTTAATCTAGAGTGCTGCTATGAAATGTGAATATCAACCACTATGAGCTTGATGCTAACATAATATTGAAATCCCAATTACCAAGCTAGAAGAAACTAGCATCTTAGCAGTGGAAAACAGGTAAAGAAAAGCCACATAGAAAGATGTGGTGACTTCATCTGTATCGCATGCTTAGAAAAAAAACTTAACAAAGTCTAAAGTGTATGTACAGTCTCTGTTTACCAGTGGTCCTCAAGCGGGTTTCAGGACCCCCAGACTGTCTACATTTTCAATCTATCTCTATTGCAAGTTAGGTTGGAGGTTGGAGCAAATATCTGGACTGCCTGCAGGTTTTGTTTGTCACTTACCCCGTCACTCTCATTGGTTGTTTCAGTGGAAGGGGTGGGGAAAGGGGTGTGGTCACTGGTGTTGGAGAGCTCAGTGATGGTTGTAGTTGAGCATAGCATAGAGCAGGGGTTAACAAACAAAATCAACGGCCAGAAAATTACCTTTATATAGGGTAAAACACATCATACAAGGACTACTATATTTAACATAGGGAACTCCATTTAACTAAAAAAGAGCCAAATGTATCTTCTTTAAAAACAACAGAAAGTCTGTTGGCTCTAAAAAGCATTCATTGAAACTTACAATACACCACAGATGCCTCAGATAGAGGATGCACTGAAGGTTATTTAGGTAACTAAAGACGTTTTTTCTATGACATTGTTCCAGTAAATCCTTTATTTTATGTGTGCAAATGTAATACGTGCCAGACATTTGATGTCTGTGTGTCTTTGTAGAGAAAGCTTCATTCATTTCTTTGCAATCGTTACAATTAGTGTCTTTGGTTTAAATCTGTACATGTGGGCTCAAAAAACATTTAAAATAGGATGTCTGTTCTGGCCACAGTTGGCCAGTCTATTTTGGGCTTCATAGTAGGCAGATGAGGCTTGGTTGACTCATAGACGGGATCGTGTGAAGTGTCGTCATTGTTCACATAAAAATAATGAACCTTTTAGCGGGCCATAATCACAGCATATGTCCCACAGACAGAAATGAGAGCACAAAAGAACACGTAAAATGTGTACATCTTTGACCAGCCATGCTTTCCCTCACAGATATTGTGCTGTTTTTGCAAAATTGAACAACATCCAGCATGCAACTACTCATTATAGCTCATATATTTCACCTCATTCTATATGTAAACGGACAAAGACAGCGGATTACTGTAATTCTTTTTGCTGTAGGATTAGAAGCATGCTTATCATTTGAATAGAAAATAGTCCTTGTGGATTTTCAATGCACATATAGGAGATGTGGCCATTTACACTCAGATCAATTGTGTGGAAAATGTGTTCATGCACACTGATAACTGCTGGTATTACAAATGTGATAACAACTTCTAATTTGAGCTGCCATTAAATGTAAAGGAAGTGTTGTAACAGTTTAGAATACAGGATAGTGTGCCTGTGCATTAAAATTACTATTAATCACCTTGACTGCTCAGAAGTACATTACAAACAGGTATAATTCTAGATCAATCTTGGACTCATTACTGCTGCAGTCAATTCTTGTAAATGAACCCAGACTTCCGTGTCTCAGTTATGATAGTAGAACAAATGCACTCATTTATACATTGTACCTTTGATAATCCATTATCGCCAACTGTCTAAAATATGGCAGAAATCAAAGTGCTTGTTTAATTCCATTATAGATTGTACCATCTTTAATTGCTTCCCTTGTGATTGTGTCATGAAAGCTGAATGAAGTTAATTGTTTAAATATAGACCACTCATAAATGATTGGTTTACATGATGATATTAACACAAAGACATAAAGATTAATACCTCCTGTGAAGAATTTATAGCCATTTTTACAAGTGGAGCTGACTGAATGAGTTTGTGGTCATGATGACCAAAAGTGTATAGCAGGCCACTAGTCCTTCACAGTCAACCTGCTAACAGAGGCACAAATCTGCTCTTTTTCACTCTTCTTATAGACCTACAGTCGATATAAAAAGGTTACTGTAATTGAATATAATTTTCCAAACTTGCATGATCTTTTTTGTGAGCAATGACTTTCATATGTGCGCTATAGCCCATAGCCCATAGCCCAGACATATGCAGAATACTGAGGAATGTTGTTGCATACAAGATATGGCCAGTACCTGCTAGAAACTCCTCCAGCTACTTTAATGTTTCTGTAGGCTTCTTGATAGAGTCCCTGATCAATTTTCTCTTTGTCCTATCAACAACTTTGGAAGGTTTACCTGGCCTTGGCAATGTCCCTGTAGTGCCACACTTTCTCCATCTATTGATGCGAGTCTTTCTACATCCAATGTCTGATCAATATTCTATATTATTTTATTCCTGTCTCCTGATTGGTAACTTTTAATACTAAGGTTCCATAGATATTGTTATAAATATCAGCTCCCATGATATAACCCTCCAGCAGTCAACTCCTCATAACCTTCTATTATAATAAGGCAAAATAAGTAATGCTGAATTTACTCAGAGATCAACATGACTACAGAAGGTCTCCTGGATAAGAGCAAACGCCAGTGCTCACAATGAGCAGCAATTAAGCGTACAATTACAATGTTCACATTGTGCTCCATAATGAAATTGGCAAAAGTGTCTGCTTTTGATCTTTGAGTGGGACTGGCTGCACTCAAGAAAAGTTCTTAATGAAGACAGGTTTGCCCTTGATTGGCTTTCTTTCCTTCCATATTCTCTTTGCTGTTTATTTGCACAGCTAATTGACTCCTTGCAAATGTCACAGGAAAATCTGTGCACATCCAATCTATGCTGCTGAATGCAGTCATACTGAGCATATGACACTGATTCTGAATTAAATTTCATAGCTATTTGTACACGCAGCCCTGTAACATTATTGCAGCCAGCATCTTTAGCGACTTTAGCTAAGCCAAGCAGACAGAAGGTGGAACATTTTGCTTTTAAAAACCTAAAGTAGGTGTCCAAGACTACAAATTTCCATCCTTTTTTAAAAGCATATTCCATGGAATCTACGTCAATAAGCTAATTAGATTAATATAATCCAAAGGCTTTAAACAGCTAATTAGCTCTGTCTACTAAAGAATGACAGTGAGACATGGTCGAACTGCATCTGTCTCATTACTGAGACATGAGACGTGGTCTGTGAAATTGCTGTGGTATATTCAGAGCCTCAGTGGTGTCCAGTTCAATAGCAGTAGCACTTTTAGGGTGACCCTCAGAAGCCTTTTTGCATTGGCACTGACAGCTGGTTAAAAAAGGTTAAAATTCTATGCAATACATTATGTGAGATGTCGTATGAATAGTTCAAATTAGGAGCCCCCATTGCTTTTAATGTTTATTTCTTTGCCATTGACTCAACCAGTGACTGAGGGCCAGATATACTAAGCCTCGTTGTGCCAGGTTTCAGGCACAAATAGGATAAGTTCTACCTTTGAAAGCATGTATTATGCATGTAACTGGCATAAGAGCCTAAAAGTGCAGTTTATGTGCCATGTAAATGAGCTCCAGTCTATCTTATATGTACATTCGAGGGAGGATCACACTAAACATGGCAAGATCACACACAAACTGGGTGGAGATATTGGAAATGTAGGTAGCAGTAGTGTTTCAAAAGAGCATAGTTGGAAGATTTATTTGAACAGTAGCAGTAGACAGAGTGGCTAGAGACACAGGCATCGGAGACAGAACAAAAATATTTTAACAGAATAAAACTCACAGAACTGATGATGTACTGAATTTAAACTCTCAGAACTCATGATGTACTGAAGAAGGCCTTTTGTGACCAAAACATTTGCACAGTTTTTCTCTATTAAATATCATGCTGAAACTATTTAAAAGCTCTATTTTCATAGTGTGCAGACCTTTTATGAACGAAATGCAGTTTGATCCTAGGCACAGTGAGTTTCTCTAAATAACTCCCTTGGAGATTGACCTGTTTTTGACTTGGCCCCCCTCTGATTTTATTCTATGTTGTTATTATGATCATATTAATATGCACATGTATATCGCTGCTGTTGGAAGATAGCCTCGTATCTCCATTTTTGACATTTTCAGTTTTTGGCAGAATTTGAAAATGCTTGCTGCTCTTTACATTGTGTGTAAATTTCATGAAGAACGGACCGAAAGAAATGGCCCAAAATTAATTGGTTCCATTCACTTACACTAAAAGTAAAGTAAAGTAGGTTTTTTCCTTCTCCTGTAAAGTTATCATTTTGGAGATATGTATGCATATGTGTGTATTACCATCACTATCTTTTTGTCATTAACTTTCTTTTTCTATTTTGTTTTCAACCTTGACACTTTGACACTGCCTTTCGAACCCTGCTCCTCACCAGTGTAGTGCAATTAATAGGTGGTCTAATTTGTCGTTTGTATGATTAGCTACAGCTTTAGTAAGGGATTGACGACTTGTACGTCAATTTTTGGCACTCTGTGAACACACACTGCAGCAGCGTCAAGACACATTTTGTAGTGCACAATTTGATGCATCTGGTTCTGCTTATTCAAGATTTGATTTATTGTGTCCTTTATTACACTTTAGCCGCTGGAGTAATATAACTGTACTTTGGTCATTCACACATGCTCCAGCTATGAACATTGCTACTGGATACATAATTCCTCTCTTTTCTTAAGAAGAGTTATCTACGATAGCAGAAACGGACATTGTGAAACTTAGCTAGCAGTGGAGGACTTTCATGCCAAAAGAGCCTGTCTCCATGGAGAACAACTTGTCCTAGATGGTACCGGGTTCAAGGACAAGTTAGCGCATATCTGCTGTACAGGATTGTCCTCTGCGTGGATGACAGAGTAGCAGTGATGGTGCTCGGCTAAAGCAGGAGGCTGAGAGGAGCTGTGCTTGAGTACTGAGTGGGATTGATTCATCTCGCAGCAGCCGGGCTGTGGATCACCCTGCTCATAGACACACATGAGTTGCTCTAGGTCTAATCAATGTCGAATCAATCAGTCAAGACTGCCTCCACTCACTCGATTCCACCCTTACCCACAAAAACACACCCATTCATGTATTTTATTTTAGAGTACATTTTCCAACAACGCTTTCAGAAATAAAGGTACCACAAAAGGTTCTATGGAGTGATGCCACAGAAGAACTACTTTTGGTTCCTTGAAGAACCTTTCAGTGGATGGTAACACTTTATTTTGAGGTCTCTAAATTATTAGTGAACAATAAATATTTCCTAATAACTAGAACCATATATTTTGTAAGCAACCTTAGAAATGTGGTATACATGTATTGATATGATGCATTAATAAGATAAATTGTCTGTAAATTAGTTGCTAACCGTTTGTTGACTAATTAGAAGCAAGCACAATTGAAATATCTTTGTGATATGTTAATCACCGAATATGAACTAGCAATAAAGAGCTGAATTCACAATGTCCGCACATGGTGGTAAAGGCTTGTAAACTGTCCCTTTTGTTGTTTTTGAAGTGTAGAAATTGTTAAACGTTTAAAGTAGGGGCTTATAAATATTTACAAATTCCTTAAAATAGTGTGAAAATGGTAAAGAAAAAAATTAAAAGATCTTTATTAATGAATTTGAAAAACTAGAATGTACCCATTTTTAAATATTAATACTTTACTGTTCGTAAATGTTTGCAGATGACCTGGAAATAGCTTCCAAAGAACCAGCTATGTTTCAAAACATCTTTATTAATGCTTTTGCAAGACCGGAACTAAGGGTAACTTTTACTTGTTTCATAAGCACTGCCTTAGTTAGTGCTAACAAATATTATTTATGTGTAATAAACTGTTAAGAATGGACATCAAGTGCCAGACATTACAGCAAAATACAATGAAATACTATAATTTAATTTCCTGAATGGCCACAACCCAATGGCTGGTCCAAAGTTTTGCTACACACTTCTATAACCTAAGGATAACCTAGCCAGTTTGCATTGTAGTCCCTGTAGTTACTGAATAATAAGCCTTAGTATGTAATAAGCCTGGGATTTTAAGGGGTTAAGAAAACACTGTTACTAAGGGATGTTACGAAAGATTTGTGGACGGGAGGCTAAGCCTTTACTAAGGGGGCCTGGGGGCAAGCTCTCCCAAGAGGATGTTTTTTTAATGTAGTGTTGGACAATTTGACAAAAATATAATACAATACTTTACACTGTTTTCACAATACATGATATGTCACCATATTTATTTATTTATTTGTTTGTTTATTTGATCTGATAGTTTGAAACAGACCAAAAGAACAAAACTAGGAATGCCACATTTAAACAAACATCAACATACATTAAAACCCATGAGTACATTTTTCACCCAACTATACTGCTCTAAATCCAATTAAGCAAGACTAATTATGCTCTCTTTTTAATGAGCATGCAAATATCATGCAAATATCCATGAAAAGCATATTGTGACATATTATGATTGATCTTCCAAGCTGCTTATCCTTCTGGGTCGTGGGGTGAGCTGGAGCCTATCCCAGCAGTCATTGGGCGGAAGGCAGGATACACCCTGGACAGGTCGCCAGTCCATCCCAGGGCAGACAGACAGACATATATGTTCACGCTCACAATCACACCTAGGGGAAATTCAGCGTGTCCAATTGGCCTGACTGCATGTCTTTGGACTGTGGGAGGAAACTGGAGTACCCGGAGGAAACCCATGCAGACCTATATTAACGGCATTAATTTTTTGAATACTGCACACATTTTCCTAGTTTGACCCCTCAAATCATTTGTATTTCTATTCTGAAGCCCAGCTGCTTGCATGCTGTTGCTCTGACTCCGTGACTGTAGTCCCTTCTTTCAAATACAACTTCCATCGATGACTCCTTTGATTAATGCATTATTTCCAGCTACTGCAATGTTGTAAATTTGCTTATCACTGAATTACATTGAGTCTGAAGTATCATTTACAAGCAAAATACAGTGCTCATGTTGACAATACCAGTGATTCTGCTAACTGCACTGGACAGGGCTCACAGGAGAGAAGCAAAGAAAACAATAGAGAAATGGAAAGCTCCAGTTCCCCTCAAAGCGAGATGTAACAAAGTGGTATGATAGCTAGAGGAAACAATTTTACCCTGCGTTAACATTCAGTTTCATCTGAACCTAATGTTATAGAATTACCACAAGTACTAAATACACTCTGATTAATCTTATTTTGTCAACTCATATAGCCATAACAAAGTGCAGCGCTTAAGAAAAGATTTAAAATGCTATTGCTTGCTTACGAAGCCAAAAATGGACCGGTCTCTACCTAATGGCAGTGGTCACAAATCTGTACCTCGAGGCCTTTGAGTTTCAAGTATATCTTGACTTGATCCACCATCCTTCGACACACATGCAAGACAAGCATCAAGACTCTTCTCTGTCCTGGGACCCAGGTGGTGAAACGAACGTCCTCAGGCCGTCCAAACAGCAGACTCTCTCGCGGTCTTCAAAACGCAAACCGAAGACCATCTTTTTGTAAAGCACTTATCTAATCTAAATAAATGTTGAAATGGATTATATTGACTTCATGCTATACTAATTCTGCATCTTTCTGTTTAGGTATTAGCACTGGCTTTTAATCCGGCAGTGTCTGAGTTCAAGGCTAGTTTGGACTCTAACCTATTTGTACTGGCTTGGATAATTTCTCTGAGTGGACAACAAGGCACTTTTGTAAGCCACTCTGGTTAAAAGCGTCTGCTAAATGCAGTAAATGAAAAAAAAAGCTTTTGGGTCAAAGAAAAATGAATGAAACAAATGCAATTAAGCACAATTAACTACACAAAAGAATGAGATTAATCACACTTATTTTAATCGTTTGACAGGCCTAGTATTGTTTCACTCTCATTTCAATTAAAGGTATTTCCTGGAACTACATGTGCAAGCCAGGAAGCATTTTTGGAACCTTTATGTTTAAGAGTGAAGGAATAAAAGGGAAAAAAGTTCTCAGTCTGTGTTAAACCCACTCCTCCCCATCATTAGGAGTTTTTGCTCTGAAACAGCAGCTAAGTTCCTCACAGTAGGGGTGACCTCCTAAAAAATGTAGTGCAGTTTGGCATGTCAAACCATTTTGATCACAGATGTTACCTGAGCTTTGATGGAAGTACCAGCTAGAGGAACATAGTCAGTCGAATGAATTTTCTTAAAAGCTGAAATGATCCACGTCCTGCTGGCTGGATCTCTAATCACAGAGCTCATTTCTAAACTCAGTATCTGAAGCCTGAAAAGGGGAAATTGGATAAATAAGTCTTAGTTCATTAAAGAAGGGGGAGGAACATCATGTATCAGGAGAACATTATGAGCTCAGATTTCACTCGCTCTGGACCTCCAGTTGACCTTTCCGCTCTCCAGGCAGAACTGCGGTTTGCGGGCATCAGAATTTGAGATGCAGTTGGAGTTAATAATATAGAGCACATAATGGAACACATACCTTCTGGTGTCTTGTGATGAACAGAGTCATAAATGTTCCCTTCAAATAAGCAGGTCTGAGGATTTGCGCGAGCTCCTGTATGCATTCCAAAGCACCACTGTTGGGTGTGTGTGTGTGTGTGTGGGGGTGGGTTTTGATCCATTCGTGCCCCGCTCTTCTCAACTTTATAGCTGTGATTAAAGCAGACGATGGAGAGCCCTCCTCCCTCAGTCTGATGACACAGGCTATTTGCACCTCTCAGGTGCTGCGCAAAGGAGATATGCCATTGACCCCGCCTTAATCTCATAATTTCAAAGTGCCTGAAAAAATGGTTTATCTCTAACCAGCAGCCACAGAATAGCACCTGTCAGGATGTTATATTCAAACACTTACCCGTGCAGGAAATGAACTGAATTTTAGAAATGAGGCTGGAGGGAGGGGATGGGAGGTGTGTGAATAAAGCAGTGTTTCATAAATACAAATCAAAAGTTTTATTACGCTTGTAACGATTCAACTTTTCCAAACAGCGTGGCTCGGTGCAAAAAAGAGAGAGAGAGAGAGGGTGAGAAATCAGCCGGTCCTAGAGTATAAAATAAATTGCATTCTTTGATTCTGCCATTCAGGTTAATTTCATGGTGGCACTTTAGAAAGCGCTCAGATAAAGAAAAAAAACCCTCTGTGCCTCTAAAGTTGTCTAAAGTGGGTCATGATGAAGTTGTGGGCGGGTCGAGTGTTAAAACAGGGCTGATAGAAGTACAACAGCGCATAAGGAGAAAGCCGTGCTATGACATTGAATATATCTGCATTTATTAAGAGAGAAAGAAAAAAAAAACACACCACCTAAAAAAATGCCAGGGGCCATAATTTGCTTATAATAAGTGAGAACATTTTCCCAGTGCTAAATGTGACTTATTTAATATTTCTGCCTTGAACTTTAAATCATACAGCGGCTTAGCAGCACCTTCGTAAGGACTGTAAAGTGGATTAAAGAATATTAGAACATTTCACATTTACAATATATATTCTGTATATGTTAATATACAGTACTGGGCAAAAATCAGAGACCACCCATTGTTCATATATGTAACATGTATGCAACAAAATCTATTTAGTATTTAACAGAAGCCTCATCAACTAAATATAATATCATTTTTTTCAGTATTTACTGCAGGGTTGTCAAACTCAACCACTAAAAGGGCTATATTAAATGATCTCAACAAATCCGTGGGCCAGTTGTGTTTTTATTTCATTTCTACCTAACATTTTGCCATGACCCCAACTGGCCATTCTTTAAAATATGCCAAAACTGCAACAGCAAGATAGGTACTGCATACGTGAACTTTTTTCAAACATAATTTTAAATAAAACAGAATGTTTTATATAAAACAATGGGCTATATTAGCTGCAGATGACTGTGAAACCTCTTTAAATGTCCCCAAGAGGAAGGTTTTTAAAACTGCCTATTTGCTTGAACACCAAAATTTTTTTTTGTGTAACTGCTTAGGGGAAGGGGTTAGAGCACACATTATGTTGCAGTGCATGCTGGGGATTGTAGTGCAGCTCATGGTGATTTGGGCTATTATTAATAGAAAATACAAATAGTTTTGCAGGCCGATTGTGTCATGGGCCTGATTTGTCCTGCGGGCCTTATGTTTGACACATGGGATTTACAATCCAGGCAATTCCAAACACATTCAGTGATGTTGGTGTCTGGACCCTCATTGTTCTGAGGACATTAGCAGCTTCTTTGTTTGATTTGCCAGTGTTCTTAATTGCTTCTTGACAGCTACACATCCTTTCAGACACATAGTGTTGAGTCTTCTCACAGTGGAAGGATGGACAGAAACACCTGTGGATTGTTTCAAATCTAAAGCAAGAGTGGAGCTTGATTTTCTCCTCTCTCTCAAAGATGAAAGTTCTGTCTGATGGGACCAGTTTTGGTGGTCTACCAGGTCATGCACAGTGGTTAAGGGTCATATTTTCTCATTTTTCTATGTCTTTAATGTTTTTGAACTCTAGTTTTAGAAATAAATGGATTTATTGCTTTATTTTTGGAAAAAAATAAAAAAATAAATGAAGGGCTGTCTCTGATTTCTGCACAGTACACTACTGTGTATGTACAATACACATAAATTAAAAAAATTGAATAAATATGATTCTAATCTGATGTTAGCACCATGCAGCTTCATATACAAATTTCAAATGATGTGTTGGAAGCTGTAAAAAACAAAACAAAACAAAAGGCTGTTACAGTGCTTGAGATAGTCATATAGCAGAATGGCCAGCTCCTGTCTTGGAGTCATTTCCCAACATAATGTGATGAGCTGAGAAATCACTGTGCTATAAGACTAGAGTTCTGTAGTCTGTACAGCAGTGATGTTTAAAAACATAATATGCAGATTATTTCATATCCTCAAAGTGGTTAGTAAGTCTCAGGGTGGATACTATGCTTTGATGAGACATTACTATAAGTAGACAATTACATTATGTATCATTTAACTTAACTTTTTGCTCCTACAGTACTGGTTTGGCTTAAATGCCTCTTAAAACCAAAATACTGAACTGTATAAAATGGCATCTAAAATTATTAAAATTTTTTATTAATTTTAAGTGTATATTATTAATAAGTTAAATAAACTGCTCAACAAACTATCTAGTAATGACAATAATGAATTATAACCATGCTGTTCAGGTGAGTTTCCATCTCTGTTGAGAGTCTTTCAGTCTGACTGGGCTAAATCCTGGAAAACTAGACCTAGGTGTCAGAGCTGAGTGTAATTGTGATAATAACAACCTTTCAGCTTAAGCCTGATTTTTAAAGTGCCCAGTCTATATTAATATAGTGCAAATAATAGTTAGGTTAATTCAAATATATCTTTTATGAAAACGTCAGTGACCTGTTTAAAGTGAGGTATCTTAATGTCAGACTCTACAAAATACAATGATGTAGACCGATAATGGCAAGCATGCAAAGGCTTTACTGCTCAGCCGCTAGCAGAACATATTTAGCAATGCAGGCCAGTTTAATTACACCAGTTATTGTTCTTCCATTTATATTTAACCTTTAGAAGTTATCGCCAGTGATAACACATACGTAGTGTAACTAAATATTAACTGTCTGTCATTTTAGCTCATTGAAACAAGACAGAATATGCAGAGATGCTACATTTGTGTTTGTAAGTGGAAGAAGAGAATTTGATGAAAATTGTCACGTATATGAACTTGTTTTCTTTATATAGACGTGTGCAAAAGTTTCAGCACCAATGGTCAAATGATACATTTTGTTGGTGAAAATAAGTTCATTCTTATTTAATGCATTTTGTCATTTCCTGACACTGACGCATAAAATGAAGTGCAGCCCTGTTAAAACAGAATGTACATGTAATTCACTATGTACGTAGCTATGTAACTAAATATATAACAAAATAATTCATTAATAACTCTTGACTTCTAAGGGTCAACAAAGAGGCAACGGTGTCAAAGTAGTGGTATTATGAAGGTGTTTTCCAGCTCATATGGTAAAAGATGCTTATTCACAGTTGTTTAGCATGAGTTCACGATTTTGGGTTCAGAGATTACAGATAGTTTTCCTGCAGTGGGATGCGTACCCCTTTAAGAGGCTTTTAGTATGTTTATGTTTACACTGCATTAGTATTAATTTATTGGCGAGCCACACACTACAGCGAGCCTTTAACTGTTTCAGTAACTGAGGCTTTATCTCAGTGCACAAACACAGCAGTCTGGAGTGTTTGGAAATTAATTTCAGCTTCAAAGAAGGACAGCCAAACAGGCCAATTCCCCTGAATTCTCTCACTTGGCAAAGAAGGGATAACTTTTTGGCCAATTAATGTTTCTAAAACACTGTTTCTTTGTCTTCTTCTTAAAAACAGTCATACATAATGTTGTGGGAGCAGCAGCAGGGTGAATTGTAGAATATTCTCGATTAAGCCATGCATTTCTGGTTGTAAACACATTGACATTTAAGTGCTCCCTCCATGGTTTAATCAAGACGTGCATATGTGCAAGAAAAAAAATCAGAAAATAAATGTTCACCAGTCAGCATAGGGCCCTTGTGTTTGTATATAGAAGATGCTGCTGTTGTTCCTTACATTCTTTCATATGGTGCTTACAAGACTAAGCCAAGAGTAAAAGACTGGCCATCATATTAGAAACGAGAGAGTGTCACTGTATGTTTGAGTCTGTGATCTGTGATATATAATCAGAGGAGCAAATTTGATCTTGATTTGAAGTTGGGGGGTGGGGGTGGGCTAAATGCTGGGATAGTAAACCCTGTCATGATATCTAATGGTTTATATGTTAATATCAAAGCACAATAAAGACAACATTATGAACAGAATAAATGGAATACAGTATACAAAATCATGTGTTCATTAGTGTATAATCACCTGCAACTACAAATGGTTGTGTTTTCCTTAGATTTGAATGAGCCCTTCATATCTACATAGGGGGCATGTCCTCTAACAACAAAGGTCTCCATATTGCACTGCCAGGCTTCTACAGTAGCACAGAACAGACAAACCAAACATTGGTTTTACAAAGTGCATTTTGTGTTTTTAACTTGAGGTGGCAGCTTCAATTTGGTGGCGCTATAGCACCGACTTGAAGATGTAGAAGGAAGAACAATCAGTGGTTACTGCCGGTTCTACAATAACCATTGTGTTGTGAAAAGTTTGGCAAATGGAGGCTCATAATTATTATTTAGCACAAGAGCAAACATAGGAAGGTGAATTCTCATCGTCAAAGTGGCGAAAAACAAGACAGCCACTGTAGGTTCTGCTATACACTTGGAAAGGGAGGGGTGATGGAGGGTATTCAGTTGGTTGCGACCTGCAACCTCACTGCTAGATGCCACTAAAACTAACCTTAAAGTACAATTGGTAAAAAGCTAGTTAGCTAAATAGATAGCTTGATAGGCAAAAGTCTAATTTATGGGTCAGGGTAGGCATGACATGGCATTGCAGATGGTGTTCCTTGTAGTAGGCCTGGGTGACAGGGTGATGTAATTGGGTATCATTGATCATTGACAAGTAACCCAATGAGGATATTTAAAAGACAGTAATTGCCATGTTGGGAAAAATAACTGAAAGAACATCTGGATAGGACTATTTTACATTTAAACAACTTGCTAAATAACATTAACTAAAATGTACACATAATGTTTTATTAATTTTTACTGTTAAAACATGGGGCCTCAAAAAGCTATTAGAGTAAATTCCCAACTCTCTCTACTGCACGTTTCCTAGAGTGTGATTTATCGTCTGAGAAATATTTGCCACATTTTCCATACAAGCGTCCCCATACGTCCCTGTGGTTAGTGAAATTATGAAAATATAACACTACATAGTTTTCCAAAGGCATCTATAGCTGAATTCCAGAGTGACTTTGCTATAACAACAGAAAACACCTTGTTTTTGTAAAGCACATGGGCATGAGTTTGGAGACCACTTGCAGTCTGATGTTTCTTCAGCAGGGAGCGCTATTAGCATGCAATTATCCATGAACCCACACCAGAAGGAGCTCATGAATGCATGTTTGCAGTAACCTCTATTAAAACGACAAGTGAAGTAGTTTTCAAAAGATGTAGGGTTGATTTTTATTACTAACCCTAACCCATACCCCTTCACTCAGTCACTTGACTTCTCATCAGGATGGTGGTTTACAGTATTGAGCAGCGCGTCAAGGTATGTAGCATATATCCGGGGCCTCTTTTGAGTGAATCTCCCAGTACATATACACATAGAGAACATCGATAATTGGTCAGGATGTTCACAGCACACAATAACACTTGCACTGATTGGTTAGAGATTCAATCGCATACCACATACTTTTACAATATTAGTATTGTGATGGCTAATTGTCCTCTGTTGGGGAATGATAGATTATACACCCCTGGTAGCAACCATTATCACATCAAAAGTACATAGTCTTTCATAGGAAAGTCATGGTAAATGTAAGCTTCTAGTGCAAGTCTACACTTAATTGAATAGACAAATTCTAATAGCTTACATTGAGAAGGAATGCTGAATAATAGACACAGCGTCTGCTGCCCTGGAGCTTTCTCCTTCCCTGCCTTGCACACTGCACTGGCCCCTGTTTACATGCACAGGGTGATAATGGCAAAGTTGCTTGAAAGTATAATTTTTCATCCTCCTCTGCTGGGCTGCCTAAATTAAGCTTATTCAAGGTTGGATGTGCAGCTGGGGATCGAAGGACAGCATCTTCCATCAGTGCCGGGAGATGTATCTTATTTCCAGTTAGGCAGCGCTGTATGATTCTGGCGCTCTGACTCACTTTATATACCCTGCCTCCAGCTGCAGCTGACTGCACAGAGCCCTAAACACTGCCACTGCTGGACACTATACTGTCTCAGAATTACTTGCAGAAAAGAATCTTCTTGAATGTGAAGAATGAGGGGAAATAAATTGATGCTGAAGAAACAAAACCTGGTATGTCTAAGATTTGTGTCACTATGTATTTATTATTATTATTATTATTATTATTATTATTAACATATCATAATATCACTATTATAAGATTATTTAACTTGTGTAACTGCCTAGGTCTAAATAGTGGGCTCTATTGTTGGGAGATCATGAGTTTGATCCCCATTAATGCCATAGCCATCCACTGCCAGAAGTCTAAGAAAGCAAAATTGGCCTCTTGCCCTCTCTGGGTGGGTAGGATGGTCATCCCTCTCCCACTCAGCTTGAAGCTAGCTGACTCAACAGGATTGACAGTTAGCATTCTCCTCCAAGTATGTTTAGCTGTCCTATGTTGTTAATTATGCAGCAGTTTGAAAATATGTGGCGGTGCTTGACGTGTCTCAGAAGAAGCTTGTCCTAGCCCTGACCCTCCCGTGGTGTTGTTTCACCAATTAGGAGGGTGATGCTGTTATTCAGCACTCAAAAGTGCATATACTACTACTACTGCTAATAATAATAATAATAATAATAATAATATAAAATAATAATAACATTTTTTTTATTTACATATCGGTATATATTTCAGTATGAAATTACAGGCATACTGAATTTCAGTACACATGTGGTGCCAAAGATGTAGACAGAAACAAAGGCAGAACTTTGTGAAGAGCTGGAAAGGCACAAATCATTGCAATTATGATGGATAGCCAGACATCTTAAGTTGTTCTACCAGCATCTCTCTTGATAAAAGAACACTTGAACGCTGAGTGATGGTTAGATTTATTTCACTTGATGTTTACATTTAATTGGCTTATTATACATGCTGCTGTACTACTGCTCTGCCTCTTTTATTCCAGTTGATGTTATGTTCTTCTTGCTGATGTTTATATTTATTTTACTTGTTTTTGTTTTTACAAAAGAGGAATGGCTGAAGGCAGCAGGCATTTTCAAATGATATAAAAATAGAAAAAAAAAGAAAAATGACAAAACACACACACACTCACACACACACACACACACACACACACACACACACATATATATATATATATATGTGTGTGTGTGTGTGTGTGTGTGTGTGTGTGTGTGTTTGTAAGAGAGACAAAACGGCAGACAGAATCAAGAAATATGACAAAACAGCTGGACACATGACAAAACAGCTGCACAGCACATATTCTCAGCATCAAGCGCATCCATCTAGAGATAAACAGCACAAGACTATCTGAACCCTATCACAACCAGCCAAATCAGCACAGCATTCAACAAATACCACTGTGTACATGAAATCTCTACAATAAGATATAGGAAGTCTAGTACAATTACATGCCATTATTACAGACCTTTAGCTACTAATAAGACAAACATTTGTCTGAGGTCAGACTACCAAACGAGGTGACTGATATGACTGATATGTGAAATAGCATTCGATAATAATACCCCTTCGAGGATACTCATCAAAATTGGCCTTTGTCCTATATGAATTCTGTCTGTCTAACAGCAAGAGTACTCTCAAACTGACTCAAAACATGCACCTCAAATGTATAAGCAGGCTGTATTATGTGAGCATTATGTTATAATCTATGTTCTTACAATTTCATAATGAGAAATATTAGACATAGAGTGGGTTCAGGTGGGATGGGACATTGTGTAATATGGGAGACATGGGCTGAATGCCACAGTCTTTCTTTTATTCTGTTTAATTAGCAGCATTTTCTTTTGCTCATTTAGAAAGCACCAGCTAAAGCTGGAATAAAGAAGAGTTTCTTAAAGTGTCCCAAGATACCTGAATATATTCAATTGACTAGATCACTTGCCAACGTTTAATTTTTTGCAGTATTTTACTCTGGCCCTTTTTAGCTTCGTCTCTCTGTGTCATTTCCTCTGTCCAACCTTGCCAGAAATAGGCTATTTGAGCGCTAGTCAGAAAAATACCTTTTATACTTAGTACTGGCTTAACCCCCGAGTTCATACTCATTTTTCATTGTGGTCACAGAGCGGCTGCTGCGTAAGTAAATTCCTCAACAGCCGTTCTTTGGTCCATCTTGAGAATGGAGTTTGATTTAAGGACGATTCTAGAAAGTCAAGGATGTCTTCCTGATTAAAGAGATGCTTCACGAAGAGAGCAACATTTCAAGATTACTGCTAAAACAGAGATGACAGGGAGAAAAAAAAACACTGCAAATGAGGATTTAATATTTAGGTTTTATTTCATCCATAAACGCTGACACGTCCTCTTTTAAGCTCTCCCTTTGGCAGTGCGGATTACACGAGTTAATCTGTATTTCTGTACAACATTATCCGGCGGTTCACGATGTGTGTTTATGGCAGATCTGTGCACGCAGTGACGGACTACCTCTGCTCAGGAGATTAAAGATGTGTACAGTTGATTTATTGGAAGTGCTTAAACAAGCTGCTCATTGGCCCAAGGCCGTCTGAGGGCCGTATTGAGATCCATCCTAGGATTACACAATATATCTAGATCCATCTTCAGCACTGGGAGCCAGTGAACTGTTCAATGACTTGGGACAGCCATTTCACAGTCGGCATGTTCCGTGTCGCTCTCTCTCTCTAAAGATAAAGAATGATTTTTTCCCTCTTTTTCTCTCTCTCCTTCCTGTTGTTGAGCTGGCACTGCACGCTGCTAGAAGAGATATAATGCAGAAGTTTGACAAGAAAGTACACAGCAGGTAGCGGCGCTGCAACATACCATGAATGAATATGCTCCTCAAATCAGGCTGCAAGCTGACTTTCTTCAGTAACTTGAGTACTGAGGATTCTCCGGTATGGCCCGAAAAAAGTCAGAAACCATTGGTATTCAGCAGAAACACTAGGAGGTGCAGCAATCACTCAGGCTTTTTTAGGTTTTAGTCTTTCTGTGGGTTGAATTTACCATTTCAAACATAGCTGACGTGTAAGACACTGTCGACTGTGCCATTGCATCTGTTATTTCTAATTTGGACTGCATGTCTGATACAAAAGCCAAACAGGAAGACACAAAATTATTTATCAAGACAAGAGACGCCATGGCACCTGTTCCCTCTACTCATTGCGCTGATATGATCGAGTTTGGGAGGCTTCCATGTTGGAATATGGCAGATGAACTGAGTGAAAGATGGTGAAAGTTTGTCATTCATGAGCCACAGTCTTTATTCAGGAACAGCTCTTTAACAGCAAGGCCTTACAAAGCAGGCCAGGCATGCGGAGGCCCGCTTTGGAGTGATTAAAGTCTCAGAACAAAGCTGAACAAACATTAACAGAGCATTAAGCAATGTTTACAGTAAAAAAGTGCTATGTATAAAAGGGATTTGTCATTGTCTTTATGTTTCTGTCATAACGTAGACTCACCTGAGATAAAGACTCAAATTATTCTGAAGGCTTGAATTTACAGTACTATAAAGTGGGTCCAAACATGGGCAATGCATGTTTAGATCATGTGACAACAGCTGAGAAAACTGTCTATAGAAGAGAAAGATTTGCATGCTCTTTGGTTAATGTTGCTAAGGCTATGCTAATCACTTTCCCATATTCAATTCAGTACCAGATGAGCTGTGTGCTGCTTAACATTGAATGGAAAAAGAATATCATGGAGGATCACCACTATTCTTTTGAAGCAGAAACAATAGGGAGTCAGCTGCAATTAACATTATGCCATGTAAAAAACACACACAATTTACAAAGGAATAAAACAGTAAGACGAGCATTGGCAAAGAACCTAATCTTGCTAGCTGATGTACTGTAAAACTAGAGGCTATCTACTAACAGGGACTTCCACAAGGTGTCTAAATTATGTAAGGCTAACTGTGTATTGTTGATGATTAGATGCTCTTCTGGGGTTGTAAGGAGTGACAATTTAAATTTTCAGTATTCTCAATCCAGAGGTCTGACGACTCATTTACCCAGCTAACTTTAAGCTTAGCTCAATCTAACCCTGGTGACAGTGGTGACAGACACTTTTTTACTGTCATAAATGTTTTACTTTCCACATATTTAGGTAGTATGATTTCTTTTTCCTTCTTTAGCGACTCCTCTTTATGTTTCATGTGATTGACTGTTTGTCATAAACATCATGCTCTCATGTGCACGCACACAAGGATTAGTCATGTGCATTGAAATCCCTGTAGTTACTGAATGATTAAGCCTTAGTATGTAATAAGCCTGGGATTTTAAGGGGTTAACAGAGGACGTTATCTCCGCTGTTGTAAAACGAGTTGGGGGATTTTTACCGAATTGTCTCCCCAATTTAGTCGTTTCCAAATCCAAAATTAGCTAGGACTCCCCCAATCACACAATATTACCAATGCTAGGAGGGTGAAGACTAACACAGGCACAGGAGGGGCCATCCTACCCACCCAGAGAGAGAGGCCAATTGTGCTGTCTTGGACTCCCGGCTACGGATGGCTGTAGCATCACCAGGGATCGAACTCACGATCTCCTGATGATAGGGCCAATGCTTAAACGGTTGCGCCACTCGGGAAGCAAAGCTTCTTTTTTTATACAGACACCAGCCAAAACAAATGGCTTAGTATTAGTGTGATTTCATTGATGTTTCCAAATTTCTACTTAATTAAGTTGTCAAGATGTCAACAGAGTCATTGAGAGTGGTTTGATGTGAAATGCTCCATCCTAGAGAAACTTACAGAGTCATTTTTCCTGTTGATAGGAACCAGATGTCCAAAGTGGAATAATTAATACTTTGCATGACGCCCACGGATTTGTTTTATAATAGTTTGAGACTGATTTGAGAAGACTGAAGATTTTGGCCTAAACCGTGTACTTTTTTATCTGTTTCTGGCAAAAGGGTACATGCAGGATATTTAAGGCAAGATTATACCCAAAGACAATGTATTTTTACAGATTTAACACTATTTTTTCAATATTAAAATGGCTATATTTGCATTGTAGACATGGCGACCCCTGGCTTCTAGCACCACCATTGTAAAGAAATCTGTATCTGTAAGTTCCTCTATAATGAGCCATTTCACATAAAACCACTTTGAATGACTTTCTTTACAACTCAAATGTTGAGTTATGCTGAAAATTTTAAAAATTGGAGTAATTCACCTTTAACACCAAACAAGAACAAAAATTTATTTTTTTTGAGACATGATTAACAAGTTACTTTTTTCACCCTCACTCAGCATCTTGGATAACATAATGGTACTGTAATAACCCAGAAGTTGTTGGGGGCCATCACTGGCGGCTGCAGAGCCCTAAGCAGCTGCTTATGTTGCTTATGAGGTAGAGTCGGCACTGCAGTCCGTTTCATCAGCTAACAATCGACCACATTGGCTAGCATTGTGCTGAGTGATGGAGGGTAGCTGGAGGGTCACCATTCATGGTTTGTAATCAATGAAGTACATTTTTATTGTTTTCCCTCTTGTCCCCAAGTAAACTCTGATTACTCAAGTAATAATCAAAATAATATGTTTTACTCATATAAACTATAATAACAGACCCAATTACATTATGTAAGTATTTTGGTTTATATGTCTAGCTCTCATATTCAGCTTGTGTCAGTGTTGTGAAATTGGACTGCACTGTTTCATGCTTTGATCTTCGCAATAATGAGATGAAACAGAGTCCCATAAATAGAAGGCAGAACACTATTAGTGTGGCATGAATGTACATGGATGGAGAGAGAGGTTGTCTGGTCATTTCAGAGGGCTATTTAAGTCCATTTCTCTTCAGGGCCCTTGTTTTGACAGTGCTGTTAACCCTGCTGCTCCGCTGCTGTGGCAAAAGGGCTGTGTCCCGAGCAGTAGCCTCATCATCAGCGTTCAGATGAAGCTTTTTCCTGACTTATCGATCTGAATCGTAGATCAGGAAGACAGTGCGAAGTGGTTTTGGTTTTAAGTTTGCTGTTCGGATTACATTAATATCATAACTTGGCATTGCTTACTGTCTTGGAACTAGTGCTGAGTGGTATTGATGAAATTTATATAACAAAGTTAATGAACCCATACTTCCTGAGTACTGCTGCTTTAGACTTATAAAAAGTTTGTGAAAAGTTTATGAAAGTGTCCTATATGGTTTCTGGCCTTTATACAGTTACAGTTCTAGATAAAGCTTGACCCCTTTTCACAGTAGCCATAAAAAAAGTCCTGCCAGTTTTGGAGGTCCCTCAGGTGAACTATGCATGTGTATATTTGTATTTTTGTTCAGTAACATCGATTGAATATAATTTGATGGAAATGTATCAGTTTGCGAAATACCTCCTGGTATTTGGGGGGCCCTCTCACCATAGTGGCGCTGATGCTTCAGTGGCAACAAAATGTTTGGTTTAACAATTATTCTTTTGGAAATGCTCTTTTGTAGTTTGGTAATGTGCTCTTCCACACATTGACTGAGATCTTATACATCTTCTCCTCTGTCTTCAGTTTGAGAAATGAGTAACGGTTCACTCCTTGCACCAAACTCTTGGGAAATCGGGCTAGTTTTTAGATTTACAAATACTCTGCGGCACATTGTGAAGTTTTTCAGAGGTATCCAGGGCATAGTTAGGGTTGCCAGGCTATGAAGGATCAACTGGGTAAACCAGTTTGCTACAGTGCCACCTGAGGCAGTGCTGCTTCTCTAGTTAGTTAAGAATACCAAAAACCTCTCTTTTCATGGGTGAAGCAGCTAAGCAATGAGCGTCTATTTTTCCTAGTGGACAGCATAATGTCTTAATAAGTATTTATTTTTCCAGGGACCCCCAGAATTTTGTTTTAGAGATATTCATGGTGTCCCAGAGATTAGTTTGAGGTCCTGGACCCCCCAAGACCCTGTGTGTTTCACACCTCATGTACAATTTACAAAACTAGTCACAAACTGGATTTTTGCCTGTCTAGGCACGCGAGCAAATCAACATTCGTAAAGGTGCTTTCATTGTGTTTAAGTGTTGTTTTTTATTGTGGCAATTACATTTTTTTATATCAAAGCTGCATTTGTGCTGTCTGTTTCTTCTTTGTGGAGAGATGTAAATTGATTAACTCCCCTTCCATTTCACTCTCCATTGCTCTCTAGAAGCTCAACACAGAGTCACAACATTTCACACGCAAAGAATTAAGAGTGTCCTAGTTAATGTGATAACAGAAGTAAGGGGAAAATATTTTGATGATATTAATTTGAATTTATAAAATTAGGGGAGGAAATGTTTTGATTATATTAATTTTATTATACTAATTAAAAATATCCAAGCACTTTCCTTTCTGCCAGCAGAATGGCCAAACTTTGCATTATGTGGAAATTCTTTAAACGTTAAAATGGTTCTTGTAGGGGTGGGCAATATGATGATATTTTATCACCGTCATGATAAATTAAGTCACAATATGCTTTCCGGAGTATATCGTTACTATGGTCAGTTCTTAAAGAACACTGACTAACTGTGTTTCATTACAAAGTGAGCATAATTGTGGCCTGTTTAATTGGATTTAGTGCAGTGCAGTTTGTAAAACTCTAAATAAAACTCTTTGTAGCTGTAGGTTTGTTATTACTATTATAGTATTTTTTATACGTAGGTTCTATTTTGTCTGTTTCAACTTATTACATCTCAAAAAAAATGCGTATCTTGATTCACATCATGCATTGTGAAAATGCCTTGAAGTACTGTGATATAATGTTTTTGCTATGTCGCCCACCCCTAGGTTTTCACTCTTACACGTCTCATTTACATAAAGATGGGTCTTTAAAGAACCATCCACTAAAAAGTTCTGTAGTCAACCAAAAGTGGTTCTTCTATGGCATCACTCCAAGGAAACGTTTTTGGCACCTTTTTTACTACTGTCTACTCAAAGAATGGCTTACACACTTAACATTGATCAAACTTTAGATCAGACTATTTTGTTTTCTTCTCTTAAAGCTACACCAAACTGAACTTTTTTACAGTATTGTAAACATTCAAGACAATCAGAGGCACTCAGCAAATGACATCCATTACAGTTTTATTGTTAATATTGTCAAAACTAACCATGAATACGATGTATTCTGGTATATACAGTATATTAGTCAGCACTACTTACAAAACTGCATCAAATGAGCTTGTGTCCATATGCCCACGTGTATTATATAAAGTGTGAGTCTCTCAGAGATTAATGATGCACATTTACAAAATAGCCACAGGAAGTAAACAGAGGTATTTCTCCATATGTTCTTGGAGACTATATGACAAATGAGTGATCATGAGCGTATCTTACGCTTGTGTAACTGCTTAAGTTTTTAATTAAAAGTGTTCGCCTCCAAAATCAGCACGCCCCTCTGGGAGGAGAAGGCAGCTCACTTCAAAAGTTGGATGACTTTCTGTGAAGCTACTGAGTGCAAATGACATAGCTCAGAAATGACAAAGCACATCTTAAGCAGTTAGAACTTTTATGAGAATATAGTCTACATTGCCTCTTTTAGTCAGACGTATTTGATATTTTCTCTGCTGTGGGGAATCAGAGGGACAAACATCCAACCGTACTGAACATGTGGTGGGCTTTAGAACTGTCAGTTCAGCGCTTTTGAACGCCACTGCTTAGCAGTGTAGCCTGGAATCAATCAGAATCCACTGCATGTAAAGTCAAAGAGTGATTCTTCTGTTTATGCAGATGTTTTTGCAGAACGGAAGACTGGAAGTCATCTCCTGAAACAGTTTATTACTGTGGGTATGATTTATGATGTGTCTTTCATACATTTTCATCAAAAAATAAGATTAAAGATAAATATGTAAAATTCTTACTAACATATCTTAATATATGATTATAAAATACATAATATTGTCAAATACCATGATTGCATTTAAAGCCTTACCATGCCTTCTATTTTTAATATGTATATATACATATTAATAATGACCTATCATGAAATCAACATTCATAAAGTTTACATGTTTTGCATGATACTAATATAGGCTACTATGACATTTTACTCAGATACATTTTTCAAAATAAAAGGTTTTCATTTTTTATTTTTAAAAACTATATTATTTTCAGTCAAACTTCTCATTTCTGGACAGTCAAAATAAACATGACCTTGCTTTGCCCCTCTGGACACAAAGTGTTTTCAGACTCAGGCTTGATTCTTTAAAATTTTATTGTGCCAGAAGGTGAACTCAGCAGTCTATACATTGCGAGGAAAACGTTATTCAAATTTAGTCATCTGTCTTGGGCAGAAATGAAAAAAGCAGCTGGTGTAAAAGTAAATAAATAATAAAATAAAATTAATGCAGTCATGAGGTTTTGATATAACAATGACAATATACTGATGAAAGTGCATCAGTTAACACATAATTATAGAATGACTATTTCTCAAACTAAATGTGCAAACTTCATGTCCTACATGGTGAAAATATTTGAAAAGGTATTTCTCATGCACATGCTCTGCAGCCATGTTAATACTTTTCATGGTTTTCATGGCGTGGTTTTTAAGCGCTATCTGTGCCAGCAAAAGCACAATTTGGATTACCAGAGGTTCCAGTAATAGGTCGGCTTAGCCCTTAATGGAGAGGCTTAGGCCCCTCAGTACGTGATTATAACATTCTTAGCTATTTCCATCGGGCCAGATGTTCGCAAATAAAAAAGACTGTGGGGACATGTTTTCCACAGTGCATAACACTGTCCTTGTCGAGCTTTTCGTAACCTGTGTAATAGTAGTTTTAAATCAAGAACAACGCAGTGAAGTGGCGCTGTGTAATTGCTATCAAAAAACATTTCACGCCATGAAGAAAATCACAGGTTATTTATTTATTTATTTTTAGTGAACAGCTAGAGCTTTGCTGTGGCCTGTAAGCTAAACAGATCACTTTTTTCCACACTCTGATCCTGACATTGACTTTCAGTTGAAATGGATGTGATATGCATAGCTTTACTTTTTGAAATAGCAAAAGCAGTGCAGCGAGCACAACGGAATGGAATATAGAGAGTGCTGTCTGGGTCACCTGCACACTGCTGATGTTGTCTTACGGTATTCGTCATCTGAAATTTCACCCCTATTCATTTTCAGCGGGGAGTAGCGAAAAAAATGTATGAAGAATTGAGGGACAGCAAGTGATGCAGCAAGAAGTTGAGCCAGAGAACGTGCAGTGAGGAGAACTGCCACTCTGTAATGTCTTCTGGGTTTGTCTGAAAACTAGAGGGCGCTCCTGAGCGAGTCCATAATGAATGGGTTAATATGGAGCATTTGAGCAAAATCATAGTTTGTAAATGCATAAACATTTTTATATAGAAGAACACATTCATTCCCGGTAGCAATAATGCTAAACAATCAGCACTCAGTAGCTGTCATGCTGATCGATCAGCACTCAGCAGCAGTAATGCAATCAGCAGTCAATAGTAATGCTAATCAGTCAGCACTCAGTAGCAGTAATTCTAACCAGTGAGCAGTCAGTAACAGTTATGCTAACCAATCAGCACTCAGTAGCAGTAATGCTAACCAATTAACACTCAGTAGCAGTAATGCTAACCAATCAGCACTCAGTAGCTGTAATGTTAGCTAATGAGCACTCAGTAGATGTAATGTTAGCTAATGAGCACGCAATAGCAGTAACACTAACCAATCAGCAATCAGTAGAAGTAATGCTAATCAATCAGCACTCAGTAGCAGAAATGCTAACTAGTGAGCACTCAGTAGCAGTAATGCTAATTAATCAGCACTTAGTAGCAGTAATGCTAACCAATCAGCACTCAGTAGCAGTAATGTTAATCAATCAGCCCTCAATAACAGTAAAGCATCCTACCGCCCTGTTGCCATGCTGTAGAAAAGTGGAAATATACAGGTAAGTTCTTTTTTTAGTGAAATATATCCTTCTACTTTCTAAAACTAAAGCAAGATCCAGGACAAATGGCTAGAAACGATATAAACTATTAGTTTTTAGCTGTTTAGCTCCATACACTATATTTCAATAGTACATTGCTCATGGGCACCCTCTGGCGTTTTGCAATCCTGTTTTTGATATAACGGGAGAAATAAGAAGTGGCCAGGCTCCCCTTAAACCAACTCAACCAACTTCAATTTATATGATTTAATATAATAATGCATAGCACTGACCATTTAGGCAAAAGCAACTGTCTGTTATCTGTGTACAAAGAATATATACCTACATAGTCTTGCCTGGACAGCATGGAATGGCAGAAAGCCTCTGATACTCTTGCTGTTCATGGTAAAAAGATAGTACTCAAACTCAGTTATACCCAGCTAATACTTATCTCTTTTTTGGTTGATAGCTAAAATATGCTGAACCAAACTGAGCTTTTTAAGTTACGACAGCAACTTAGTTGAGAAGAGAATTTAATTAAAAATTTCTTTGAAATTCACGTCTGATTGGCAGTTTCACTCATGTCCTGCATTGTAGACAGACACAGCCCTCCAGCCATGAGGCACTGCCAAAGGAAGCGGAGGGAGAGCTCCGCACTGTGTGCAGTCAGCGGACACATACCGTTAGAGTTGTAGCGAGCACAAGATTAAGAGAGAGGCTCTGACATTTAAAAGCCGAATGACAACAGTGTATGCACATTAGCCCCGAGTGCTGATGCCTCACTCCATTTCCTCTGCTTTAATATTCTTTGCCCTTAAAACATATCAGAGGTCAGCACATTGGGGGAGCAGCGAGAGTGAACACATGCGCACGCTTTGTTTGATGGATTAGTTGGTAAGCATTTTTTCGTCTTCAGTGCTATTCTCCTTATTAACGTTACTTTCTCAAGTTCATCCGGGGATTAAGTTCGTTCTCTGCTCTGCCACTGTGACTAGGCGAGGAGAGAATTCCATCTCATACAGCTTTAACAGTAACACCCCCCTTTTTGAACAAGCTTAGCTGCGTGTATTTGTGTAATGTTGAATTGTGCAGCTGTTAAAATGCAGCTGTCAGAATGCGGACTGTTTGCATATGCAGTCAATTTGACTTTCGGAATTATATGTATTTGTGTGGGGACACCCAGCTTTCTAGCTTTTTAGAATGTTTTCAATAGAAATGAGCAGGCTTTCATTGCACAATTTCATCAGCACAATTCAACAAACAACATGTAAACAATGTGGTTGTCATGTGTGATGTCAGAGTGGTTTAATCTGAAAAACTATAAACACTTAACACTTAGAATCATTCAAAGTTGTGGTGATAGGAACCAGATGTCCGAAGCATTTAATGCCTCCAGCTCCTGCCCAGAAAGTAGTTATGAATACACTGCCCACTGATTACTGATATTATTTTATGATAGTTTTATGGCCTAAAACCTATTTTTATTTACTTTATTTATTTAATTTTTTATCATTATTAACATTATGTGTACATAATAATATTTACTGGTGGTTTTGGATAGTAAATAAAATTGCTATATTTGTGTTGTAGACCTCATGACCCGTGTGTGTGATGTTTCTCTACAACGAATCATTTCACATCAAACCACTCTGAATGACTTGGTCTCAATGACTGAATCATGAAGTAATTACGACAAATTAGTGGAATTCCCCTTTTAACATGTCAAAGTCAGTGTGAATCTGAAATCATGCACTTTGCTTCCATACCATGACATATATCCATGTAAAGCGCACTATCAGGGAAGGTCTCTGAGTCAGCTGAGCATTTGCTCGAAGAAAAGGGGGGGAGGTGGGAGGGTGAGGTGAAACATATTATTGGCTAATATTATTTTTTTCCCGCTGTTGCACAGCGATGGTATCAAAAATTCAGTATGTTGAAGGAAGGTTATGGGAAAATAAGGCCCCATATCACGGTAAATTGAATTTCCCATATGTTTATATATTTATTTATTTAGTATGAAACAGTTTGATGTAGCATGTAAAAGCTGTTAAAGCTTCAAAATTGTACCATTCACTTCTAGTCCACATAGCCCACATATAGAAAGCTGCAAAAATAGCCCTTTTATAAATCACTGTTTTTGTGATGTCACGACAAACAACACATTTGCATCCCTACTGTTCAGCTTACAGCAGCTATGCCTCACCAATTCATACTGAAGTTGTAAGGCATGTTTCAGCTTTAAGTGCTTTTTGAATGAGACACAGTACAGGACAGCCAATCAGAACAGAGGTCAGTTACACATATCAGTCTTAAAGGCAGAGTAACAAAAATATATAAAAATATAAGAGATAAGGAGAGGTCAGAAAATCCTCATGTAAAATTGATTGTTGTTGACCTCATGATCCCTATAAGTTTCTCTACATAAACCTATTTAGATGTAAATGGACCTCAGGGAAAAAAATACAGGAAAAAGTATATGGTGTGGTATAATGAATCATGCCACGGACATGAGCTAAAAATGAAAGCCAGGTTTGTTCTGAAGAACAGAATAATGTAAATATATGTGACAGCAGTGATTTATATGATCATGGACATCCTGGAAAAGGGATAAAATATAGAAATTTGGCTTTATAGGACTGGAAAGATTTTGGTGAACACTGAAGTTATAATTTTATGTTCATAAAAAAGAAATCATAAAATTTCACTATTTAAAGAGTGTATTAACCCTGGACAGAGCTACATTAAGAACAATAACATAGCACTCTTTCAAGTGTTCAAACCACTTTTAAGACAAGATTTTTAATGTTACAAAAATTAAAAACATACCTAAAGTATTAGAAAATTGCTGCTAGATGTTAACAAATTTCAAAATCCATATTTCAAAAGAATGCAAGATGTCCCCAAACTTTTGACAGAAGGTAAAAACAAATAGATGATGCTAATTTAAGGACAAGCATAGTTTCTACTTTCTCTGAATTGCAATTGTATTTGTTTAGGCTGATTTCATGAGGATATCAGTGTCAAGTCAATAAAAATGACATTATGAAATATAAGCTTTTATTCAGATTTCTTTGTGCTTATTTTTCTGCACATTTGTTGTGTTAGGTTTAAAGCCTGGTAGGAAAATGTGATTGTATTGTATTACATAGAGAGGCTTATTGAAAAATGTGCTGTTTTTTTTCTTTAAACTGTTCTTTTAAAATGTGCTTTCACAGGCTAATCTGCAAGCTACAGAATAGCCAGCAGCGCTGTGGCAAGAATTCCCCTCTTTTAGATACTGCAGGCATGAACTTTCCTGGCATAGCAGTTAGTGATAGAGCTAAGCTGTTGACACGGTTGGGTCTGAGGTGGGAGTGCATTGTGAGTGATTCACTGTGACTCTGTGCGAGGGAGTAATCAATGAACAGAAAGGGGGGAGAGACACAGGCCAACAGCCATTTCTACCTCATAGTGCTGAAGTCATTTCAGAAGTGAAGTCTGCTCCAGTGGCCTGACTCTAAAACACCTGAATAAAAATCAATTGCTTTGATATCCCTCGCTAAACTTGCTCTTAAATAAAACTGTTCCAGCTCCTCCACAAACTCAAAAGTGCATCGATGTGATGCAAGGGAGGGATAAAGTACCCAAGAAACATGTAAAAAACTCTCAGGGCCACTGCTGACTGCTGCTTCACTGAAAGATGGAGAAACAAACTGAATCTCATAGACATTTGACAGGGGGCCAAATAAACTGTAGTAAAATATTGTATGTAAACAAGTTTCATTACATACTATTTTTACATACCAAATGGTACAAAAGGTCACTATTTTCAAATTAAGCTAAAACTAAACTAAGTTGCAAGTTATAACTAATTCATTAGATTAGATTGAAACTAAATCAAGTTGTAAGTATTTCATTAGGCTGGCTTGACAAAGCCAATTTACTGATTCTTCGTTTTATTATTTAATTGCTTTTTTGTACCATTTTCACAGGGCACAGCTTTGAAGCTAGAACCACAAAGATGTAGGAAATGAATGGCAGAATATTAAGAAAATTTAACTAAAAATTAAAGCTAAAATGTAACTGCCACACTCACATACATATTAGCTACCGCCTGGGGTACCATAGCAATGGCTTAGCAACACCTTAGCGACCACCTAGGATAATATAGCAATGTCTTAGTAACACTTTAGCAAACACCTGGGAGACCATAGTAATGGCCCATCAGCACCTGGGATGCTAGAGCAAAGAGCCTTAGCAACCACTTGGGATTCCATAGCAATGACCTTGGAAAAGCCAAGCAACCACTGGTATGTCACAGCAACGACTTTGTAAAACCAACTTAAAGTTTGTTCACGAACTTTCCCCATCTATTTACCCAAATCCATTTATTTAACTTACAGCAGTTTAGCCCCACCCATTAGGCTAAAAAAAGACTCTTTCAGCCCAGACTGCTTTTTGAAAGAGGCGCAACACAGGAGAGCCAATCAAGAAAGGGTTCATTTACATGTACAGTTGCATGCAAAAGTTTGGGCCTCCTTGGTCACATTACTTGTTTTGTTAATTTTCTAAGTGAAAATAAGTTAACACATCCTCCACAGAGGGCACACTATTAATAAAACATACAATGTGGCCTGTGCAAAAATTATGGCACACTCAAGCTCACCAAATAAAATGAAACTGGCCACTAAAATGTGCAGAAAAACAACATATCTAACTTTTTTTTTTCCTTGTAGAGAATGTGTTAACATCTTTTCATTTAGAAAGTCAATAAAACATACAATTTGAGCAGGGATGTTCAAACATTTTGCATAAGACCGTTTCCATCTTTAAGGCACTGTAATGATAATAGTCTGCTTAATTCTAATGGATAGAATTAAGCAAAATATTTGGAAAAGTGTTTGGATAGAGAAGTTGCAAAAAGTTGGAAAATTGTCATGTTAAAATGAGTTGTGACTGGTTTATACATAAACTAACACTAATGTCATTAGTCGACCTCACAAAAAATAATAAAATACAAGTAAGTAATCAAGTATAGTCTCTTTAGACAAGTTGGCAGGTTTACATTCAAGAAGCGAGCTTATGCTTTATTTCGAACATTCATCAACGACAATATGAGACGTAAAGGAAAATGCTAATAGCATCATTGTTGTGTCACTGATGACCACAGCAAAATACATGGATACAGTCCAAATGCACTGTATTTATTAATAGCAATGTACAGGTTTCCCAGAAGATGTGATGTAGCAGAGAGCAGCAAAATGAAGTCAGAGAGCGAACGAAGCCTTAGTTGGCCCTGAATGCTAGTTTGCACTGGGCTATTATAAGTAAGTGCTGTGAACAAATGGGGTCCTGTGATGCTGACTCAAGCAAATCTCAGAGCCCGATGGAGTGGCTGTGGTCTGAGAGTGTTCTAAAAGCACTGTTGTGCTTCAGAGGATCTTTGCTCATCATCGAGCAGCAGCCCAAGAAAAGAACAGCATGGACGAATAGTAGATTTTTACTTGGTAACAGGGCACTTTAGGAAAAACTGTGCACAATTTCGTACTATAGATATTTTTTTTTATATATGGATTTTTTCTTTCCATCAAAATGCCAATGGATTTATTTTGATGGTGTTTTTTCCAGTCTCCTATATACTAAAAATGTTTATTTGAAACTATGGTTGAAATTATGGTTGATGCTAGGGATACACACACACAATACACACATAATGCTATATACATATTTAACTTAAGGCCAACTTTCAATATGACTATACCATGTTAAGAGCAGGAACAGCTGGTGGGGAAGTGCGAGTATTAAGCATAAGGACAGGGACAGAGGCGCTCATTGAATATAAAGCACAAAAAAGAAAATATTAGAAATGGATTATGATTATGAGAAAATTATTTAACAATGGCCTAGAATGTGGATTAGCAGATTTTAGATCCAGAACCATCCATTTTATAATAATATTCAATGAAATAATATTCAAGTATGCGTTCATTTTTTGGCCAAAATAAAATTGTATCCTTTTTTGTCCATATTCCACTACTGTCTAAAAAGTTCTGCCAGTCATTTTTGTGTGCCCAGTGTAGTCTGAGTCATACCAGAATTGTGGTGAAATTTCAGTTTTTCCAAAAGACTTTTAATGGGGTTGTCCTGAGGTCAGAGATATGCTGCCCTGGTTAATACCATGCAGAGTGTAGCCTTGTGCAGACCCTGCTGTCTTGTGTTCCAGGCCTAGCATCCTGGCGGGCGAGGTTAGCTGATACATGTCATGTTTGATGTCAGTCTCTGGAAGCTTGTTGATGGGGACGCGCGCCATATGCTCTCTGATTTAGCAGGCTTTAGCGGCTGTGCCTACACACTTTCCCATGCACTAATGGACGCCCTTCATTGCTGTCACTCATGCCGGGGCCTGCGCAGTGGTGGAAGCTGGAGCGTTATCGTCCGTGGCCACCAGTCAAATTCTTCCTGAGTAGCCGGATGAGTACTCGTCCCTGTTTTTTTCCCGCTATAAAATCTTTCACATCCAATCTGTCATATTAATCGGTTCTGCTTAAGTGAACCAGATGTGCTCGATTTTCTGGATATAAATTGTAGCCTTGATTTCATATGTACCCAGGTGTGACTGCCAATTACTGGTTAAGCTTCTTTTTTTTCCCTTTTTTTTAATGCCAATAAATTCTCCCCAGCGACATTGAAAAGATAAAGAGGCGGACTGATCACTTTGCTGGTGTACTCAGTGGTGCTCCTCGGCACACTACCATGCCACGCATGCACTTGTTTTTGTAATCACAGGCTATCGAGGGCTGTTGTGAGCAAATTGTATGTGTGTTGCCTGAAGCGCTCTCAGCGGCTCGTCCAGGGGGACGTAAACAACACAAGGGTGGAACGTTTGGAAAGAAACTGTATGAATATTCAAATGACTGGCAGGTTGCTGTAGTCCAGTCCATGCAAGTGATAAAACAGAAGGCAAATTCCCCCCCTTTCCCCCCTCAGAATTGCTGTATTCATAAATAGAGCTGAAGCTTGAAAGGGGAGGTGTATCTTGGCGCCGCTGCCTTCTGTAATTCCTCATTTTAAAAGACATCGAGAGAGAAAACAAGCTAATTTACAAGGTGATATACAGGGCGGTTTCATAGAGCAATTATCAGGTTTATGGTGATCTTCCTAAGATCCATAAAGTTATTTTTTTCTCCCCATCAGTTTTGTTTCATTGTGTTCTATGTCCAAGAGGCAAATAAACAGTGCTTTAGATCTGAGTGCTGCAGTCTGGTGGTGGTGTTAGAGAAAGCGTCAGGCTGCCTCGCGGTTGGAAGTAGAACGGTCTTCTGGGGATCGGGGAGGGGAGGAGAGAAAAGAGGTTTTGATCAGGACCAGCTGTCAGTTCCTCTCCTTAACTGTCCTATTGAAGCCAGCGACATAATGGGCTTACTTACTGCAGGGAGGATGTTGTGGTGTTCTAACTGCCCTCACCTCTCTCTCTTTCCAACTATACAACTATTTTCATCAAACGTTTAACCATACTCACCAACCTTACAACCAACCAGGACTGTGTTCAAAATGTTGATGTGTTAATATATTGTGAATAAGCTCTGATTGATATGGTCATGGCTATATTGGTATTTATTGATATTTATGAATTTACTTTTACACAGATTGTGCATGTATGAGTGAAACTGGTAGTTCAGTCTGAACATTAAGCTCTAATAGATCAAAAACAGATCATTTTTTGTATGAAGAATAGAAGGAAACCATGACTTCTGCAGCAGTGGTCCAGTAAAATACTCCCAACACACTGATCCTTACGCAGAAGGGTTCTTTTGAGCCATGTCATTTTGGACCATTGAAGAACCATTTTTGGTTTGCAACCCTTTCATTTTATTGTTCATTAAAGAACCATTTTTGTAAATTAGTTGTGCAAGTGTGAAGAACCTTTTCAGAGAGCCCCCACATAATGCTTTACACTGTTAGAAATAAAGGTTCTACGCAGATACATTTTTCATTCATCAAGGTACAAACAATGTAAATGTACCCTCAAAGGTACAACAGTGGTTTTAAGGTCCAGTTATGCACCTTTTTTACCAGGTGAAAAGTACATATTTGTATCTTTTCATAACCTAATGTTTTAAAACAGAGCAATAAAATAAAAAGATGGAGATGAGAAGTGTGTGTGGAGTCAAGCTTAGAAAATATAATTTCTAAGAATCATCTAGAAGATTTGCAAGCTATTTAGTCAACTTTATTGGACAATAAGTTGTTTAACAAAACCATGTCAGGTGTTACGTTGTTTATGTGGTGTGTTGTATCATATTATTTTATTGTATGACACTAGTATTGTGATGCAAATCTGTCATAATGGTGTCAGGAGACACCAAATGGACTTTCCCGCCTAGGATTGCTCCACTTCACTTTCAGCCCCACACTGGCTCGGCCTACTCACACCTACACACACCTGTGGCTCATTCCTAAGACTGATTAAAACCCCTGTATGTACTACTGTCTGTTTGTTTTCAGCCTTTGTAAAGTCCTGCCATCCAAGCTGAGATCTGTGCCTTTTGTTTAAAGTTTCCTGCTGTGTTTTCGACTTGAGTTGTATTTTACTTATGAGCTTATTTGCTTCACAGTAGCCTGTTTGCTGGGAAAATCTGAACTGCTTGCTGGTTTCAACAAAGCTCTGCATTTGCATCCAGTCTCATCTCTTTGCTGACAATATTGTATTATAAAGTTGTTGCCAATACCGACCCTTACCATAAGTCATACAACCATATTCACTAACCATACAGCCAGCAACTTCCCAACCATGCAACCACATCCACCAACCACACAATTAACCATATGACCACATTAATCAACCATACAATCCATCTCTTTCCAATCAAAATACAACAGAATCAACCATACACCACTATTCACCAACCATGCAACCACTGCTTTAGTCTAAAGAACCGCCACATAATGTTAAAGTTCTGGACCAATTGAAAGTTTTGTCCTAGAACAATACCTCCAGGCCAAGAACCACTGAAGAACTTTTTCAATTTTGAGAGCGTACAACCATATTCACCACTCATACAATCATATTCACCCACCATGCAATCAGCCCCTTTCCAGCCCTAAAACCATATTCACTATCCATTTAATTGCTGTGCATTAGCCAGACTGGTACAGCTTCAGAAGACAATGAGATAGAGATTGTATGACAGGCTGCTAAAGGTGTTACACCATGCCAAATCTGTCTTTGAGAGAATAGAAATACAGTTTTTACTTTACTATTGCAAGGCCACCAAAGTCAGAAAATGTGCAGACCTGTTGCATTTCATGGCAGATAGTGATCTAAATGTTTTCCCAGGATAAGGCAACAGTGTTGGGGTCATAAACAGACTAACTGAAGAATTCTGTGATGCTTAATGTAGGTAATCAGGATTAGGCCTGCACAATATGAATGAAATTCATTTTCAGTTTTTAGATAATAATTAAGCACATCAGTGAATCCTTGCTGCAATGTAGTTAGTAATTGGCCTGATTTATTGTGACCAACATTATTTATGATGAATCATGTGAATACCTTGATTCATCACATGGCCCAAAGAAGCACTCAGCTGAATCATCTGAGGTTTGGTTAGGATACTGACAGCACAAAATGCATCCAGCTCCTAAGACCAGTCTTTGGATGGAGGTGTGGAAAAATATCTCTGCATATCTCTTTGAAGAACTGAAAGCAAGTCTCCTGAAATGAAATATAGAAGCTGTAATAAGGGCAAAGGATGGACATACTACTTACTGTGAGTCTTCAGTAATTTTTATGTTATATGTAACAAACACAACCAAGTTATCTGTTCAAGTGAGCATAATGAAAGTGTAAGAAACAGCAAACTTGTGTCTCAGTTATCTATAAGATGAAAATGTCCAAAGTCTTGAGGCAATTCCTGATAATGAGCTTTATTCCTAGCAATCTTATGCACTTGGAGTAAGAATAGGTTGGTGAAATGAAAAAAAAAAAAAAATCTGTGATTTGTTTCCCTTCTACCTTCCCAAGCAGCTTGATTTAGGAGCTTTAGTGACAGATGATGCAGACTGTGATTTGCCTGCGATAACAATGCAAGGTTTTGTGATATGAGCCAGTGTCATCCTGATGAAGCTTTTAAAACAGCGGTATGGCTTGTCTAATAAAAAGTCTCTTCAGCCTTTTCTTTTGCATCAGCCTCAATCCAGCAGTGTAATTAATGACTGCCTACTCTTTGTACTTAGCTTCATGTTCATTGGATCTCACAGATGCACTCTGTGTTTTTTGCCTGATTTCAGAAAGGGCTCTCTCTCTGCACAGTAACCAGGGAATGGGTTTATTTAGAGAAATGAATAAAGCAGAGTAAAGTGATTCTGCAGATCATACCTTGTCTTTCTCCATCTTGCTCGTAGCTCGTCGTGAGTGGCAATTAAATTGCTTTTAACATCAAAGCACTAAGAGCAGAGACTTTTTTTTTGTATGCTGAAAGTTGTAAAGTTCTGGAGCTACTGCTGATTATTGAAATACTTTTGCTCAGCTGTGCAAGTAGTTATAGCGATATACTTAGCGCAGTTAGAGCTTTCTCGGGAACATTTACTAGGGCTTTTATTGGGTCCGTTCTTTGTTTTAGTGCTTGTAAATGTACCTAAGTCTTTCCTGCACATCAGGCCATATGAAACAGAGCAGTTTATTATGTTTAAGTGTTGCATCCAGGTGTTATGCAAGCGTGGCAAGGTCTATAGAACAAAAGGCCACAGGATGTTATGTGATTTGTATGAGTAGGTAAACAGCAGATGGTGAGAAGAGCCTTTTTCAACCCTGTGCGCTTTATTTACCTGCCCACCTGAACGACCCATGCCTGGATGCTCTCGCGTCGCAGGGTTAACCATTTTCTTTCTGTTTCCCACTGTTCCAGCTGAGTGCAAGGCCAGCAGAGGCATAGGAAAATCAGCTTGTTTATCAGCATTGTGCTTTCCGTTCCGCCTCCGTCGTCCCTCTGACATTTTAAATGTACACCATCCATGACTGATTTCTCTCTCCCAATCAAAATGAGTTCGACCTCAATCGCAAATTAAGGTATCGCGCCTCTGTAATCTCCATATTTTCATAATTACACATATAATGAGTGGCGGCATGGCTTGATGAGGACAAAAGGCTGCTTATGTGCCTGTCTTCTTAAATGAAGAGGGTTACCTTGAGGGTTACCTCTGTGACTCTGTCCAGAGAGGCATGACGGCATTATTAAAACACCTCTCGCTTATGGCGGCTGTGGCTTTCGATGCGATTTACATAGGTTGTTCCAAGGTGATTTGTCGTGTTGTTTTGATATCAAGTTTTCTCACACTGTGTTTCTATTCTCATACAGAACGAGTACATACAGTCCTGGCCATCTTCGCTTCTTTATCGCCGACTTTAAATAGCTGACTCCTGAAGACCTTGAAAGGAGAGAAAAAAATCTTTAACCATTCATTACCACGCTGAGGAAGTGTTGGGGCCCTGATGGAGCATAATGAAAACTAATACTGCTGCTAGTCACTATGCTAGCTGCAGATATGTTTTATATCCCATTACAGCCCAAGTGGCCATAGCTCTATACCATGTAGAGCCAAGAATAATCCATTGGGAAATTACCCATCAGGAGTGCAACGTTGCTACAGAAATGAAATTACAAAGCCACTTGTGAGCGAGTGTCTGTGTGTGCTGAGAGGCTTGGGGAGGGGTAGGTATGTGTATGTGTGTGCATGTGTGTGTGTATAGCATCTGATGTGTTCCACACTTAGAGCTCAATTGTGGGCAGAAGTGGAGTCCATTTAGAACGTGTCCGACGTACAAAAGATTGATTTACTTGTGTTGCTGCTGTTTTGACACGATACTGACGGCTGTCAAATTGAAATAAACCTCAGACAGACATCATAAAGACACTGATTTCCCAGCGTAGCTGTTTCATTATTTCACTCTAACATCAAATTATTACAAATGCTTCCATCTATGAAGGGCAAACATTTTTCTTTCAGAAGTCAAACTCAATGCTGAGATGTTCTCTGCTTGAACTGAATGTTTGCACATACATCTGAGAATTCCCATCTGAACCACATTTCATTGCAGACACAGCCATATGATGTAATAGCATGTGCTGTTTTATGGTGTGTTGAAATTGAAATTGAATTAAAGTCTGAGCTTGTAAGGAAGAGGCAGAAAGCATTTTGAATTAGAGTGACCACTTTAGTCAACATTATGTCACCAGTGAAGTCTACATTAGCGGTATCAGTGCAGTCTGCATTATAGTTATCAGCGCAATTTGCATTAGTGACCAGTACAGTCTGCACCAGAATTACCAGTACAGTCTGCATTAGAGTTATCAATGCAACCTATATTAGTGACCAGTACAGTCTGCCATAGAGTTATTAGTGTAGACTGCATTAGAGTTACCAGTGCAGTCTTCATTAGTTGCCAGTACAGTCTTCATTAGTTATCAATGCGGTCTACATTAGAGGTATCAGTGCAGTCTGCATTATAGTTACTAGTGCAATCTATACTAGTGACCAGTGCAGTCAGCATTAGCTACCAGTGCAATCTGCATTAGAGCTATCAGTGCAGATCACATTAGAGTTACCAGTGCAGTCTACATTAGTTACCAGTGCATTCTACATTAGTTACCAGTACAGTCTACATTAGGGTTACCAGTGCAGTCTACAATAGTTCCCAGTGCAATCTGCATGAGAGTTGTCAGTGTAGATTGCATTAGAATTACCAGTGCAGTCTTCATTAGAGTGCAGTCTACATTAGTTACCAGTGCAGTCTTCATTAGAGTTACCAGTGCAGTCTTCATTAGTTGCCAGTGCATTCTACATTAGTTATCAGTGCAGATCACATTAGAGTTACCAGTGCAGTCCTCATTAGAGTGCAGTCTACATTAGTTACCAGTGCAGTCTTAATTAGTTACCAGTGCATTCTACATTAGAGTTACCAGTGCAGTCTGCATTAGTTACCAGCACGGTCTTCATTATAGTTACTAGTGCAATCTACAGTCTACATTATAGTCAATAGTGTAATCTGCATTTGTGACCGGTCCAGCCTGCATTAGAGTGACCAGTGTAGTCTGCATTGCATACAGCATACTGTATTAAGGGGCTAATTGAATACTTCTGTAATTCTAATTTAACAGTGTTTTGCTGACCGATATGGTTGTCAGTTCTTAATGTCACCCTTCTTAAACTCACATAAAGAGCAGATTTTGACAAATATATACATAAATAATAGCACTGAGGGTGGAGCTACCAATATTTTTGTGTGGCTTTGGTTTCTATTAACCCCCTAAAATGGCAATGGCCCACCACTGGCCCAAAGTTTTGTTACACACTTCTATAACCTAAGAGTAGCTGAGCCAGTTTGTAGTTTCTGAATAATGTGCCTTAGTATGTAATAAGCCTGGATTTTAAGGGGTTAATTATCTTTTTTTCATTAGTGTTCTTTTTTTATTTGGTGAAGAAAACAAATGAAGCCAATAACTTTTTTTGGTGTTATGTTAAAGGTTTAGTTTGGATATATTTTAAATGTTGTTTTTTTTTTGTTTGTTTGGTTATTCTAACCATATAAGTGTTCTGTGTTTTGTGATTTACCAGTTCAGCCTTTATTGCTGTGATAAAGCTAAGCAAAGCTAAAGGCCTTGAATCTACTCATCTGTCCTGGATTTTGTAATCACTGTATGACACTAGGTGACCAATGAGTTACATCAACAGTGTTGTTAACTACCAGTTATTACAAAATCCCAAACCTGAAACAGGATTCAGGGTCCAGATTTAAAGACTCTTGGTCTAAGTCCTCACCCTATTGCAAGAAATTGTGAGTTAGAATTCTGGTGATGGTTATTATTACCATCTATTGGATAACCAATATATCAGTCGGGCCCAAGTTACTAGTGCAGCTGATGATGATGAGGGATTGACTGAGTAACTGCAACTTTACTAGGTGAAATACTTGCACACTCAACTCAACAATGAGCTTTGATGCTGTAATAACACAATTTTGTGTTCTAAAACATTGTACTGGTTGGACTGACATATAATAGCCTTAATATGACTTCACTGTATTGATTTATTGCCCTCACAAAGCTGCATTTAGAGTATTCCAGTGAGTGTGAATGAATTATAGTACAATACTAAATTTGACATAAATTAATTTGTTTCTCACTTCCTCAATGTAGATTTGATCTCACTGTTTACTGCAAAAAGGATGAAATCTTCTTTTAACTTAGTTTCCTTCTCTTTTCTGTTCACTTTTTTAAACTTATGAATGTCTTGTGCCTCTGCATTGATTCATCTTTCAGCTCAGTCCCGAGGACAAAGTTGAACACAATATTTGCAGCAGTGGCAAATTGCTCCCCACTATCCACTCCGATAAATCTTTGAAAGCAGGGACATTTCTCCTCGGGTAAGAATGATCAGAGGGAATGTCATAATTAATCACCGTTCCCCCTGCGACAGAGCCCTCTTAACCTTAAAGGGAGGACAGCGGGGAAGAGAGTGAGAGGCTACAGGCTTGTCTGAGAAGATTCGGGAGCGACTGCAAAGAGACGAGCGGTGCCGAGCTCACAGAATAGATGTATGACAAAACAATCCCCCAGGCGCAGAAGTATTAATGATATGCAGTGAACTCATTATTAAAGTTCCAAAACAGCTCCTGGAGTAACACAGATGGAGTCAATTAAGCAATGAGCATGCTTGTTCGCTCGCCGTTTCATCTTCTTTCTTTTATCTTTTCATATATTACTCCGTGGGTGTAATTAGCTGTATGTTCCTTCTTGCAACCATAATGTCCAGTGATGATAACAGTTATTTTCATTTGTAATTTCAAATAATTTACCACCTAATAAGTGTACCAATTGTGCTTGTGCCCTCATCCTTCGAGCGTGTGTTACAATGTTTCTTTTGTCTATGTATATTGCCATGTTAAGTACTGATCAGACGGGATTCGTTTTATTAGAGGAGGTTGAGAAAACTTTGAGAAAGTTTTATTACAGTTCATCTGTGATGTTTATGAGCTTATAAGCAATTCACATTCTGGGATTCTGAGTGGATACTTGATGTATGCACCATATGTTTACAAGTAGAATGCATGTCCAAACATTGAATTCAATCATAATTTTAATTAGCCTAACCATCTACTTAGCTGTTGTAAGCAAATGCAATGTGGCATCCTTTTAATTTACCACAAACAGTCAACATTGCTGCACAGAATCAAACTTTTTCCGTGTGTTTTAATGTTCAAAGTGGTACACTTTCAGTTGGTGAACATATTGCCTTGATTTGGGCCACAGAAAATACAAATTGTTCTATCTTGGCAGTGTCTTAGCTCAAGGGTAGTTTGGACTCTAACAGTTTGAACTAGCTTGGATACATTCTCTGAGTGGAAAGCATAGCACTTGCTCTGGATTAGACCATTTGCTAAATGTTGGCAATGTAAATGAAATGTAAAGTAAATCACTGTTGCCAGAAGAAAAAATGAAATGACAACTTTACAGGAGAAGGAAAAAACATACTTTACTTTTAATGTAAGTCAATGGAACCAGACTTTTTTCCAAGTCATTTTGGTCCATTCTTCATGAAATTTACACACAATGTAAAGGGCAATTTCAAATTATGTCAAAAACTGAAAAAACAGCAAAAATGGAGATATTAGGTTTTCTACCGTCAGCAGCAAAATGCTTGTTCCACTGTCTGTGTACTTAAGAAAAAGTGCAAAATGTCCTTTTCCACAGGACATAACTGAATATTTACTGACATGGCAATTCACATGGGATTAATGTACCATGGGGTTATTTCTACTGTTCCTTTTACAGCAGGTAAAAAGCAGGGGTGGGTAATCCAGGTCCAGAAAGTAAAACCCTTTTGTTCCAACTGCCTGAACACATTTGCTGCTGGTTTGAGCAAACTAGAGAAGCCAGGTGGCTGGAACAGTTGGATGTTTACTCTTTGCATCTACATTATCCACCTCCAGTAAAAGGTCCTGGAATCTGAGGCGGAGGCTGTAAAAATCACTAACATGGTGGATTTGGACGGGACTAAAATCACATGACTCCCCCTCCAAATGTAAATCTAATCCTGTCCAAATAAAATCTGTCTTTGTTTTTATGATGTGAGAGACACAATGAAAAAAAGCTGATAATAATGAATACAGTGTTATACATAGTACAATGTATTCATCCAACCTTGTTTGATACTAATTCTCCACTTGTCTGCTTGGCCTTTCAGGGACTTGATGCCTTCGACGCTGGAGGGCCAGATTACGATGGAGAAAACCCCCAGCTACTTTGTCACGAACAGTGCCCCCAAGCGCATCCACTCGATGGCTAAAGACATCAAACTGATCATAGTCGTCCGCAACCCTGTGACCCGAGCCATTTCAGACTATACACAGACTCTGTCCAAAAAGCCAGAGATCCCCACCTTCGAGGTTCTTGCCTTCAAGAACCGGACACTGGGCCTGATCGACGCCTCGTGGAGCGCGCTGCGGATCGGCATCTACGCGCTCCACCTGGAGAACTGGATGCAGTACTTTCCCCTCTCTCAGATGCACTTTGTGAGCGGCGAGCGGCTCATCGTGGACCCGGCCGGCGAGATGGCCAAGGTGCAGGACTTCCTGGGCCTCAAGCGCATCGTCACCGACAAGCACTTCTACTTCAACAAGACCAAGGGGTTCCCCTGCTTGAAGAAGCCTGAAGACAGCAGTACTCCACGGTGCCTTGGCAAGTCCAAGGGCAGAACTCACCCCAAAATAGACCCGGACGTCATCCGCAGACTACACAAGTTTTACAAGCCCTTTAACAATATGTTCTACCAAATGACAGGGCAGAATTTCCAGTGGGAGATGGAGGAGGGAGGGGAATCCCCTGGCTCTCGGGACTGATGCACTGAAACCACTCATAAAGCCCACTCCACCAGCCAATCCCAACCTGCGCCATCCGCCCAACCAGTGCTTCAGCACAACCAATCAGTAATGGCTGTCTTTGCAAAAGTGTCTGTATTTATAGCAAACGTTTTACTGACCTGCTCTTTAATCCCTCCTCCAAAAGCCAGTGTTCATGGTGACAAACTATTGTATATATTATACAATACATAAATATATTTATATTTGTGAAAAAAAGAAGATGATTTTATTCATTTTGTTTTGGAACAAAGTTGCTATATAAATCATGTCTACAATGATGATGCATGCAATGAGTTAAGTGTCCTTACCCCCCTCAGCCATACAAACGTATTTGTTTGTTATTTATTTTTATTTATTTATTGCTAATTTATGTACTCTTAATTTGTTCACCCTTTGCATTATCGTCCATATTCCAGCAGTCAGTGCAGCAGATAAACAAGATAAACAAGATAAACAAGACTCGATTAGCGTCAACAACAAAAAATCAATCATTCAGGGTCAAAACAATCATCCCCCTGATATGAAATTTCAGTTTAACTCCTGCATTATTGTGAAGACATCTACTTCCATTGAGTCCAAGTAGTTTCAGTTTTATTCCACATTATTGCGCAGGCATTCCTATTATGTGGAATATTGAACATCACATTTGGGACAAACAAGTGCCGTTTTAGTGTACCACACATTATATTTTGTTTGTTTTCTGTAATTGAAGTAATATTTTTGCTTTTTTTTTTTTCCTGAAGCCACCTTACCTTAATGACTTGGCACCAAATGTAATCTCCTTTAATGTCAAGGGGTGCATAGCACTGTGGGATACTTTCCTGAAGCCCTGGTGTCCTTATCAGACCATCTCTATCTTACCTTATTACGCCCCGTCGACTAATTGGCTAATTCCTCTTTTCAACAGCATAGGCAAAGCTGATATGAGCCGAGCGTCTCTACTCAAAGCATCATTATCATGCATGGGATTCATTAGGAAAACTCCAAAGTGCCGCGCATATGCTTCCTAACCAGCTTTAAACCGCCCCGCTCCTCAGAATTTGGCGGATGCTATACTGATAGAACAACATGGTAATGAGCGTAGCAACAATACAGACGGACCGAGCGGTAGGGTGTTACCGAACATCTGCTATGCTACAGTCTTCTGACACCGAAGATAAATTGGTTATTAAAGGAAGGGCCTCTGGAACATTGTCAATGTCAAAAAGAAGATTTCCACTTGTTTATCACTTGCCCAATGAATTTTCCACGATGTTCAAAACAGGGGCTCTCATGCAGAAATACATACATACATATATATATGGCTTTGGATCTGGAATCATAGGGCTTGATTTAAATGAGTGTAACACTGGATGCAAATGTACTTGCTCAGGTGCTGACATTCCTTCTGATACTCATGCTGTTCGCATAAAATATGCATTGTAGTATCTCAGTGCTTTTTTAAGGCTTTGGATGAAATGTCAAAGAGCTGTTTTATTATGTACATACAAGTACAAAGTCCAGATAACTTAAATTTCCCATTGAGGCACCTACTGAAGCCATGTTGATAGGTTTCTTTGATTAAACTTGCATTGATATGTTGTGAATGGTCTAACACTGCTGATCGGTGTTTAGAGTTAAGAACTCACAAAAATGTACTATATTAAAAATGTATTACAGTATATTTAACTTATTTACTTATTTTCCAGTACTGTGTGAAAGTCAGACACCAGCCTTCATTTATTTGATTTTCAGTTAAAATATTTACTATTGAAGTACAAAATATTCATTTTTCAGTCTCAGAAAAAAGCAGAAACCTTATACTTAACAAAAAATTCTACAGATGTTTTGACATCTAATCTATGTTTTCATTATTTACTGTGTGCACACTTTGCTTCCATTCTTTTCAGGAAACTTGCTTTCAGTTTCAAAGAAATCTGCAGCGATATCTTTTCACACCTCCAAAGTTCAGAAATTGGTTGCTGTTTCTACTTCTCACAATCCAAACATGTTCAGGGATGTTGAGAGGTGATCAGTCCATTGTTCTGAGAACAAAAGCAACTTTTTTGTTCGATTTGGAAATATTACCTTTTTTTGTCTATTTCCTTTTCTCAGTAAGGGCTTCTTGACAGCTATACATCCTTTGTATCAGACTCATTGTGTTGAGTTGTATTCTCAAAGTGGAAGGATGGACAGAAACACCTGTGGATTTACAAAAGCTTTAAGCACTGTTTATCTGATGCTGGTGGTGTACCAGGTGTTGCACGGTTGATAGGAGTCTCATTTTCTCTTTATTTTTGAAAAAAAAAAATGAACTCCTGTTTTGGAGACTCCCGTTCTTAAAACCTATTTTCCTTTGACTTTTCGCTTCATAATGCAAGTGAATGATCTCAACTATAATAACATGTTTAATGGCCATTTAGAGTGGAAATTAAATACATGAAAAGTAATCTCTGACTTTTGTACAGTACTGTATATTGCCAACACTTTCCAGTTTATGTTTTCCTTATATATATATATATATATATATATATATATATATATATATATATATATATATATATATATATATATGCAGGTACATTTACTTTGGTCATAGGTTTTTAACAGAGTGGGCAAGTGGATCAATGCAAGTTGACATATTTCCTATAATAATCTAGTAAATTATTTTATCAAGCAGCAAACAAACAGGTAAAGCACAATGCTATGTATTTGCTCAGGTGCAGACAGATTTACACTGTATAGAACAGATTTATTGATCTATCATTGGAGAGTATGAAACAACATATGTTTCAGTAATAGTGTTTCTGCAACATTGTTGGGTGTTTTTGTTGCTGAACGTGGCCCTAGATAACTGAAGAAATATGATAATTACATTTGTGTTATGACATTTAAATCGAGCCCTCAGGGTTAAGAAAATGAGATAAGCATTAACAGTTCTTATTGGCTTACTGTTCATAATTTATTTTCATCAATTATTTATTGCAGACATTCAACCCATCAAGAGCATTAAGGATGATTGCTACAGCAAGTTTCTTTAAACCAACAAAATGGCAGACAAGATTCATTTCAGCTGCTCTTTCTTGGTTTGTGGAGGGATTTTGTGTTTTAATCAGGGCCACGAGTGATTCTCGTTTGCCAACACGGTCGTGATTATGATAACAGGGTGTCATTACCGTCTCCTGCTTTTCATAAACTCCTGACATTGTTCTAACCTTCTCATCAACCACGATTAACTTTTCCTTTCACCATTTTTTTTTTTATTTATTTTTTGGGGGCATTTTTTTCAGTTGGGATTTTTCTTTCTTTTTTCTTTCCTTTTTCTTTTTTTGCGCTCTTCAACAACTTAGACAATCAATACGCTCAATGAATCAATAAACACAGTCTTACTGCAACAGCTTTGGCTGCTATCAGCTGATGTACTGCATCATCTCTGAAGTCCTCAGAGTCTACGGCCAGGCAGAGATGGGTGGAGGGCACGGCGGGCCACTGCCGGCGTGTTCATTGCCTAGGGGAATGCTAGGGCTGAGAGATAGTTACACAGAGCAATTGGTTCAATCAGAGTAACCGCTGCGCTGCCCTTTCCAACCTCGCGCCTGAATACTGACCACGAGTTTGAGGCTCAGTTGTACGCTGATCCCCCTGCTGCTGCGAAGCCTCTTTCATTTCGTATTTCTCTATTCCATGCTGCACACTTGCATTTTATTCCCTCTCTGACAGAGGCACTGTGGAGGCAAAAAGAGAGGCAGTGGCTAAAGCTAATGGACAATGCTGCTGCTAAGCATCGTGCTCATGCTAATCATTATCGTAGTGCTAAATAGGGTCTTCTTCATGTGCTGCTTTTTCACTTCCGTTTTGTAGATTGTTCTTTTGTTACCGAGATTGTTGTGAGACTACAATCAAAACACTGTGAGGAAATAATGTGGAAGAGAAGATACACTCTTAAAAATGCAGGTTCCCAAATGGTTCTCAGCTTGTACATACAGATCTAGGAACAATGGGCATATATATATATATATATATATATATATATATATATATATATTGTGTATATATACTTTGTGCCCTGAGTGTGTGTAGATTCTGTTCTTACCTGAGAACAAATCCCAAATAAGAAAACATTGGTGAATGTCAGGGTCTTCATGAAACCTGCGTAAGAAATTTCTTCTTAAGAACAGTTTTTCCTTTTTCTCTACACATAGTCGATCAACCAAGAGATGTTTTCTGCTTTATTATTTGCATTGGAGCTACAAGGCTGATATGATATGTACTGCAAAAAAAGCCATTCAGGAATTTGATAATAAAAAAATATGCTAATGGCAAATTTACTTAGTAAGATTTCTTGAAATGTGCAGTAATGTCTAGTTTTTCACATCATCCTAAATATCTTAAGAAAATAAGCCAGAAAATGTGTAATGCTGTCTTTTACAGTCCCTTAGGTTCAGATATTAACCTGGTAAGTATAAGCTACAAACTCAAAGTACTAGGTAGTTATTTTGGGTAATATGATGGTAAGTTCTGAGGCAGTTTAACTAAACTACACTGAAATGTGTAGGTATTAACAGGGTAAGTGTGAGGTACAAACTCCACATTACTGTGCAGTTCTTTGGTAAAAAGGTACCAGCTAGTTACATGAAATAAAAAATTACAAAGTACCAACGTTCTTCCATAGTATGTACCTATTTATTACCTATACTGAATCTGGCCTGGAAAAATACCTTTTACCATTTACTTCAGAAAACTCTTTGTATTTTGCTTGTCATTTTACACCAAATAATATACTTGATACTTGGAGGTTCAGATTCCGATCACTTTCCTGCTTAAACGTATGACATTATATTGAAATTGGAGTATGTTTATATGTGCACTTGTCCTTGTTGCTCCAAATAATAAAGGTATGTTATTATGTCTGTTATCAGTTTATTAACTAGAACCTCTTAGTCATTTCAGTGTAATTTAGTTAAACTTAAACGTTTTTTAGTTTAACTTGAGTTAAACCTCATGTTACTCAAAATAATCATATAGTGCTCTGGAGATTGTACCTTACAGTTACCTAGTTAATACCTAGAACCATGAGGTCTATATAGAACCATTTGATTCTTTGCATTTGATTCATTCTTCAGATTGATGTGTTTTATGTAGTTCTATATAGGAAATTTTTGAAAAAGAATTCTTCTGTTCTTAATGCTTGACATTGTAACAACAGCAGAACTTTTTGTGGTGCTTTATAGAACAATTTCTCCCTCAGTCTGAAGAAGCTTTTCACCATGCAAAGAAGCATGAAATGGTTCTATATACAACTCGTGGTTCTAAATAAAGCAGTTCTCTACTAAAGAACCCTAGAATAGTAATTGTTTAAGGGTGTAGACATTCATTAGTTTTTAGCTACATTAGCCTTGTAGCTCAAGTGCAGAACTACGTCTAGAACACATAGAACATGTCTAGGCTGATCAACTACAAGGGGAAATTGTGCACATTTGATTTCCCTTAAAATACCATCTATTGAAAGATTCTTTAGGGAACCAAAAGTAGTTCTGACAACAACCCTTTCTGGTGCCTCTATTTCTAAGAGTGTATGACATGATTTTATTGTGCACGACATGATTCGACTGTCACAGAGAAATCAATATTTTACATACAGCTTTATGAATATGATATGTATTTGCACTTTGATCTCCACGTCTACTGAGAACACTTCTGCTCTAGTGTATATAATAAAAGTATATAATGTATATATGAAGCTAGTCTTTTTAAATAGAGACAATACATTAAAATAAATAAATAAATGTGAAAAAAGAGAAGCAATGGGGCTGTAAAGGTGTCCATAAAAGCTGATGGGTCTGCTCTTCTGTACTGGCAACACACGTGCTGACTCAGTGAACAAGAGATAGAAACAAGAGCTGAGAAAAAGAAATCGAAGCCCCAGAAAGACAAGGAGGGGTTGGGTAGGGTGGGAATTGGGGGGGGGGTGGAACTTGAAAAAAGGAATTAATTTATGATTACGTTACAATCTTTTGTCCGATCGCTTCTCGGAGGGCCATTTCTTTTGGTGTCTTTTGCAGTAATAAAAGAGGGGATAATACAAATCCCTGCCTCCTTTGACACGTTTACTTCTGAGTTAAACCACAGGCTTTGCATTGAGATTCATCCCTGATGCTTCAGACATGTGGGGTGGGTGGGGGTGGGGGGTTTGGGGGGTGGAGAAAACAGTGGCAGCAGCTATTCAGCGTGTGAATGAAACCTTCTGTAAAAATACAGTAGCGCATCCTTCACTCTGCTTTGAATGAAGTGCTATCTACCATCTGATAAATGCATCAAAACGAGCTTGCCTCTACCTTCTCAGAGCATGATTCAAAGCTCACACAATGCCACATTATATTGCTTTCTCTGTCAAATGACTCATTTTTTTTCCTAACAGTAACAGAAAAAAAGAAAGAAAAAAATTGTTGTGATTTCACTGCTCGGATTGAGGAACATCCATTTGTGTTTTTGTCAATCACGGTGGTCACTAAACCGAAGGAACGTTTCTATGAAGTTCAAACGTGATAATGTTCTGTAAACTAAAACATAACCTAGAATATGTAATAAAGACTTAAAAGAATCATAAAAAAGCATTATAAAACTAATTTTAAATAAAATAAATAAATAATCAAAAACGAACTTAAACTGTTTTATTTGATCTTATTGTAATGAAGGGAAAAACATGCTAAACAGTCTCCGAACTCCCAGAAGAAGCCTGCGAAGAGCTCCCGCCTGAGTAAAGTCATTTCAACCTTTCATTAGTGAGCCTACTTTGCAGTTTAAGAGCCTTTTCCTCCTTTATTTCGTTGTGTAATCCCTGTTCAGGTATGCGCAGCCTGCTTTCAGAGGAATAATGGTTTGATCCAGCCTACAAGAGATCTATTGCATGAAAGACATGCAAAGCTGTCCTCCACTTGCCTGTCCCTGTGGGCGGTCTTGTAGCTTGTGGTTCGGAGACATAGAGATCTCTCTGAGACTGCTGGAGAAGCTTCTCTCTCTCTTTCTCTCTCTCTCTCTCTCTCTCTCTCTCAGCCCTGTCTCGTTCTCCCGAGCTACAGAAATCAATGCGTTGTCACTTCGTACTTAGGCAGGGGGGAAGAATAGGCAATCAAACCTCGAGCTGTTTCCTCTAAGTGGCATTTATGACGCTGTCCAATAAAGCATTGTCAAAATGATACTATCCCTGGACAGATTATATGCAATGAAGTGACACAGAGAACACAAACAACTGCAACTGCAAGAGCTTCCAAGTTCATCTAATTCTGAGTAATCACAGGTTGTCCTTCATTCTGGTTAACCTTGACTGCTATGCTCAGAAAACCTCTATAGTATTTACACTGGTTCCTTTTTGATGGAAGGCAGATGGCATAAGAGTTGTTCGCTCTTCATTACATTCACAGCCTGAAAAAAAAAATATATTTCTTTAAAAAAAAAAAAAGCCATACACTCTTAAAATTAAAGGTTCTTGGCTTGTACATACACAAAAGCTTTGATTTAGTATAGGACCTCCTGGCGACCTTAGGCTCTGCACACGTTTGTGTTCTCCCTACTCTACACACCTGACCCAGCTCACAAAGGTTGTCAATTGGTTGGGAGTTGAATCTGGTGTACTAGATATGTGCATATTTTGGGGTCACCGGGACTGAAATTGGGAACCTCTGCTCTGGCATTACCCAGTAGAATCTTTACTTCTAAGAATGTTCATTGCAGGATAATGTATGCATCTATTCCTTGAACTTTATAGTGTCCATGCGAGCCCATAGTGAAGATAAGCTTTTAAGACCTCTTGGTGAAGATCTAGGAGAAATATTAATATCCTTGTTCAATGGTGCTAAAGTTTTAATGAGTCTCTGTTAAGGTCATATAAATTATTGTAAGTGTAAGTGTCATCAGCAATGGTAATGTCTCTGCAGCAGAAGAACTAAAGTGGAACATGTAAGAGGAAAGAAAAGATGGTATGAATATTAGATTTACAATGCTCCTAGCTTTTTGGTGATAATTTGTCTAAACTGATCCTTTTACTGACCATTCCTGTCAGACACACTAGGTACACATACATTCTTAAACTAACTGAATGTAAATTTGACAGGAAAACTATGTCTGGTGAAATTGTGGATGTGCACATCATTCATAGGTAAGTAGCCTGATTTTTGGTGGGAGTTTATTGTTTTCTTTGGAGCCCCATTAGTTTTGTCAAACAGCTATTCCTCAGTTCAGTAATGAGTAGGCTAATTATTTGCTACTACCATGAAACTATGATTTAAGTGGCACTATATGGCCAAAAAGTATGTGCACCAACATGATCTAAACAAGCTTGTTGGTCACAAAACCATGGGTATTATCCATCAGACTGTCTGATAGTGAAGAATGATTTAACACTGCATCTGTCTATCTATCTATCTATCTATCTATCTATCTATCTATCTATCTATCTATCTATCTATCTATCTATCCATCTATCTATCTAGCTACCTACCTACCTACCTACCTATATTTAAACTCCATCAGCACTGCTGTGTCTGATCCACTCGCACCAGCACAACACACACTAAGACAACACTGCAGTGCTGAGAATGATCCACCACCCAAATAGTACCTGCTCTGTGAGGGTCCATGGTGGTCCTGACCACTAAAGAACAGGGTAAAAGGGGGCTAACAAAGTATCAGAGAAACAGATGGACTACAGTCTGTAGAACCACAAAGTGCAGCTATATAGTAAGTGGAGCTGATAAGATGGACAGTGAGCATAGAAACAAGGAGGTGGTCATTATGGTATGCCTGATTGGTGGATTTTTATATATAATTATATAATGGCAAGCTAAACAGGAAATACTTCAGGAACTTTGACACATATGGAATGAACCTTAATGCAAAATGTAAATAAAAATAGAATTCAATGATATGCAAATCATGTAAACCATATTTTTAAAGGAAAATACTACAAAGACAACATATCAAATGTTGAAACTGAGAAATTGGATTGTTTTTTGAAAAATGATGCCCATTTTGAATTTGATGCCAACAACATGTTCCAAAAAAGTTGGGACAGGGGCAGGTTTACCACAGTGTTTCATCACCTCTTCTTTTAACAACACTCTGTATGCGTTTGGGAACTGAGGAGACCGACTGCTGTAGTTTTAAAACTTAAATGTTCTCCCATTCTTGTTTGATATAGGACTTCAGTTGCTCAACAGTTTGGGGTCTCCTTTGTCATATTTTTCATTTCATAATGCACCAGATGTTATCAGTGGGTGACAGTTTAGCACCTTTTGATATGAAGCAATGCTAATACATGCAGAATGTGGTTTGGCATTGCCTTGCTGAAATAAGCAAGGCCTTCCCTGAAAAAGATGTCATCTAGATGGCAGCATATGTTGGCAAAACCTGTATATATCGTTGATCATTAATGGTGCCTTCACAGATGTACACGTCACCCATGCCATGTGCACTAATGCACCCCTACACCATCATGAATACTGGCTTTTGAACTGTGTGCTGATAACAAGCTGAGTGGTCTGTAGCCTGGAGGACACAGTGTCTATGATTTCCAAAAAAAAATTCTAATTTTGATTCGTCGGACCACAAGATGCTTTTCCACTTAACCTCAGTCCATTTAAAATGAGCTTGGGCCCAGAGAAGGTGGCAGCATTCCTGGATCCTGTTTATATATGGTTTCTTCTTTGCATTTTAGAGTTTTACTTTGCATTTGTGGATGCAGCGATGAACGGTTTTCACAGACAGTGTTTTTCAGAAGTGTTTCTGAGCCCATGCAGTGATTTCTACTACAGAATCATGTCTGTTTTTAATGCAGTGCTACCTGAGGGCCCAAAGATAATGGCCAGCCACTGCTTTTTGGCCTTGTCTCTTGTATACAGAGATTTTTCCAGATTCTCTGAATCTTTTCATGTTATTATGTACTGTAGATGATGAAAAGCAAAAGTTCTTTGCTATTTTATGTTAAGAAACGTCATTCTTGAATTGTTGCACTATTTGCCCACGGAGTCTTTCACAGAGTGGTGAACCCTTACTCATCTTTGCTTGTGAAAGACCCGGCCTCTCTGGGAAGCTCTTTTTATACACAAAAATGTTACTGACCTGTTGCCAATCAACCACAATGTGTTTTTTTTAGCATTAGATAACTTAACCAGCCTTTTGTTGCCCCGTCCCAACTTTTTTGGAACATGTTGTTGGCATCAAATTCAAAATGGTTAAATACTTTTTAATAAACAATAAAATTTCTCAGTTTCAACATTTGATATGTTGTCTTTGTACTATTTTCAATAAAATGTAGGGTTTAAATGATTTGCACATCATTGCATTTTTATTTACATTTTGCGTAGCGTACCAACTTTATATACAATGAACTATATATACAATGAACTTTGACATACATTGAATGAACATTGATATATATTGAATGAAAGTCAATTAGTCATTAACAAACTCCAGTGGAGCTTAAAGGGAGGGGTTTCTGATAAAGTTACCAGTATGTATACACAGTGATCCCTTGGATAGAGTGATCTGAGAGTGGCTGATAAATTATGTGAAGCTATAGATGGGTGGATCCTCAATATATACATAATTTGACATTGTGCAGAAGAAGAGTTGGATGAGGCCATAATTTCTGTTCTCTTCATTCAATATATATCAAAGTTCATTCAATATATGTCAATGTTTATTATATATATATATATAAGATTTATATATATATATATATATATATATATATATATATATATATATATATATATATATACATATATTCAGTCCACTGACACAGTACTGTGTCACAATGGCATGCAAAACCTCAGACAACCTTTAGTGAGGTACTCTTGTTTAGCTTTATACCTGCTGTAAAAATGTGTAAGTGATCCTGTAGGTTGTGCGTGACAACTGCCATAACAGTACATCTTTAAATCACTTTGTTACATGAAATGTAAGACCTCCAGGGAACATCACTGGGCCGGGAAGTGCACAAGGACAAGCGTGATCTAGGAGAGGCCTGTCCCCGAGGGCACAGACACGGGCCACTAACCTGCGACAGGTTCAGCTCAGAACTCCTCAGCTCTCCGGATACATCCCCTTGCTTACACATACATATCCCAAAATAAAAGCTAAAGCTGTTTTTACAGGCATTTTGTAATCTCTGCAGGGATTATTTCCATAACAATAATAAACAACCTCAAAGAGGATCATTTGCCTTGCAAATTATGTGTCCTTATTCAGCACCTAATTTTACTTCGGGTTCAGCCTGTATTCATTGAAGATATCATTTATTAACTTTCCACTTTTAAAGTCAACCTGAAATCAAAGTTTGACCCGTTTTACCTGCTTAGTTCATGTCCCTGATCATATTAAACATGATCCTGTCATCCTATCCTATCCTTTAAAGACATTGTTTTTGTTTAAAAGAAATCTTCCATCAAAATTTAAAAACTTTTTCTTTCCTCTAAAATTCTTCTAGTTTTTAGTTATGTTACCCTGTACCAGTGGGTGGGGAAAAATAATATTAACTAATTATATCATATTTCATCCCACCTCCAACCACCCCCACCTACCACTGAGCGAAACATTCCAGTAGCTCAGAAACACTCCCTCATATTGTGTTTCATTCAGCAATATGTCACGGTACAAAAGAAAAATGATTTCTGATCAACAATGACTTTGAAAATAAAAGTTCCTAAAGGATTTCTGGTGTAAGGTTCTAGAGAACTAGTACAAATACCCTTATATTATGTGAGGTTTCTTTAAACATTCAAAAAGGCTCATCACAATCACCCATCAACTCAACACTATGGATCTGAAGGGATGTGTATCTGTCAAGAAGCTGTTACTGAGAAAAGGAAATAGAAAAAAAGAAACAGAAAATGCAACCAACTTCTAAGACTGAACTTTGGAGGTGTAGAAAAATATCCTTGCAGATTTCTTGGAAAAACTCAGAGCAAGTCTATTGAAAAGAATGAAAGCTATAATAAAGGCAACAACTAGACACAACAAACACTGAAAAATAAATTATATTTAGTTCTTGAGTGTAACATCCTGTCTTGCTTTGCTTTTGTCTTTGTCTGTTTTCAGCTCTTGTTTACCCTTCCTAATGTCTTTGGCTATGTGCTTCGGTTTGTATTGGTTTTCTTTCCCCCTCTTTGGCATGCCCCTCACCTGCGTCTGATCTGTTGCCCCACGCTGTAATTGCTCGCAGGTGTTTTTTGCTCATTTCCCTGAGTAGTTGTACCTCTTGTGTTTGTCCTATTCCTTGCTTGCCATTGTTTGTTGTGTTCTCAGATTCCAGTTTGCTGTATTTCTCCCTAGTACTTTGTCCTGTTCTGTTCTATTTGTTTGTTCTTTGTAGTTCCTCTAGTTTCTTAAGTCATTTCTTGTGTAGCTTTTCCTTTGTTTCTGGTTTTTCCTTGACTTCATTATTTACACCAATAATACTCCCATGCACTTGCATCCTGCTTCTTTGTCTCCTTAATCTTCCACTTACATTGAGGCTTCTGTGTAAATTTCTGTAAAATTATATGCTTTTCTTTCCCTGATGCCGAAAAATAATGACATTGCACTTCATGGCCATTTTGATTGGAAAGTAAATAAATGAAAAAGTCACATGTTTTTAGTTCCTTTTATGTTAACAGCAGTTTAACCTTGGCAGTAATGATTTCATGAAAGTTGCATGGCTGTTGAGGGAATGCTCATGGAGCACCAACTTTTCTGACACTTCATCTACATGACACTGCCTTGTCTCAAAGGAATGTCCACATGCGCTGAAGCTCTATTCCAGCAGTCTCCAACCCTATTCCTGGAGAGCTACCTTCCTGCAGAGCCTAGTTCCAACCACAATCTGCCACACCTGCTCCAGCTAATCAACCTCTTCCCAAGTCCCTGAATGGCTGGTTCAGCTGTATTAGAAATTAACCCCTTAAAACCCCAGGCTTATTACATACTAAGGCTTATTATTCAGTATCTACAGGGACTTCATTGCAAACTGGTTGAGTATTCTTAGGTTATAAAAGTGTGTAATAAAGCTGGTATTCTTAGGTTATAGAAGTGTGTAATAAAGCAATAAGCCACGAGAGGCTGTGGGTTACTGCGATTTTATCACGGGAAGGGTGGTAAAATTCACTTCGCATCATGCCTAAACCTCCCGTCCCTGTGATAAAATCGCAGTAACACATGGTCTCAAGTGGCTTATTGCTGTTATAAAATGGCAGCCAATATGAAATATGATAAAATACACAATTATACACAAAATAATCAACACAAATAAGTATTCCACCAAGAAATGTAGTTCTTTTAGAGTATGGTATCGTTGCCATGCAACCATGGACCCCTGAATGAGAACTTTCAGTTGCCCTTTGCTGTATGTTGCGGTCATTTCATGATTTTTTTAAACTTTTTGTCGTATAACAATGAACATATGATAACACAGCACTGTTTAATGCAAAAAGACTTTCACTTTATAAGTACTTTTTGGTCACCAAATTACCACCACAAGTCTTATTTAGCTTATTCTTGTACTGGGGCTGAATCTTAAATGGTTCGCTGCTCCCTACATAGTGCACTACATTGAAATTTAAATATTGGATCCTTCACCCCAATGGTGCAAATATGAAAATAGTCATTTGGGACTCAGACACATCCATACTCAACAAATCGTGCACTATTTGGCTGTAGAGGCTAGAATTTCTAAACTTTCATACCTAACACACTATTTAGGGAATACAGAGCCATTTGGGATTCAGCCTCGGGCTTCTTCTGACTGAAACACGGACAACTGAAGGGTAGAATCCATTTGACATTTTTAGACTTTTATACTGCAGTTAATCATACTGTAAGTACTTAAATTCAAGCCTGTGATATTAACTTAATGATAGAGTTGTTTAGGCTGTTGGCTTCTTTTAGCCTGTTAGCAAGCTGACCAGCTTAGTTCTAGTTAAGAACATAAGTTGCTAGCCTTTCAGTTTGAACAAAAAACAGGCTCTTACTTCATCAATATACTCGGTGCCCCATGTGAGCAGCATGAGAGTCAAAGATTACTCCACTAACAGCACAAGGTTTTTTTTTGTGCCATGGCACAGTAATACAGAGTTCAGTTGTTGTGAGGCGGTCATAGGTATGTGTATATCGTGGATTTTACAGCAGCATGAACCTGGCTCAGCCAATCAGAATTTAGGACCATAACTGTCCGTTTTATAATAAAACTTTGGGCCTGTAGGCCCTGGCCATTTAAGGCATTAGCTAAGGGATGGGGCAGCTTATTGGATACAGGTTGGAACTAAAGTCTGCAGAAAAGTAGTTCTCCTGGACCAGGATCAGAGACCACTGGTCTATTTCAATTCAATTTAGCAGTCCATGACATGTTATGGCTTGGCTAAGCAGTAATGTCAATGTATTTTTAAACAAGTGTGTTGGTACAAATAGGCTTTTTTTAATTAATCTCAAAGTGAGATTGTGGCCACTTCTCCTTAGCCAGTCTTTATAGACCTAAGTGAACTGTTTCACACTTGCAGGAGAGGGAGGAGTGTAAGTATTTAATTTCCTCCTTGCATGTCAATTACAATGCTGTTCACAAGTTAGCGAAGGGCTACAAAGCCATAGATTTCCCTTAAGGCCATGGAGACAAAGTGATGTCTAAAGGATGCATCATCCCACCAATCAATACCACCAAAATGATCCTTGCTCTAAAGGAGACTAATTTCTGTATCCATCATTGTTGGTAATGGTCTCATTAATACACTGTTGAGTCATTTTCTGCTGAGTGAATATTAACCTTTTGCCAGTAAACATTCATTATGTTAGTGAGAGGTGGGTTCTGCGAGAGCTGAATGCTGGAAAGCTAAACGACGTTTGGCATACGAAAATAAAATCCTGAGAAACTTTAAAACTCACCCTTGTTTTCGAGAAATTCAAACTTTACAAGCAAGACTGTCGGGCTGCATGAAAGTCAATGACCATCAGCTTTCTTATTTTGTGTAAACTGAATCAGCATTTCTAATGCTAATGGAATAATAATAGCATCTTATCAGTGCTGATACAATCTTAAAAATAGAAATGAGAAAGTGTTCCATGAAGCAGTGCCAGAGAAGAACCAAGTTTGGTTTACTAAATAACATTTTAAATACAGAACAGAGTTTAAGGTTTTATTATTTGCTCTTAAATCTCTATAGTATGGCACCAAGCTGTATCACTGACCTCCTCTTGCACTGCTCAAGTGCTAGTGCTTTTAGATCTTCTAACCAGTTGCTTTTAACTATTTCATGGTTTTGAATGAGATTTAAACCCAGCCTTTCCTGTTACAGCCCTAGGATTATGGAGCAGCTTGTGCTTTCTTGTAAAGCATGTTTGAATTCATATACTTTTTTAAAATCCAATTTCAACACTTGTTATTCATTGGCATCACAGTAGTGATACAGTAAGCTGTATTTTTTAGCCTATACTAGGACATTAGCATATACTGAGACAGATTTACAGCCAAGATGTTAAACGTTACAGTAATAAAATGGACACAAAATGTTGTGGTTCACAAAGTAATATATAGCATATACTGAGGTCTATTGGCTTTTAATGCTTTATGTATTTAATAATTTATTTCCATATTTATTTGCATTTTATTTTCATTCTGTTTGAAACGACAGCTTTATTATGGTTGACACCTCTTGTCTTTATAAATAAAAGTGACCAGACCAATATGGGGTGTGATACAATTCAAAGTTACACTTATGTAATAATTTTTTACTATAACAAAGTAGTGTAACACATTACAGTTTAAATTTGTGTAAACACATTACAGTTACTGATTTAATAAGAATTCTGTTACTTGCATTACTCATTTGTCTCTAACAGAGCAATATTTAATTATTAGACATTTAAAGCATAATTTTCCTCTATACAGACTATCCTTCTCTGTCTTCATATGTAAGTTTATATATATTTTGCGCTACTTGGATCAGCTGTGTGACTCTGATTGTGAATATAAGCTGTGTAGTGTGAGAGCGGGAAGCATTTGGCAGGTGTTAAAGCATTTAATCACTCTAATATGAAACCCCTACACTACAGAAGAAAGACCACCCCCAACTTCACCTACACAGACTTGACTACATTTCTCTTCAGGAACAGTTCTATGAGCTTTACATTCACAAAGATTTAAAGTTTTTAAACAGCAGCTGCTCAAAATCTTTATCAGTATAACTGGCTGTGTCTTGTTTAAGGGATAGTGCCAGGCCTTTTAAATGATGTTCACTGGGATTTGGCTATTTCCTTCTACATAAACTACTGAAGGGAATATTGGGTTTTCCCTTGTACACTTGGTACAGATTTGTGTGGATTCTACAGAGTAACATTAAGGTAAAGTAACAAGTAATGAGATTACTTTTTATAGCAAGCAAAAAGAAAAGTATTCCCATTACAGTTTGAGAGAAGTAATTCGTAACTTGAAATGAATTACTTTGGGAACCATTTTGTGTCCATTTTAATACTGTAACATTTTCACATCTTGGCTGTAAATCTGTCTCAGTATATGCTAATATCCTACTGTAGGCTAAAAAATACAGTTTACTATAAATGAAAACACAGACTTTGCTCTGTTTTAAGTTTTGTTTCAACCATAGCTGTTTTTCTTGCATCTCCAGCAGGATACTTTTACACAAATGTAGAATAGTTTCTTGGACTTTTTGAATGATTTCTTGTTGCAGATTAAACATATCAGCAAAACAGCTGGAGTGCATTTAAATGCAAATGAGTGTGTTCATTCATGTCTAAATTCTCTACGCTCAAACTGAATCTTTCTCTTTTTTGCCATTTCATTAGCTACTAGCTAGGCCAGATTGTTAACATGATACTGTTACATGACCAGCACTCTGTGTGCCAATCTTCAGGGTTAAAGATTATTGAATACTGTGTTCAACCCCTTAAAACCTCAGGCTTATTACATACTAAGACATATTGTTCAGTAACTACAGGGACTTCAGTGCAAACTGATTGAACTATTCTTAGGGTATGGAAGTGTGTAATAAAACTTTGGGCCTGCTGGTGGGCCCTGGCCATTTAAGGGGTTAAGACAATTTATGGATAAAACTGTGTTAGAACTGTGTGTTAGAATGCTCAGCAAAGCTTTGTTTTACGAAGGAGAATTATTTCATTTGTACCTAAAATCTAAGTCTGCCTCGGAACCACAACGAGGCAGTAGAAGAGCCGCGTGTGATCCTGGAGCAGCATGTTTCCATCCCCTGACATAGGTCAACACTGAACATTATTTTCAGTGGATAGTTCTTTAAAGAAAGATTTTTGTAAATGATATATCTACCAGTTTGAGGCACCTCACCTATGAGAAAGTTTTATGCCAACAAATACCTATAGATATATTTATAGAATAGTATAGTTTTAAGCCAAGAACCATTTTGAAACTTTTATATTTGCCATGATTGATTTAGAAACATAAAACAGTCTTTCACTACTTTCCATTTTAAAAAATGTTAGGGACAAAAAAAATCTCAAAAACAGGCAAAATAAGGGTCTTATTTTTTCATATTTTCTGGGCTCACCAAATTTGAAGAAGCTTGGGGAATACGCTCCCTCAGCAGCATCACTAATTCACCCTCGATACGTTTTTTTTTTTCACCAGATTTTTTTTATGGGTTCCCATTTGCATTAAGCCCAGCTTTCCAGTGCCCTTCAAAGTAATTATTCTTGCAATTTTCCACTTGACTATGAACAAAGAGATCTATCTTTCAAGTACAGATTTTGGCAAATGCACAGAACATTTTAAGCAAGGGGCCCATTCACAAATGTTGATCTTAAAATTTCAATGAATGCTTTGCCCTTCACCAAGTCAAGGTGCTCCGTCTTTAAACAAAACCTTGGTATGGATTAATTAGTGTTATCTTTGCTCTACATGCAATCCACCTGCTTCCTCTTACGTCGCTGCACACCACTCTCTCCCTCCCTTTTTTTATACCTTTGAAGGAGTTTAATTTTACAGCCTTTTGCATATTAACAGTTTTACGTCTGCTGAGATGGTGTCTGATGGGTGATTAAAGGTGAATGTATGTTCTTCTTTTACTGCCTTTTAATTCAGTTCCTTGTTACTAAGCCACATGAAACAACAAGTGACAGCTCGGGGTGTAATTTTTAAGCATAGCCACAAATCCTCCTGTGTATTAGAGGCATCATCTGCTGTAATGCAGCTTTGCTAAGGTTTGATGGCCCAAAACAAGCTTCTCTCCTTAGCACGGATAATGCATTTTAAATGGTTTTGGAAGCCTCAATTATTAAATAGCATCCTGCCCTATTTTTGTAAGTGTAACTTGAAATGAAGACTGATAATGGAAATGCATAATGCAGTTAACTTCCATTTTAAATTGCCAAAAGCACCACTTTAATATTTAACCAGTCGCTTTTCCTGCTCTTTTGTTTACCACTGTGTTAAATCAATTAAGGAGCAAGTATCCATGCTCAGGATTTACTTATGCACCTTTTAATACCATTTAATTCCTATATTTTCTTTCTTGTGCAGAGGACGTTTGGAAAATTGATTCTTGCAGTAATATGTTACACTGCGTCTTTTCCTCCGTATCATTTTCTTCGTTCTTGCTCTGGGTCGGAGGACGGTGTTTAGTCTCGTGGGTGCGAGTGTATCTGTGGAAAGTGCAGCAGAGTGCTGTAGGTGTGATCTGTCTTTACTGTCAGCAGATTTAATTTGTGGTCTTTCAGTTTCTGCTTCCCTGTTGGTTTAGTGCTGATGACACCGCCTGTGGACGCATGTGAATGTGTCGTCAGCACTGAGGACGGAAATCCATCACTGTTACACTGATTATGAATCCCACTGTTACTGAAAATAGAATGGCATCTATTATTAGCACAGAATCTAGATTAGTTTCTTTTTACATGGCCCACAATTGACTCCATGTTAACTACACTTATGAAAAAGATATGTAGTAATATTACAGGAATTTCTACGGAAGTCCTAGAAGAACCTTATAGCTAAGTCAGATAATTACCACAGTTTACTTTGAGATACAAAAAATATTATACAAATATTGAACAGCACTAGAAGAATCTTGTAGTGCAAAAGTCAGAGACCACCTAATTTCTGTTCAAAACTGTTATGCACTTTTCAGGAGAGATTTCTGACAAGACTAGATATAAGATAATCCACTTGCATAAAGAAAAGTCAAAGCAAAACAAATGAAAAAAAATAACCATATTGTACAAAGACTTTTGTACAATACTGTTGATCTTTTATGTCTAGATCTAATATTACTGTAGATCTTTTTTTGAAAGGGTTTTCTTTCATAGCTACAGCTGCCAGGTCGAGCAAGTTTTACACTCAAAAGTCTATTGAGCCTAATAAGAAACAAATGCCTAAAATTAGAATGTGCTATTAATATCAAATCTTGTTTATTTTGTATGCATATGAAAGGTCAAACCATAAGGATGTGTCAGATGTAAGTTGTCTTGAGCTAATGTGGCTACGTGGCTTCCTGGGCCGGCCACTTGGGTGATGATGCACTGCAGCTATGAGGTTGCCTGGGCTGGTGGTGTTCGGCTGCAAGAAAATGCTACCCCGTTCGTGGCTAAGGACATTTCCGGCTTTCGGGGCTTCCCAGGCCGGCCTCCTGTGTGACGCACCAGTTGCGATGTGAGTCTTTTCCCTGTGGCTAAGGACTCCAGGCTAAGTGACTCTTTACCGTGGTCAGTGAAATCGCCTTGCTAGCTGTGGAAATCATGGAGTGAGTGTGTGTGTGTGTGTGTGTGTGTGTGTATGTGTGTGTGTTCTGTGTTATGTATTGTTGATAATGGATTTTGATACTTTCTGATTGTAAAGCTTCCTTGGGCATGAGAAAGGTGCTATTTTAAAAAAAAAGTGATGATGATTATGATAAACAACCTTACATAGTGCACCTTTAAACTCAACATTATATAGTGACAATAAACAAATACTGTAGTGATTCAATGCAGTTACCCTAGGTATTTTGACAATTTGAGCACTTCTCAAATGATCTAATCAGGTGGAATAGTTTATTTATTTATTTATCATTTATTGTCAACATTCTGCAAAGTTTAAACAACCTCGCAACAGTCTGTACGAAAGAACACTCTCATGGGCAAAGCATGAATAGGTAAGTTGGCACTCGTCCTACAAGCTTGAAATGCTTGTAGTGTTCCACAGCTTCTTCTGCAAATGTCACTTCCAAAAGCTTGAAAGTGATTGGAAATGAAAGAGGAATGTGTTAACATCAGTACACGCACAGTTTCAGCTATTCTCCTCTTTCAGTGAGGCAGCGCATTTGCAAGAGGAACCTGTTACACAGGGAGTTTCTTTATGCAAATATATTCCACCTCTGGTGCCAGAGACAGATCCCACCCTGATTAAATAGGCAGGAAGCCCACAGCTGCACCAGCTTCTGGAGCCATGGTAGAGGTCTATATGGGCAATGGGCTGTGGATCTCTGTCGCTCCTTTCCCTGGCACAGCATTAATGATGCAAGGCAAAGAGATGCCAGATCTGATTGGTATGTGCGCCTGTGCTCACGGGAAGAATGCTTAATGCTTTATTACAGACACAAGCAGAGAAGCGACACAGAACTGACTATTCCATGCCGTCTGATAACACTAGTTATCTTAGCTTTTGTGAGGTATCGATAAGCCTGTTTTTAATTTGTTAGATGAGAGGGGACGAAAGAATAGGAGGATGTTTTACCCCAAACAAACTTCTTTATGAATAAGCTGCTTGTGCAATCGTACATGATGTCCTCATACATCTTTTTCTACGTTACATCTAAGTTTTGCCAAAATTCGGATTCCGCACAAATTATGCTACTCAGAAGGTTGTTTATGTACTACATCTCTGTACTGAGCACTGGATGTTCCAACACTGCTGCATAATTTTGCCCCCTTGAGTATGTATTAAGCGTCTTTGGGGAAGCACCAAGTATGCAGAATCACATCTATCTTTTCCCGTCCAAGGCAGGACAGCCTAAACATTTTGCCTAGACTGGCCCCTAACCAGCCAACAAGGTCCCAAAAGACTGACCAATCTGTTGATGGTGCTGTTTGTTCACATGTTCTTTGCGGTATAACACTATGTCCCTGTTGAAGTATTATTTACAGCCAATTAATGATGCAGCATCAGTGGTGAAGAACGAATCACAGACTCTAGCTCAGAGTATCCCCAGCCAAACCTTTTTGAAAACTTTCGACAAATAGCTTTGGTCTCATTTGTCTAAGGCTGCTACAAGCTGCTCCTGTTATTGTAATGAGCCTCTGTAGGATTATCTTTGAGAGTTCTCTGCTTAGACGGGATGTTATCAGAAAGTCTAAGATATGGAAATGCAACAAACAGGTCCGTAGGTTTATCAGGATTTGTCATAGTGCAAATTGCTTTGACGAATAAAGAACAGGGGAATCACACCGAGGGTTGCATGGAGTAAGCAGTTCGGGCTTACAGTAAAGTATACATTTGCATTGTAGGGCTGTTAGTCATGATCCCACTACAGCATCTAGGTCAATGTCAAATCCATAGAACTACTGGGAATTAACCTTTTACTGCAGAAGTAAGAAAGTCAGTATATATGCTTCTTAATCTACTCTTCTGTTTTAAACATGTGACTTCTTACTGCGAAGGTGGGATGAACTGCAACACTAGTTTTAAGCATCTAGTATGTTGATGTAAACGCAATTAATTCAGAGCAGTTCTATGTTGTTTGAACCAGACAAGCTTCTCAACCAAGTATATAGTTTGTTAATGATAGTTAAGAATTATTATGTAATTGTTTGCGTGCATTATACTGTTGTCGGAAGAAAATCTCGATAACTTTACAGGAGAAGGAAAAAAACCTTTACTTTTAATGTAAGTCAATGGAACCAGACTTTTTCCCAGTCGTTTTGGACCATTTCTTTAGGTCCATTCATCATGAAATTTACACACAATGTAAAGAGCAACAGCCATTTTCAAATTATGTTATACATAATGTTTAGTTTTTAATTGTAGTTATAAATAGTTATATATTTTCTAGATGATTACTATCAAGTGACAAAATATTTATTAACAATAATTAATAACTATAATTAATAAATAGTTTTCCACAGTGTAAAATTAATGTATAAGTAGCTATTATATAATTATTGAACCATCATTAACAAACTATTAGATAAAGTTGCAGTTTTTAGGGTAGAAAATAGAATTATATCAAAATATCAAATTAAAATACATTTAAAATAAATTGTTGATTAATTTGTGAGTATGAATTCATATGAGAGGAATAAGGACATTTCTTAATTGGGCATTTGTTGTAACACATTGTTAAATCTAACCCCACTGTGTGGAGGCTGCACTTTAGCCTGGCTAGCTCTTACTGTTGTTTAAAGCCTTTAAAAAACAGGGCTATATTTCAGCCACCAAGAGGGTGATTTAAATAATATTGTTGTGAATTCTGTGACTTGCACACACAACTAAGTAATCAAAAAAGAATGCTACTTTTATGGTATAAAAACCTCTTCACCATGGATATCAAGAAATAGGGTTTCACTTTATTTGGATATCCCCCAGTAGATTAATTGATTAACAAATTATCTGTTGAAAGTCAATTTATTCTCAACAGTGTTGGGGTTAAAATTAGGATTAGTTCAAGAGTTTGGATTAGGACCAGGCTGAGGGAAAATAGATAATTACTATGTAAAAAAAATGCAAGATAAAGAAGCATTACCAAATTTTGTGTTACATTTTACCCCACCTTAGGATGAACTATATGCCTCTAAAGAACATGACATAACAGGTTTTGCAAAAAACATTTTGATTAAGCAAACATATTGTCACTGTCCACAACAAAATATCTGTTGTTTTGTTGATATTTTTTTTCTACATCATTTGAACTTGGCTCATGTCCTATTGGTCCTCATTGAATATTTCACAATGAATGGACCGATAGAAATGCTCTAAAATGAAATATTCTTGTTACATTACCTTACATTGAAAGTTAAAAACGTTTTTGCTTTCTCCTTTAAAGTTACTGTTTTGGAAATACATGTTTTTCTTTTTACAGTGATGATATGAAATCTATGAACTATAATTAAGAACATACTCCACACATGGATAACATTTTATCGTTCATTTAATGAAAACATTGAACAGTAAGCCCTTAGCATTCTGCACTCTTTTCTCACTTAGACACTATCACAGGGCATCCAACAGTAAAGGCGGCACTGTACTTTTTTATAGTGACAGAAAACATGACAGCACACAGAAAGTTCCAGTTCCACATGCTGATATATTTTACTATAACCACTATGGACATGGTTGTGTTGTAAATACTCATGAGCAGAACCAAAACCATGTCAGATCCAGCGATTTTCTGGGGTGGCAAACTGGTAGGGAAAAAGACGAGAGAGTAACACTTGGCTAGGTAACAAGCTAACTGTAGCATTAACAGAAAGGGATACTCTGCTTCAGTGGATTCACCTCTAATGAAATCTAGCCTGCATCATTAAACATGTATTCATCTGTAAAAGGTATTTAGCTTCCATGAAAATGATAGATGTTACTATAGAATAATACATGTTAGCAGTCACTAATTTTTGATATCATCTTCAGATTAGCATATTTTGTAAAAGAGCAGCACTGCTTAGGTGCAATAAAAATACTGTAATACAGTTAATATTCATTTAAGCAAAACAAGTAAGCATATTGTTAAGGTTTTGAGCAGCTCTCACTTGTCTGTGAGATCTACTGAGTGCAGCTTCAGATCATAACTAATTGGTAACTGCACTGAAGGCAGATTTTCACTGTGGTGACGGCTTCATTGATGATGACTGACTGTCTACCTTTGTTTAAACGGAGTGGCCAGAAGGGTGGCCAGGCTTCACAGGAGGGTGGCACTGGCCACCTCTAACCACCCCTTGGCTATGCCCCTGATCAGAGACTTTTAATATGTTAAAATGGACGTCACTATAATAGCTGAATGTGTTGCTAATGATACATGAGGTAAGATATGGTAAAATACAACAAGCTGAATAGATACAGGAAGACTCTACTCTTCTATAATAACTGTGGGCGGTGAGAGGAAGAAATTGTAAGCAGTGTTACTGAATGCATGATGTGAACCTTCTCCTTTGTTAAGAAGCTCAAGGGTTCAGGTTACTGCCTAGCAACTGAGGTGTTTACATATTCAGTCAAGGTCGGTCACTATAATTGACCTTGCCCCGAAGTGCAGTTGTTTCCAAGCTTCTTCCCTTCATCCTAAGCACAGGTGTTTGAGCAAGGCAACTATGCTAATCTGAAGATGTTTTAGCAGCAACGTAACACAGAACCTCTGTCACTTCTTGTTGCTCAGTCCTTCATACTCATCAGTGAGAATATGTTCACTGTGCACTTTCACTTCCTGACGAAGAAACAGACCTGTTGAGATTCAAGCATAAAACGACAGCATAAGAAATGCTGACATGAGATGTTGAGATAGAAACTGTCCTCAGGCATCTTGCCAACAGCCAATCCATAAAATCTTATGCTTACTCTATAGCAGAAAAGGCTTAAGCACACTTAAACTTTAAATTATAGGCCAGTTTTGTGGGCCCAAATTAAATCTAGTCCTTGGCTGTTGAGGATTCTGTAGGAAGATACTCTCAATGAGAGTCCAGACGTAAGTGGAAAAGCAGCCTTATAAAACGGTCTATGCTACACTATTGCTTTTTGTGAGCTATGAGTCTATTAACATGTAGAAGGGACTAGATGAGCTGTAAAACATATGGTGGTTTCAGAACTATGCCCCCTGAATTACTCTACTATTTTCTCAATAGCAGTAATACTCCTGGATGATTTCAACCTTGGGTGAGACCGCCAGGGAAAAGAGAAGCCCCTCACAGAATGAGTATGAGTCTGTTTGTTGTGAACAAACAGATCTCTGTCAAAAGGAATATGAGATGCATTGGCTGAACGAATTTGAGTCCGACAAAAAAAGAACGAATTCGATGGTCCAAGGCGCTGAGAGATGACCATGTTATATTCATGAACTCGGAGAAAATTTCTGCAACAGTATTTGAATGGGTCGGCAGCCGTGCTTATCATTTAATTGCATGGAAAACAGTTGGTGGGGGAAATCACTGGAGATGGTTGGGCGGACTTGCAGAAGCGAGGCCTCCACACAAAATCCATAAGAATGTCTCCTACACTGGAAAAACAATAGGCAAGGATGTCAAAATAACAATTCCAGTTTTGAAGTTGAAGAAATTCTCAGGCCTACCATAGGGACGCATTAAAGTTTTATGAACATGAGCAACAGGAAAGAACTCTTTCTTCTCCCTTCCCTCTCTTTCTCACTCTCTCTCTCTCTCTCTCTCTCTCTCTCTCTCTCTCTCCCTCTCTCTCTCTCTTTTTCTATCCTTGTGTAAATGTATAAGGGTGTGTTTGCATGGGTGTGTGAGTGTGTTGTTTTCCGGACCCTCGCACCGTAGCTTCATTAATCATCGGGCTGAGTCAGGGATGAGCAGGAAGGCAGTGTGCTACTCCCAATTATAATTCAGATGCATAGCTTGCAGTGATAAAGTCATTGATCAGATTTAGGATGAGGAACAGCGCTAATATGCAGAGAGTGGCACTAAAAAAAAAAAATGTTTTGAGCACAAACAATCTTTGATGTTTCAATGATATGCAAAGGCCCCATACAACAGAGAGAGTTTTTATGAGCTTCAGAAAGCTTTTGAGTTTTCATTTTCATGCCTTAGAAGTTGCTCCGGTAATTAGATGGAGGAAAAAACACAGAGCGGTGGCACAGTACGCAAAACCATCATTAATATTTGCACGAAAATGCATGTTAATATTGTTGTTAATGTTGATGTTGAAACTCCAATGCTGTGGGGGATGGAATAATACACTTAGCAGCTCTATATTGTATTGATAAAGCTAGAAAAGCAGAGTCAGAACTTGCATAAGCAAGGCTGGCCAAAGCTTCCACTGATTATGAGATTGATTTTGGAGCAGGAGGTCCTACACAAAGTCCGTGGACATAGATTCACTCCTTATAGCACTGGACACAAATGGCAGACGGAGGCAAAGTTGCCTGCAATTATTTCCCAAGTATTGGATTCAAGTTCTCCAGGCCGACAAGTGACCATTACCGTCCGCCGTGAGATTCCTCCTTAAATAAGACTTCATCAGAAGCACCTGCATTAGAATGCTCATGGGGATTAGATCATCCATAGCGCGGGCTCTGGTACAGTTGGCTAGGTCAACGACAGGGTTTTTTCCAAGGTCTTAATTAAAGGCAGCTCGGTGCACCTCAGCCTCGGCCTTATCCTGCCGTTTCATTATCAAATTTGAGAAAAAATGTCAGAGCAAATCAATATGAGACTCTACCACCCTCTCTCTTCTCCCCAAGTCTTCAAACCTGAGCAACAACTTCACTCCCTTCAGAGAGCAACAAGAGGTCAGCGGTCGAAGTGTTTAGGTGTGTTCGAACGACCCGGTGCAGGAAAGATGGATATCTCTCATCTCATACTGTAATTATATTGCCTGGAAAGCGAAAATCAGACTTTTAGCCCTTTCAAACTAAACATCTCACCTATACATTCAGAGACTTTTCCAATGTCGCCTTTAACTGCAATGACACCAATCCAAAGAGTGAAGCGATGAATCTGATCCTAAAAATAAGCTCATTTTAAAAGAAAATATATCAGATCATTATTAGTTTCAGCCGATACTCAAAATTTCAAGGTTTCAACTTCATCTCTACCTTTATTTCATTAAAATCATCTCCAAAAGTAGTGGTGATGTATGCATGTCCATGTTCAGTAGAGTAAATCTGAATCTTAATTCAGTTAGCAATAGCAATCCTAATTCTATTTCCTATCACTGTACAAAAGAAGCACGATGTTGTTACTGTCTTTTCTGTTGGATGCAGTGCATTCCTGAGTTTAAGAGTGAGTATGCGTGTATGTGTAAATCATATTCCATTTCATATGTTTGCTTGTTTAACCACTTAAAATCCCAGGCTTATTGCATACTAAGGCTTATTATTCTGTAACTACAGAGACTTCAATGCAAACTAATCAAGTTATTTTTAGGTTACAGAAGTATGTAATAAAACTTTAGGCCTGTTAGCTATTTAAGGGGTTAAAAGAGTAAATTGTTACACTAAAATCTACAAATTTTCAGCTTTGATAGACTATATTATTTACATATTGTGATGCCAGCATGGAAGAAGAAAATGCAGGAAACATGACTTCAAACAATTGCTCTTTTACTGAACACACAACTAGAGAAATCTGCCACTTAGTCCTAACAAATACAGTGGGGTAGCCAGTGGGTCACCTCTAGCTCTACATAGTCTGTTCATGGTAGTCATTACAGATCCACCTTCTACCCCACAGCACAGCACTACACGGCACATATATAACATAGCTGCTCTTTATTAAGCTACATAACTTATTTACAAAAAATGTCTCTCACTGCAGTGCAGCGCTTCCATGAGTCCTCATGTGGCACCATTCTGCATGGCTATGCCTCCCGCTCATCCACAGCCAATAGTGTGTCGCTATAATATTAAAAAATGAGACAGTAGCACTAGACATTACTTTATTGAAGAAAAAGGCAGGAATATCGGCTTTTCTGCCTCTAGAGTAAGGGGTTAAATACCATTTTGGGTTTTCTGCTACTTCTGGGTTATTTAAATCTTACTATGAAAATTTCTGATAATCATACAATGAATCATTTCCCATAGGATTGACATTTCATACATTCAAAGCAACATGGTGTGCACAGTGCTGTGCAAACATTAGGGGCCTCACTTTGGTTCATTTCTTTTCGGTCAAAATGGCCATTAAGCAAAAGTTTCTTTTTTCTGAAAAAATTCTTTTTTCAGAGCATAAAAAGTAGAAAACGTAGGTATTTTTAGCATAAAGTTACGTAGAAGCCCAATAACATTTCAGGAGACTTGCTTTTAGTTTTTCAAAGAAATCTGCAGGGGTTTTTTTTCCACACCTCAAAAGCTGAGTCTTACAGGTTGGTTACATTTTCTGCTTCTCAAGATTCAATTGTTCCCAAATACACTCAGTCCATTGTTCTGAGAACACCAGCAGCTTCTTTGTTTGATTTGCAAATTTCCTTTTCTTTCTGTCTATTTTCTTCTTTTTCAGAATGGCTTCTTGACAGCTGCACATCTTTTCAGACTCATGGTGTTGAATTGCCTTCTCACAGTGGAAGGATGGACAAAAACACCTGTAGATTTTTTCATATGTGAAGCAAGAGTGGAGCTTGATGTTCTCTCAGAGACGAAAGCTTTAAGTACTGTCTATCTGAGGCTGACAGTTTTGGTGGTCTACCAGCTCTTGCACGGTTGTAATGAGTCTTTTTTTTTCTATATCTTTTATCTGTATCATTTTTAACCCCAGTTTTGGAATTTGTGTTTCTAACTTATTTTCCTTTGACTTTTTTTCTTTATGCATGTCTCTTCAGAAATATCCCGTGAAAATGAATACACTGTGCTTAATGGCCATGTGCACTAGAACAGTACATTGTGTTTTCTGTTTCTTTTTTCCTGTAATTTTCCTTTAATTTTCATGTTTTCTACTTTTATTCAATGGTTATTTTGACTGGAAAATAAAACCATTGAAGGGTGGTCTCTGACCTGTGCACAGTACTGTAAATCTCAGATGTGGTAGGATGAAATGTCAGTCATCTTATTTGTTGTCATGTAACATCATTAACCCATTCATGTCCAACAACTATATTTACTATAATAAATAAAAATGATAATCAGAATTTGTTCTGAAGTGAAGTAATTGTGGATAGGTATACTTTGGATGAGCATCAAACGGTAATTGATTTTTTATCAAGTCATTTTTATGCTTGTATTTACAAAGCTTTATTTTGTTAAATATTAGCAGTCAGGCAATCTCAGAAAACATACACCGATCAGGCATAACATTATGACCACCTCTTTGTTTCTACGATCATTGTCCATTTTATCAGCTCCACTTACTATATAGGTGCACTTTGTAGTTCTACAATTACAGACTGTAGTCCATCTGTTTCTCTGCATACTTTGTTAGCCCCCTTTTACCATGTTCTTCAGTGGTAAGGACCCCCATGGACCCTCACAGAACAGGTACTATTTGGGTGGTGGATCATTCTCAGCACTGCAGTCCACTCACTCTATTAGACACTCCTACCTTGTCAGTCCACCTTGTAGATGTAAAGTCAGAGACGATAGCTCATCTGCTGCTGCACAGTTTGTTTTGGTCATCCTCTAGTCCTTCATCAGTGGTCACAGGACGTTGCCCACAGGACGTTGTTGGCTGGATATTTTTGGTTGGTGGACTATTCTCAGCCTAGCAGTGACACTAAGGTGTGTAAAAACTCCAGCAGCACTGCTGTGTCTGATCCAATCAGACCAGCGCAACACACACTAACATGCTACCACCACATCAGTGTCACTGCAGTGCTGAGAATGATTCACCACCCAAATAGTACCTGCTCTGTGAGGGTCCATGGGGGTTCTGATCACTCAAGAACAGGGTAAAAGGAGGCTAACAAAGTATGCAGAGAAACAGATGGACTACAGTCTGTAATTGTAGAACTACAAAGTGCACCTATATAGTAAGTGGAGAAACAAAGGGGTGGTCATAATGTTATGCCTGATCGGTGTATGAGACAAAGGAAATATCAGATCTGGAAACGGGATCATTATTGATTTTTGTGATTTTTTAATGGATCGGGGGGGTGGAGGGAGTTGGCATCCCCTTGAGCCCCTCCCCAAATCAAGACTTCAATGAGGACAAGATTTTTCCCAATCAGTGCCTCCCTCCCTAAGACCAAAGCAAAACTGGAGGACTTGCAGGGGGAGGGGGGGAGAGGGTACTGGGGCCAGTAAAGGGGGTGCAGGCTGTGAGGGTATTGCTAGAAGAAGGCCTATCCACTCCAAGAGACAGCCCCTACTGCCAAGGCATCATTAAATTCCTTCTCACTGGTTTCTGTGCATTATTCATGTCCAGCCGTTGAAATATAAATGTTGCTGTGTTGCCGCAACTCTGGAAGACTGAGGCTCCAGATAAGCCAGTGAAGCCAGGGTTCAAGGAGAAAGCTACGAGCACATGGCTCCTCTTCGGATGGCTCCATCGGAGGCCCTCGTCTGTCCAGAAGTAATCAATTTTGAATGGGTTCCAAAGCTGGAAAAGAGAGACTGCGCCTTTGCTTGATTTAATCTCTCATTTTATGCTTGATTTTCCTCCATAAAGAGTACTCCCAAGCTCTTCAGTGTGGTGTGCTGCATCTAATTTGCCATAAAAGGTGGCATAATGAACAAAAATGTGGCAACATTGTGGTAGGTATAGAGTACATGGCTCACAGTCAGCGACAACTTTTCCCTTTTTCTGCTATCAGGTAATTCAATTGTACACATATATCTGAATTAACATACTTCTGCATATAGCAGCATATAATCCTATGAATGATGCAAAGCTGGAGGCAATGTTGTTTTTTTCTGTCTTTTTCCCCTTTCACTCCACTGATTGCATTATATTGCAAATCAATAATAACTGAATTGCGCTGTGTAGTTCTCTGACATTTTTTCCATATTTCTAACATTTAGGGGAGATAAAAAAGGAGGATGACACTTTATCATTTTATCCAATATCTGTTCAGTGCATCAATGTAATTGCAGCACTCATAAATACATTACAGTCAAGTAAATGCTCGTGGCAGTTTTAGTGGCACAATAAGTGGCTTATTCTCTTCCTCAGTTCCAGTAAAAATAGCCTCTGGACTTTTCAATAAATCATCAACCAGGGACTCAACTTCAAATAAGAATGGCTGGAGTACGGAGTGGAAGGTTCACCACTTAATGCAAATGGATGGGGGTGTAATCGGAAATGAACCAGCTGCTGTGATGTCCATGCATGGGTGGAACATTAGTGCACAGTGAAGAGCAAACAGGATCTTTATCAGTATGCCTGCAGTGCAGAAATACAAAGGTGAATTGCACCTGGACCAGCTTCCTAGGATGAATCACAAGTGGAACTGTGAACTAAAAAAGAACATCAGCAATTAAATAGTAAAATCTTGAGTACTTTCTATCAATTAGCTGGTCATAATGTCCATGCTCAAGCTTGGTAAACAGTACAAGCCAAGCAGTCCTCTACAGCTCCTCATCACATATATTTTGTTGGAGCAATTTATAAAACATATGGATTTTACTTGTCAGTCATATATTACTGGCCCATAATTTGTCAATATTGGAACAGGGCAGAATCTATATGATTGACCAGAGCCCTGCAGAATGGAAAACACTTTTGTAGTTCCTAGTTCTTGGTTTATGGACTATTACTCCTACCACTCGTAAGTACACTCTGAAATTTCTAAATAATTCCTGACTTTTACATGCAGTTCTAGGAAAAAAAGGAGTGATTGGAACTTTTACATTAAGTGGAAGTTCTTTTACCCCTTTTCACAGTAATCCCATAAAAAGCCATGTTTGACTCAACTGAGCTATGCATTTTCTCTCTTCAGTACTTCAATGTGTGTGATTTATCTTTTGTTTGTCTTCATAGGTGAGCAAGCAAGTCAACATTTATAACTGTTTATTATTTTTTAAATGCTATGTTGTACTGTGTCTGCTCTACATGATTTTTGATATAAAGAAAGCTGTAGTTGTGTTGTCTCTTTCATCTTGGCATGGTCATCTTTGTGAAAAAATGTGAACTGTTTTCAGAGCAGGGGGGTTCTGGGCCTCCCCTTTCACTCTTCATTGCTTACTAGCAGCCCAACACAGAGTCACAGAATTTCATACAAAGAGCCAACAGAATGCCATTTAAGCTGATAAGAGTATATAGTTTGAATATATAGATATAGACTGAATTTCCTTTCTGCCAGTAAATTGTTCACTAGGGGGCCTGTAGAAAGTGGTTACACTTTAGGGTTCTTCACCTTATCACATTTCATTTGCGGAAATATTTCTTCAAAGAACTATATATTAAAAGGTTCTTTAAGGAACCAAAAGTGTTTTTTTTTTTCATAGTAAAACCCCACATCTACCGTTCTTTAGATGCAAAGCACCTAATAAAACTGGCCTGTAGCTCACTCACTCATTTATATTCAGCAGGCTAGAATTCTCCACAAGGGGGCACCATTAGCAGTCAAGCAGATTTTGATGCTTCATATAAGTCAGTGCTTCATATCAAAGACAGTGCATATGCTTGTTTCTTTAAAGAACCACTGAAAGGTTATTTAGGGAACTAAAAAGTGGTGCTTCTATGGCCTCATGCAAATAACCCTTTCTGTTACTGGCACCTCTATTTTTAATTGTGTACAACAAAAAGATGAGAATCATTAGCTTTATATATGCTGAGTAGAACTTTTTCATTTACACAAAATAGGAAAATTGATTGGGCAAATATATAATTTTCATGCAGCGTGACAGTCTGTCTTGTAAAGTCTCAGACTTATGAATTTCTCAAAAAGAAAATGGAGTTTTTGAGTTTCACTTTAAACACTGACATGATATTTACTATTTTTTAGATGCAAAGCACCTTATGGAAATATACTGTAGCTCACTCACTCACTCACTCACTCATTTACTCACTCACTCACTCACTCACTTACTCACATGTAGCATGTCTAAGATTCTCCACAGGGGGCACCATTAGCTGCTGGCCGAAAGTTTTATTACACACTCCTGTGACCTAAAAATAGCTCAACCAGATTGCTTTGAAGACGCTGTATTTACTGCATAATAAGTCTTAGTATGTAAACAGCCTGAGATTTTAAGGATTAAAAACCACTGAAAGGTGCTTTAAGGAACCACAGAACTCCCTTTAGCTCCTCTATTTTTAAGAGTGTAGGCCTTTTTCCCTACTTTTTTAGTTACAAGTGTAGAATTCTACTAATCTCTCCATGAAATCTTTCTGAGGCTTGGGATCAAATATCAGTTGATTTATGAGAACACCTTGACACTTTTCAGCAGTATGAAGGTCACTTTTTTCCCCCCTGTGCAGGGCTCGCATGGTGCCTCTGTTTAGAAGCACGTTTGATCTCTAGCATCAAGCGTGTCCTTTTTCTAACACTCTGTGTCACATCTCGCTGGTTGATGAGCTCCTTTCCCGGGCTGAGGCCTGCCCGTGTTCTGCGGCGGCCATGCCACGGGATCGATACGGCCTCAATTTATTCTCCCCTAAGTTGAGCGGATCTAGCTTGCCTTGTTTTCGTGGCTGTTCGGAGACATTTCTGCCATGATCCTCAGTGGGTGATTCAATGCATTCTCCCACCGCTGCCTCTTAACCCTGCTGAGTTGGCCTGCACCCTGGCTCTGACACAGCAGTGCTCGCTAAGCGCTACAGTTCACCCTCAAGGCTTTATTAAGCCATTATTTATGTTGACACTTTATATTTACTCATAAGCACCACTTTCCTTGGGATAATAGGGAAGAACTACTTCTTTATCATGCATGCATGAACATGCCACAATCAGCATGCGTGTTCAGTATTTTTGCATTGTTAGGATAGCATGATGTCAATAACAATAGAAACATGCACAGCATTGAAAATAGCTGCTTCTTTGTCCATTCTTCGCACAAAAGCCAAAGGCAAATGTTCCATATCTAAGCTAAGAAGAGTACTTTTCATTAAACAAAGTGAAAGTGACAAAGAGAGGACAGTTTCTCCTTTAGTGAAGGGAACCAAAAAAAATTAAAATCTAGGGGTCACTCACAGTTGGCCTTGAACTGCGATGATTTACTTTTCACCTTTGCTTAAGTATTAATGATGATGGTGTGGGCTGATATAGTTAGTGCCAGCTTGTGTTGTGCTCATCCATTTCCAGCGTGGACTCTCCCCAACCCTGTCAAAGATCTGTGTGGAGAATGCATGTAATGAATAATATACCAGAGGACTAACAGCAGGGTAATTACAAGATAATGAATGCACCTGCGTTTTGCCCACAGTGTCAGCAAAAAAAAAAAGAAAGTAAGAAAAAAACTGGCAGTATGTTGGAACTCACTGGCATTCCTTCCTCCCCAGAGTGCTCTCACTCAGTCTGAGGACAGCGAAAAAGACTGAAGCCCCTAACACATCTCCAGGATAGAGAGAGAGAGGGCCCGGAGAGACCGCCGCAACGGATTCGTCCGGAGTGTTAAATGTCAAAACAAACCACTGGAGCGTGTCAAAAACGGCAGCGCGCTCTTTGTTTTTCTGAGAGGACTCTTTAAAGTTGACAAGTGTCAAAGGCAAAAGACAGTTTCAAATATTTTCCGAAGCTATGAAAATCAGTGCAGACAGAATAACTGTAATGGGATGCATTTGCAGAGGAAAAGGCCTCTCCACCATAACATAAGGTGTTCAAGCTCTTGCAGTCAGAGCTATTTTGAATGTGTTCAGCTGTGGTTCAAGACCTGCAAAAGTGGTGGAGCTAAATTTAAACTTTTTGCTAAAGAGTGCTAGTGGACAAATGACAACTTTCTTTGACCGACAAAAGACAGCTGGGCCACTGACTAATTAAAAGCAGCACTATATATGGACTATTCTGCTGAATTAGTTCAAACTGTGGTCCCAGAGTAAAAAAGAACTATTTAAAAAACAATGAAGTATTCAGATCTTAGATATTTACAAGGATGTTATGATCTATTCAAACCCAAGGCAATAATTAGAACAGTAATGAGCTAAATGTATTAAAAATCATCAGTTTATCAGGTATTTTCTATTGTTAGGTGGCTGTCCCAAATTTTAATTTTTTTTTTTTGTGTATTTTTTTCGGTGTTCTTTTTTATTTCTTTTAAAATGAAATTGGAAGATTTAGTTGTAGCATGAGATTAATTTCTAAAGAAAAAACCTTTTTCATGTCACTATCGAAAAGAGTTTTAGTCCATGGGTGGAGTCTTATTTTAGCCACACCCCTGCATTTCAGATCAGGAAGCGAGACTGCATCCCTTTCCCTCATGGCCACATTGTGAGCAGCTAGATCTCATTGTTCTGAAGTAATTGTGTCCCAAAATCTGAAAATTAGTGTGTAACATTAAGAACTGTCACTTCTGAAACACACATTTTTGCAATTAAGTAAACATTTTTGTGTTTTAATGAAAAATATTTTGATTTTATGTGTGTACAACTGTTCAAAACTGTGTTTGTCATGTTCTGGCTAGTGTTTTTGAGTTATGCTCAATATTAGCTAAAATTCTCACTACAGAAACAGTGACTATGGAAAATTTGTTAAAGTTTTGGTAGTTATGAATGTGTCGTTAGTGACGAAATTGAATGTCTAGTCATTTGTTTTAGTAAAATAAACATATAAGTCATTCAAAGCAACAGGATTTTAGTCTAAAATCCGAGTCATTTAAAATTTGAGTTTTCAACTCTGACTTTGACCCAGTTTGATACAATGACACATATGCCATTGCTACAATATAACAACAGGTCCCAGTAAGCATTTTGCTGAACAGTGTCAATGTTGTGTGACTTTGCAAACTTCACTGGGATCTACTCAGTTAGCTAACTTTGCTAGCTCAATTCTCTAAAGAACATCAAATCCTTGCTTAGCAAGATAGCAATAAGGAATACTGCAAGTGATATTTAGTAATTTTGATAACACTTTCTATGAATGCCATGTCTATAAGAACCTATGAACACATTAATAACACATTATAATGCATTCATGAAGCATCATAAACATGATTAATATTTATACAAATTAATAACACTTTATAGCCATGCTTATTACGCATTATGACTTGTTGACATAATGAGTATGTTAAGTAGTGTTCATGATGTTATAAGAGCTTATAAGTTGTATGTGTCAGTTGTGTGTTCACTGTTACATTTTGCTTTTTTATTTTGTTCTGAATCTTTGAAGTTATCTTCTTTAACAGAATTTTTAATTATTACCTTAATTCATTAATAACTGCACTGCTAATAGCAGTTTTCTTACTTTGTTAGTTTTTTAACTAATCTTTACTTTTCTCTGTGGATGCTGAGAAAATCGCAGCCACCAAGCTCCAGACTCTAAGCAGAGAACTGCAGCAGCTAGATTGGTGGATCAGGGCTCCCCTGGAGCAGCAGACTGAACTCTACAAGCAGAAAACGTGTCTGGAAGCAGCCCAGGACACGTTGAATATGGCAGTTTCAGGTCCGTCAAGTCCAGTGGTGACTTCTACTCCTCCTGATGGAGTGCCATGTCCACGGCTAACACCAGGATTACCCAACTCCACCTCCAGTAACTAGTTTGAAGCCCTCAGCTCCCGGGCTGCTTCAATACCTCGGACAGTGACTCAGTGCAGTGTTCTAATAATTGGAGTTATTATCATCAGAAACCAGAAAGTAGATGGCTCTAAAGTTAATGCTGCCAACATTTATTTCCAGGCAGGAATGCTGCTCACTTACAGGAGAGGAAGCCAGGTGTTCAGCAGGCTCTACACGCTTCACTGTGGGCTCGAAGGCTGGTGCAAGAAAAGTGGCATTGGCTACATGAGCAACTGGAGTGCTTTCTGAGAGAGACCAGCCCTCTACCGCAGGGACGGATTACACTCAAGCTGCTGTGGGTCTATCATCCTATCTGAGAACATAGAGAAGGTACTACGCCTGACTGGACTTGATGGTGATAAATAATGGATGGGTAAGCAGTATCAACAGCAGACAGGTAAGAGCTTTTTATGATATGTATTTATATGATAGACCATGCCTCCTCAATTTTTACCATCTCCCTCTTTCTCTGCTGTTGTAATACTAAAGATTCTGCTAGCTATGAAGGGAGAAAGATGCCTAAACTGGTCATTGAAGACAATGCAAATAATTACCACAATACTGAGACAGTTAAAACAAAGTTTTCAGAAGATTTGTTCCAATAACGTCATGAAAGTCTTTAAACCCTGCGCAATTAGAAAATTTAAGAAAAACATGCACTGTCAAAATCCCAATAATTCTAATCATGTACCCCTAAAAAAGACCAGCGGAAATTTAAATATTGTTTTGCTCAATATAGGGTCACTAAATTACAAAGCACTTCTGATTTGAGATCTTATTAAAGAGCCTGATTTTATATTTATGTCGGAAACGTGGCTCAGTGAAAATGGCACAGCAACTCAACTTAAAGCAGCTCCTGAAAACTACAGATTTATGCATACAGTGAGTCAGTGCAGGTGAGGAGGAGGACTGGCATGTGTTTATAGTAGTGACTATAACTGCAAAAATACCACTATTGGTGAGTTTATGTCTTTTGAGTATGTTGCAGTCAACCTGTTTAATGATACTTCTATGTAACTAATTGTACTATATAGACCTCCCAAGCGAAATAGTGATATTTTGGCAGAAATTAATATAAAGTTAATTAATTAATATAAGTTGTTTCCACAAGCTATGATAAAATTCTTCTCTCTGGGGACTTTAACTTGCATATTGATAATCCAACACACAGTAAGGCAATAGCATTCATTAGAACTCTAGAGACATTTGATTTAAAGCAGGACATGGGCAACCCTACCCATAAACTATAGGTCACATCCTGAATCTGGTAATCAAGGTTTAAACACAAACCAATCAAGGTTTAAACACAAACGTGTCTCATAATGGATCATTTCTGGATTCTCTTTCAAATCAATTCAGAAATATGGAAGAAAGTGCCTGAAAGTTACTTTAAAAAGTGTTACATTGACTCAGAAACAGTTGAGAAGTTTAAAAACAGTAATAACAGTTTATCAAATACAGCTCTGACTTCATCCAAAAACGACCATGACCTGGTCTCTGATCTAAATGCTAGATTAAGGGAAACATTCTCACTCCAGTCAAATGGAAGGAGAACTCACATACTCATAAAAATCCATGCATGAATGTGGAAATATGCCAGCTTAATAAAAAGTGCCGTAAACCAGAGACCTTATGGAGGAAAACTAAGCTGCAGGTATATTATGATATTCTTAAAGAGCAGATCTCCCCCTACAATAATGCTATGAAAAAGTCCAGACAGTCATACCTCTCTAGTGTAATTAATAAACACAAAAATAATACCAAAGTTTTTTTGTTTTTTTTTCACCATAGACCAGTTAATTAACTCTAACTTTTCTGCTAGTGTGTCTCATGGTGATTTATAAAATTTGCAAAGAATTTGCAATTCATTTTCAAAATAAAATAGCCTTGATAAGACAAAGTATAGCTCAGCCAGCTGAAACAAGCTCCTATAAACTTCCTGATAAGCCACCTACATCACTGATGACATCTTTCTTTCTTATCAATTGCATACTGCATAATTTTAGACCAATTTTAAACCTTCATTTTTTTAAGTAAACTCTTAGAAAAGTTGTTTTCCAACAATTAAATGTGTATCTAATATCAAATGTTATATGCAATGTTATATGAAGTTATATGAAAAAGTTTCAATCAGGTTTTTGCTTTGACCATAGTACTGAGACAGCATTGGTTCATGTTGTCAGTGACCTCAGGCTAAGCGCTGATGCACAAAATCCTTCTATTCTGGTCTTACTGGATCTTAGTGCCGCTTTTGATACTGTTGATTCGAATCCACCATCTTGGATGCTGGGTCGGCCTCTCAGGCACAGTTTTGGAATGGTTTAAATCACATTTAGTTAATAGACAGTACATGGTTTCACTGATAAATCATTCATCAAAAAGTAACATGTTTGTGGAGTCCCACAAGGTTCAGTTTTAGGGCCTTTACTTTTCTCTTTGTATATGTTACCTCTAGGTGACGTTATTAGGAAACATAATATCAATTTTCATCTTTGAAAACCTTTGGTATTAAAACTCAGAAAAGCTGCTTTTTTGGCTTCTTATACAAAATCCTGAAGTACAAAACCTGGGTGTAATCTTAGACTCTGAGCACTGTTTTATCCCGCATGCAAGCAGAGTCACTAAAGTAACTTTTCATCTTTTGAGAATTATTGCTAAAGTCAGGCCTTTTCTATCTCAGAGCGATGCAGAGAAACTTGTTCATGCATTTGTTACAAGCAGAGTTGATTACTATAATCCTCTTCTACTGGGCTTCCTAAGAAAACAATACAGCCTCTGCAACTTGTACAAAATGTGGCAGCATGTATCCTAACAAAAACTAAAAAGAGAGATCATATCACTCCCATTTTGAAAGAACTGCACTGGCTACCTTAATTTTTCAGAACAGATTTTATAGTTCTGCTCCTAGTTTTTAAGGCTGTAAATGGCCTAGCACCCACTTACATCACAGATTGTCTAACTGTTTATGTCCCAGCATGTCATCTTATGCAGGCACTGGCCTTCTGCCAATACCTTCCCTAAAATACAGAAAATGTGAAGAGGCATCTTTCAGTTACGCTTATCCAGAAAGCTTTTTCTGCTTTTTCCAGACCCTCTCCCCCACTCTAACCCCCACCATCCTACCTGATTATTTTTTTACAACTCAACCATTGAGTAAATGTATAGTATAAAAGGAGCAAAATATAATTTACATCAGGTCAAAAAGCTACAGAGGAACTTTTTAGTACATCCAGCATATATGAGCCTAAAAAGTAACGTGTGTTAAGAGCTTTTCTTCTCTTTTTGGAATCCTAAAAGCTTTAGCACAAGTTCTGCCAGGGAGACTCAATGCTACGTCACTCAATACTCTGACCAATCACAAGCTTCCACCTGTCTTTAAAATAAACTGAATTACACGTCTGCTTTGCTGCTTTCAGATGCTGATGTTTCATTATTCCCCCTCCTTTCTTTCCACTGCCACCAGTTTGGTCCCCCACCCAGTGGTTGATGACAGGGTCTGCACCGAGGAGTTGAACTTACAAAAAATTGTAGCAATCATATTGTTAAATCCTATTGAGATTAAAATTTTCTTCCTGCACACTCTTAAGGCTTTCTGGTAGAACTTAAATGATAACAAAGAGAAAATGAGAGGTGTCCAGATGCTGAAACAACAGAGCAAATTAACCCATAAAAGGATATTGAAACTCAATGTGACTGGCTAGAATGGACCTGAGTAAAGACAGTTGGTTACTTTCCACACAAAGATCCTTGAGTATGTGTTATCCATTGAAAAATACTCAGTGATGTAACAATGCCAGAATATTTAGACAAGAACATAATTCTGAGTAAATGTAACTTGAGTCTGAGTAAATTGTTTTTTCCTCATGTTCTGCCACTGTTGCCCTCAGCCCGCTCATCAGGCATCTGGACCCAGATTTCTGTAACGTCTGTTGTAAAAAGCACAAATAAACTGTATTGTAGAAAAATGACCATCCCATAAAGAAAAACATATTCAGGTTACCACTCCAAAGAAGAACATTATGGAAATACATCATGAATGAAAAAAAAACAAAACAGATAAATGAAGCACAGAAACCACAGGAAGCACTAAGGGTTAGCATAGAGTAATGCTGAAGAATCTGAAGAATCATGACTCAAGAAGAGGCACTGAGTCATTGCAGAGATGCAGCAGGTCATTCTGTACGTTCTCACTGCAGTGAGCAATATCTTTAGCTCTAAGTATAGACAACCATAATGATGCCATACGATTTAAGCCTTTTTACTGGATTCACAAACAACAGATTACGCACGCAGTGATTTCAAGCCAGCTTTCAGGTGCTGTTAGAAGAACACATGAAAGAAAATACAGTCACATATGGTGCATAGAATAGCAGTGGAAACCCAGGAATTAGCTGTGTTTGAGTTTGTATGTTGGCTATTGTTATGAACATGAGGCCACACTGAGGATGTCGGAACTGTGGAGAGCTCCAAAATTCTCCAATAAAACTTATTTTAAAAAAAAAATCTTTTGATAGCATAGCGTCCATGTGTCCACAAAGATTGCTGATTGATTGGTGCTTTTCATGATGAATAAGTAAGCACGTACATATTTGTTTGACTTAGGCAGCTACAGGTCTCATTGTTAATTTCAAGGTGTCAAGGATTTCTAGGAAATCTTGTGTTACATTTTCAACTACAAATCTTTAAGATTGGCATTTAAAAGCTTGCACTAAAAATAATGTCTTGATACTACATGATTATACAGCTACCATATTTAAAAATAATAGACTGTTTGCTCAATTTGGCTAGTACAAAGTTGGGACGTGTGCAAAATGTAAATAAAACAAAATGCAATGATATGCAAATCATTTAAACCCTATATTTTATTGAACATAGTACAAAGACAATGTATCAAATGTTGAAACTGTGAAATTTTATTGTTTTAATATATGCCCATTTTGAATTTAATGCCAACAACATGTTCCAAAAAAGTCTGGAGGGATGGGAGGAGTTCACCACTCTGTGAAAGACTGCACAATCAAATAGTGCAACAATTCAAGAATAACATTTAACTCAGTGTAAAACAGCAAAAAACATTTGTTTTTCATCATCTATGGTACATATAATTAAAAGATTCAGAGAATCTGGAGAAATCTCTGTATGCAAGAAACAAGGCCAAAAACCAACATTTGCTGGCCATGATTTTTGGGCCCTCAGGCGGCACTGAATAAAAAACAGACATGATTCTGCAGTGGAAATCACTGCATGGGCTCAGAAACACTTCTGAAAACCACTGTCTGAAAAAAACAGTTTGTCACTGCATCCACAAATGCAAGTTAAATCTCTAAAACTCAAAAAAGAAAACATATATAAACAGGATCCAGAAATGCTGCCATCTTCTCTGGGCCTGAGCTCATTTAAAATGGACTGAGGCAAAATGGAGAAGTGTACTGTGGTCTGAGAAATCAACATTTGAAATTCTTTTTGGAAATCATGGACACTGTGTCCTCTAGGCTAAAGACCACTCAGCTTCTTATCAGTGCACAGTTCAAAAGCCAGTATTCATGATGGTATGGAGGGGGGGCATGGGTGATGTGCACATCTATGAAGGCACCATTAATGATCAACGATATATACAAGTTTTGGCAACATATGCTGCCATCCAGATGACATCTTCTTCAGAGAATTCTCTGCTTTTTTCAACAAGACAATGCCAAACCACAGTCTACATGTATTACAGCAGCATGGAAATTATGAAATGAAAATTACTGCAAATGAGACCCTGAACTGTTGAGCAGCTGAAATCCTATATTAAACAAGAACAAGATAACATTTAACTTTCAAAACTAAAGCAACTGGAATCGGAATGCTTACAGAGTTTATTAAAAGAACAGGCGATGGCTCCCGAATGGTGCAACTGTGTGTTGGCCCTATCATCAGGAGATCGCGAGTTTGGTCCCTGGTGATGCTACAGCCATCCGTAGCCGGGAGTCCAAGAGAGCACAATTGGCCTCGCTCTCTCTGGGTGGGTAGGATGGCTCCCTCTTCCCCCCCCCCGTCACTCAACGCGATGCTAGTCAGCGCAGGCGTCTGTTAGCTGACGTAACAGATCTGGCGGTTGGCGCTTTCCTCCGAGCGCATTCGGCTGTCCAGTGATGTTGCGTGAGCGGCAGTTCGAAAAGATGCGGCGGCTGGCTTCACAGGTCTCGGAGGAAGCCTGTGTTAGCCTTTGCCCTCCAAGCGTTGATAGTATGGTGTGATTGGGGGCGTCCTAACTAGCAGGTGGAATTGGACACGACTAAATTGGGGAGAAAATTGGGTAAAACATAGAGTTGAAACACAGTGGTAAACATGCCCCCATCCCAACTTTTTTGGAACATGGGCACATATTTTTCAAAAAACAATAAAATCTCTCAGTTTCAACATTTGGTATGTTATATTTGTAGTATTTTCCTTTTAAAAATGGTTTACTTGATCTGCACATCATTGCATTCTATTTTTATTTACATTCTGCACAGCATCCCAACTTTTTTGGAAATGCAGTTGTAATTGTTATGGCAAAAGTGCACAAGCTTAAAACAGTTAAATAATCTGTAGTCTTCATTGACCTTTTTTTCCATTTTTAAGCTTTAATGTGAAGTAATAACTGAATGAGAACTAAGTCCTGCATTGTGTTCACAAATATATTCAAAATGTACCCGATTTTGAATGAAAGTCAGGGAGCACTTTTTCCTGGTGGGGGGCCAAAATTAGTTGCAGTCAAAGTAATTAGTTATTAGCATGTGATTATAATGTAATGTCACTGTGTAGCATCTAAAATTAGAAATCGTTCTTTCCCTCAAGTGTTCCAGAATGAAAAATTCATATGAGGAGGTAGTTAACCAGTAAACAACATTTTTATTCATTCCAGTCTGTTCTCCACTTTATGTCTCTTTTCTGCAGTGCTCTGTGAGTGACATTATAAGAAGTTACCCCTCAAAAAAATAACTATACTATACTACAGGATACTACATGACTACTATAGATTAATGAAACCACAGTAAACCTTAAATTCACAATCTTAAAACTCTATAAGCTCACGATACCCGTGTGTTATATTTCTACCACTAAAATCATAAACAACAGCAGCAATTTGTCCTTTTTTAAGAATTCAAAATTGGATCATAATCGCCTCATACAGAATCAGAAATATACATTCACTTTGACAGTTGAACAGCTAAACACTCTTTAAACAGTTAAATATGCTCATAAACACAGAGAGATGGCAGAGATGTGCTCTGTAATGAGCTGACAACAACGACAACAACAAAATCTCTGACAATGTGTAATATCATCTGCAAGTTAAGACTGAGGGGAAAATCTATCTTCGTTAATGCATTTTTGTGCCTCGCTATATGATAAAGGCACAATAAAGCAAAGCAGTAACTTACTATTATTATTATTATTATTATTATTATTATTATTATTATTATTTTTATTTTTTTATTTATTTTCTAACTCTAATCCCTGGAACTATGATCTGATTATCACAGCACAACATTTTCTTATATTCTGGCGAGTGACACTCTCATGTTCTGACATATTTCTGACATGTATAGCATAGCTTTTCAGTGTATAGTCTGCCTATGCTTTCACTCCACCTGTAGTCTGATCACTGGCTAGGAAGTCGGAAAATCTTGAAACCAACAGAATTGACTGCAAATTGACACGCCTTTCATCCAATCACAATCATCTCTAAACGTTCCTTCTTTCATCAGGTGAAGGAAAAATGGTAGCACTTTACAGATTAGTAATTAGTGGGTAAAGTTATGGCAATATAGTGGCAACAAGTTGTACTTCCCAAATAAATTACACATCAAGTAGTTACTAAATAATAAGTTTGTAATTGTAATGTTAACAAGTCGGTATATATTATGTATAGTAACAAGTTGCACTAATCTAAAATTACATGCTAATTTTCTAGTTGTTAATGAATGATAAGCTAAGTTAGAAATAGAGAAATAAAGAAAGATTAACAAGTTGTATACAGATGTGTGTGGTGTGGTGTGGTGTGACTTTTTCCATCACTGAACTAATTACAGAGGTCTTTGTCAGATCTGTGCTTTATAATAGAGTAACAGGATTGTGTTAACAGATCATACAAAAGGAACATGTAATGTTGCATCTTCCAGCCCTCATTCGATGTAATCTCAGTGTATTTACCTCATCTGTTCCTGAGTAACAGCACGTGTCTGTAGGTGAGCCACATAATAGAACAGCCATGAGTGATTATAGTTCAGTAATTTACTCATCGGTTCAGAGCAATTAGCCACATTATTCTGAAGAACTGGTGTTTTCACCTGATGTGAGATGCAGTAACTTAGAAAACAAGATGGAAAGAAGGAAGTTTGCATTTCACAGCTTTAACACCATTTAGTTTTAATGTAATTACAGCCTGTACCTGTACCTGTGTCTGTACATCATACTGCGTCTGACCACTTAAAGACATAACAGATAAGAAACTAAGAATAAGAGAAAAATAAGAGAATTAGTATTTTAAAGCACTAACACCACATTTCAGCAGAAATGCTTTATTGTTTTTGGAGTAATAACCCTAATATACATACATACATCATCTAAACTGCTTATCCTTCTGGGTCACGGTGGGGTGCTGGAGCCTATCCCAGCTGTCATTGGGCGGAAGGCAGGATACACCCTGGACAGGTCGCCAGTCCATCGCAGGGCAGACAGACAGACATACACACACACTCACACCTATGGGCAATTCAGCATGTCCAATTGGCCTGACTGCATGTCTTTGGACCGTGGGAGGAAACCGGAGAACCCGGAGGAAACCCACGCAGACACGGGGAGAACATGCAAACTCCACACAGAAACGACCCCGGTCGCCCGGCCGGGAATCAAACCCAGGCCCTTCTTGCTGTGAGGCGACAGCACTACCCACTGCACCACCGTGCCGCCCTTAACCCTAATATAATAAAATAAAAAAGAATTGGGGGGGGATATGTTGATTAAGCAGCTATTATACTGTAAGAGCTGGACATCTTATGCCTATAAGTGCAATTTAAAAAGCTAAAACTGACTAGTTGTTTAGTATTATTCACTTCTTACTAATGAAATTATTTTGTATCAGCTGTACAATTAGCTTGTTCATGGGCAATTATAGGTTATTACCATTATTTTTTTTATTTTATTTTATTAGCAGCAAGTTACCTCTGCATACAATTACTAATTTATTGTTTCCTAACAACTGGATAACTAACATGTAATGTAACATGTAACATGCTAATACAACTTAAATGAACTTATTTTACCACTTTACTAACAATTTGTTACCACTACCATTTCTAATTTCTTATTTAGTAACTACTAGAAAATTAACATATACTTTTAAGGTTAGTGCAACTTGTTAACATGATATTACCATGTTATTAATCATTTATTTCTAATCTGGTCTGTAAAGTAGTACTGGAAGACTCCACAGATTAAACCTGCAGTGAGAACACTGCTGGCAGTAAATTATTAGACTAAATAACATTACAGAGCAATGGTAAGACCAGTTAGCTGACTGCTTTTAGCTTTTCTTAATTTATCTGCTGACGACTATCTTGATAAATCAGTCAGATTAAACAGGACTGTTCAGATCTGACATGTGATTAAAATATTATGTGTAAAGATAAATATTAATGCACAATGCCCCATTCTTTGGATTGTTTCACTAAAGTTTGCTGAAAGATCTCATGTGCAAGACAGTGAGTCCTCCTCAGCATCTAGCACTGCTCTGACTAGCTCTGAATAGCTTAGCATTAGCAAGGGGTAGCTTCTGTTGCTAAGAGCTCCACCTTATTACACATTAAAAATCTGCTGATTTAACATTGAGTGACTGAACAGTGTTTCCAGTTGATTAACATAAACATGGTTTCCAGAATCCATTTGCTCACTTTAAATGAATTACATGCACATTTTATCAGTTTTAAAGTATGTCTGCACTTAATATCTTGTAAAGCCAGTTTATTTTTAAATAAAAAATGTTTTAGATGTACTCTGATGTGTCTAAATATTCCTTTATACTAGTGAACTTTTTTTTGTTAGTACAAGTGCTACAAATGCTACCGTATAGCCTGAGGTGAAAGTTTGACAGGCTTAGCAATAATAACTAAGGGGGGGCCGGATCTGTTATTGTTAATAGGCCAAAGTTTATGGGGATCCTGTGATAGACTAGATTTCCTGTACAGCTCCAAAATTGTGGAAACATTTTTTTTTTTTGGTAAATCATATGGGGTTGACACATATGGTAATACAAGAAAGCTATAGGAAATTCTAGATCAACAAAATAGAACAGTGTTTTCCAACCCTCAGTAATTTAATTCAGCTCATTATCAAACCTTTACTAAGTTGAGGTGGATATGCTAACCCCATGACAAGCCTCCTGTTTTATTACACGCTTCTATAATCTAAGAATAGCTCCATTAGTTTCACTGAAGTCCCTGTAGTTACTGAATAATAAGCCTCAATATAAAATAAACCTGGATTGTTAGAGGGTTTAAGCAGGAAAAGCAGTAAAACATGTAAAGTAATGGGCATTCAGGATCTCTAGAACTCTTACAGTTCTTATAGAATTACTAAAGCTCTTTTTTTGTAAGGCAGTTCAGGCTAATGCTAAATGTGTTAACTCACACACATTAATCAGCTATAATCATTCGCCAGCCTACATGTTGGCTAACATTGGTGAGCTATCTAACTGATGTAGGGTACATGCCAAACACGCTATATGAACATAGCATTATTAATCTTCCTTTCATTTCATTCTAACTGCAGAAAGAGGTGGAATGCTGGAGAAGTGCTATAGCAGGGAGAGTACCAAACCAAAATGAAAAAAACAGCCAAAATGAAAATATATTTTCTTTGTGATTCCTGCTGCTGAATCACATAGCTTCTCTTTTGCATTGTGGAGAGACCCATTGCTCCTGATTAAATGTTGCAAAGAGTTAGATATTTACACCGATCTACTTTTTCAACTCAAAAAACTCAAGTGGCAGCTTTGTGTTAGGGGACGTTGATATAATTGCATAAAAAATACAAATTTGTTAAACATATGCTCATGCAGTTATTTACACTGAAAGTCAATTTCTCATTTGAATAAAAAGTGAGGGTGCAAAAGTGTGTGTTTGCTCTCTCTTCTAAAAGTAGGGGTGCAGGCGTTTGTGTGCGGAGGTGGCACTTCAAACTCTTTGTACCTCCTCTGGCAATTCAGAGTTCAGAAAATGACCACCAGATTTGTATCTAGTGTTATTTTCCATTGTTTGCATTTGTAACATGTGCTCTTTTTGAGTTAACAATTATGAACATTGAGAATAATAAACCTCTTTTTTCTGTTTGATTTTCACTCCAAAGGTGAGATGAAAACCCACTTGATATCCAAGATGTGTTTTTTTCCTTCTTTTTTTTTGTTTATCTATTGTCTTTGGGGCGTTTTGTTCTTGTAGCCAACATTTCTTTCATCATATTTCACATCTTAACAGCACTCCCTTCTCAGTATCCTAGCAACTAGTACACATCTTTTGGGAGTGAGTCTGCCCTGATGTGTGTTTCTAAACTATTCTATGTTGCCTCTACCTTGAGAAGTTGTAGAAAAAGCCAACTGTGACAAAGCACACAATTTCACTAAACAACGAAAAAATACTGTAGGTCTTACCTGCTGCACTAAGATTCACTCTTAACTTAACGTAATTCCCAGATCTGCATAATTCCATAGGTCTGGGAATTATAAGATTACCTCACAGATTGGGTTTTAATGAGGAATTTGTTTTTCAAACAGATAGATAGATTTGCCCATTTACCTTGCAAAAGACTTCTAACTCTGTAAGATTCTTGGACTGTCTTGCATGCACTGCTCTTTTGAGGTGTGTCCATAGATGTTTGATGATGTTTAGGTCAGGGGACTGTGAGGGCCATGTCAAAACCGTCATTTTATTTCCATTATGGATTTTGAGGTGTGTTTAGGATCATTATCCTGTTGTAGAAATCATCCTCTTTTTATCTTTGTTTATTTTTTTTTTACAGACAGTGTAATGTTTGCTTTCAGGATTTGCTGGTATTTAATTGAATCCATTTCTCTCCCTATCAGTGAAATTTTCTCCATGCCACTGGCTGGAACACAAACCCAAAGCATGATCAATCCACTCCCATATTTAGCAGCTGGATATGTGTTTTTTTTTTCATGAAATTCTGTACCCTTTTTTTCAAAAATCCCTTTGCTCATTGCAGCCAATAAGTTCTACTTTAACTTCCTCAGTCTACAGGACGTGTGTCCAAAATGTATCAGAGTTGTTTAGATGTTCCTTTGCAAACTGCATTTTGTGGTGAGGATGCAGGAAAGATTTTGTTCTAAAGACCTTTCCATGAAGATCATTTTTGTGCAAGTGTGGCTGCACAGCAGAACAGTGCACCACCACTCCAGAGTCTGTTCTGGATCTTCTTAAACGTCTTTTACATTCAAACAAGGGTTTTGATTTGCCTTTCTAGCAATCCTAAAAGCAGTTTCAGAACGTTTTATTGGTCTTCCAGACCTCAACTTGACCTCCACTATTCCTGTTCACTGCCATTTCTTAATTACATTATAAACTGAGGAAACAGCTGAAAACACTTTGCTATTGTCCTATAGTGTTCTCCTGCTTTGTGGGCATCAATTACTTTAATTTTCAGAGTGCTAAGCAGCTGCTTGGAGCAGCCTATGGCTGCTGATTGTTGGGATTGTTGTTAAGGAGTCAGAGTTTTTACAAAGGTTTGAAATTTGCTTCACCTGCAATTTCCTAATGATGATTGTGAATAAGCTATAGCCCTAACAAGCTAATCAAGGTCTGAGACTTTAGTAAAGGTTATCCGAGAGCTTAAATCTCTTGGAGTGCCCAAACTTTTGCATAATGATCCTTTCTTTTTTCATTCTAAAAGTGTACAAATACAGAAATGATACAGTTGTCTTGCTTAAAATGTTGAAATGCTTCATCTTTATGCCTTTTGGAGATCAGTTCATGTTCTACTTACATAACTATTCAGAGTAACAGAAATTTTGACCAGG